>NC_089750.1:6176936-6281936 GCF_040412425.1 Macrobrachium rosenbergii | reverse complement strand
TAGTTTGAGAGAATGGTAAGGCAACCCAAGACAAACTATCAAAAAATAAACCTAAATCACACTAATTTGGGCCTAAGCATTATCATCCAGCCAAGCAACTAACTACACAGTGGTTAGTTGTCAAAAAAATTACGAAACTACGTAAGCAAGATGCTTTTCATAACGTAAGATCACAATCATACTATAAATTTCAAACTATTTTCACTGTCAGTTTTGGAAAACATTTTTTTTTACCGTCACTCCTTCATGAACTCGACCTCTTTACTGTCTATTCTGAATTGGAATGAAATACAAAATTTAAGCCAAGGGCTGGGACCTACGAGGTCATTCAGCGCTGGAATGGATACTGAGAGTAAGAAGGTTTTAAGATGCAACTGGTAGAAAACCTCGCAGTTGCGCTATGAAACAACTGTTAGGAGAGGGTGGAAAGTAAGATGGAAGAAAGAGAATACGAAAGGAGGTACAGTAAAAGGAACGAAAGGGGTTGCATCTAGGGGCCGATGGGACGCTGCAGAGAACCTTAAGTAATGCCTACAGTGCACCGTGTGAGGTGCACTGACGGCACTACACCCGGTGGTGACTCGAGACCAATTTTCAGTCAATTTGGTAAATAGTTTTTTACCGTCTTTTTCTATAAACTCGAACTTTTCAACTGTCTATTCTAAGAAACCCAAATATAAATATCAGTTTTGGTAAACAGTTTTTTACCGTCACTTTTCTTCTTTCATGAACTCGACCTTTTGAACTGTCTATTCTGAGAAACCCAAATATAAATAGATTCAGTTACAAATGACCTGAAGTTTTACGTTTCTTGACGAACAGAGTTGTTAAAAACCTACACCAACAACTTTCCCAAGAGGCAAATTGCGACACTCGATCGTCTATCCGTCGAAAATTAAAAATGAGCTTTCTGAATGTTGCAATAGCAATATCAGGTCCCTCACCGACCCCAGACTGATATCTCTTTGAAAGCAGTCTGACTTTTACAATGGTGAAGGTGCCGCCATTATGGTTCTTGCAAGGGTATATAACTACGACACAATTTTCTCCCAACAAGATGTGTTTTTGAAACGTCAATGGCCCCTTATTTTCAGTGCGAATGTCAAAGTCAAGGCCACAAGGTCACTGACACTGGTGTCATCTGAAACTTTATATTTAGTGATGATTGCGTGCCTAATATGAAGTCTCCGTCTCCCTTCATCCAAAAGTGACTGATAAGTTGAAAGTTGTGTCTTGAATCAACACCATTTGGATCAGAATTGGAATATAAAGTTCAGGCCAAAGGCCAAGCGATGGGACCTATGAGGTCATTCAGCGCTGAAAATGAGGTTGAAACAGCTGTAAGGAGACGGGGGGCGGAGTCAGATGCAAGGAGAATATGAACGGAGGCACAGTGAAAGGAATGAAAGGGGTCGGAGCTAGGGGCCGGAGGGACGCTGCAAAGATCCTTAAGTAATGCCTACAGTGCACCGCGTCAGGTGCACTGCAGGCACTGCCCCTCTGCGAGGAACACTATCTGGACCGGTAAATTCTGTGCACTGTAGACATTACTTAATCCGGACTCTAGCTGCAACCCCTGTCATTCCTTTCACTGTCCCTCCGTTCATATTCTCCTTCCATCTGACTCCCCACCCTCTCCTTACAACTGTTTCAACATCATTTTCAGCGCTGAATGACCTCAGAGGTCCCAGCGCTTGGTCTTCGGCCTAAACTTTATATGCCAATTCTAATCCAAATTTCTCTCTCTCTCTCTCTCTCTCTCTCTCTCTCTCTCTCTCTCTCTCTCTCTCTCTCTCTCTCTCATTTCTTAATAAAAGCAGACGTACGAACGGACAGACAGCCGATGTCCCTTCAAGAACACCAACGCATGAAGGTCTAAGTTGTACTGATTTTGACTGAAACCCCTCCAACTCTGCAGAAGGTGTTGCAACGACGGGGTAAGCCCGACAAACATCAGTACCAAGAGACAGTCCTACCACTTGGTCAGGAGAGAACAAAAAGGAAACAGAGTTTGATCTCTTATGTCCAAAACTTCATGATATCTGAGAGAGAGAGAGAGAGAGAGAGAGAGAGAGAGAGAGAGAGAGAGAGAGAGAATTTTTGGTGATCTACTTCTAACGCATCGCAATTTCATGTTCACGGTGTATAAATAGACCACTTTACACTAATCACACCACAACAATACTGTAGGTACACGTATGTTCTAATGGAATTAAAAATATCAAAGAGAGAGAGAGAGAGAGAGAGAGAGAGAGAGAGAGAGAGAGAGAGAGAGAGAGAGAGAGAGAGAGAAGACCACAACAATAGGTACACGTATATTCTAATGGAAATCAAAATACTCACACAAAAGAGAGAGAGAGAGAGAGAGAGAGAGAGAGAGAGAGAGAGAGAGAGAGAGAGAGAGAGAGAGAGAGAGATCAAAACAACAGGTACACGTATATTTTAATGGAAATCAAAATACTCTGAGAGAGAGAGAGAGAGAGAGAGAGAGAGAGAGAGAGAGAGAGAGAGAGAGAGCGTTGCATGCATGTTCTTTAACGATCCTTCAGCTCTATTTTAACGTACAAGTAGACCTTAAGAGGATTCAAACCTGCGGGATTGCGTCCACAATGGGATCGAAGTGTAATCCACTTTTCTCTCGAATTTTCTCCTGATATTTCAGAATGTTTCTTATGCTCTCTCTCTCTCTCTCTCTCTTTGTACGAGTATTTTGAATGAATTAGAATATAAATTAAAATATTGTTATGCTCTCTCTCTCTCTCTCTTTCTTTGTGTAATTTGGATGCCATTAGAATATACATGTACCTGTTGTTATCTCTCTCTCTCTCTCTCTCTCTGTAAAAATTTTGAATTTTGGACATTAAAATATACGTCACGGCACTGTTTCTTTTTTGTTCTTATGACCAAGTCGTAGGACTGTCTGTTGGTACTGTCTGTCTCTCCATTGCAACACCTAGAACTGGATGGATTTCATTAAAATTAGTACATGTACCTGTTGTTATGCTCTCTCTCTCTCTCTCTCTCTCTCTCTCTCTCTCTCTCTCTCTCTCTCTCACTGCAACGCCAGTTTGAAGTACGAATCAAGCAATAGTTCTCTGTTTAAAAAAAATATGGCATATGAACGTGTGCAGAAAATTCAGCGAGGATATTCAACCAATCGCGGTTAACAAAACGGAAAAACAAGTAAAATATGCGCCGAAGTGTCTTCGGCGCAATCGAGTTTTCTGTACAGCCTCTGGTGGTGCCCTGGCCTATATCGTTGTCAGATGCACGATTACGGCTAACTTTAACCTTAAATAAAATCAAAACTCCTGAGGCTATAGGGCTGCAATTTGGTATGCTTGATGATTGGAGGATGGATGATCAACATACCAATTTGCAGCCCTCTAACCTCAGTAGTTTTTAAGATCTGGGGGATGACAGAAAAAGTGCGGACAGAAAAAAGTGCGGACAAAATGGAGTACGGAAGGACAGACAAAGCCGGCACAATAGTTTTCTTTTGCAGAAAACTAAAACTAAGAACGAAATGTAAACAAACTTTCAGAAACACGCGAATAATACAAACTACCACAAACGCTGAGAAATTAGGTTGAAATCAGGAAGAACCAACTCATTAAACCCTTGGAAATAAAGCGTTTCTCCACCAGACATCAAATCCTCATTTCAGAATCGTCGACAAAGGATGAAAACATTTGAAAACCTCGAAGTCATTCTTCTACACGAAAAAAAAAAAATGTGGACAACAAAAGGAGAACGGAGCCCTCAGGAAATAGTTTGGAAGAAGAAGAAGAAGACGACGAAGAAGAAGGAGGAGAAGAAGAAAGAAAGAGGAGGAATATAACAACTATGAACGTCAGAAAGGTCAGCACACACCAGATGGCTCCTTAGAAGAAAATTAAGACCAACACAATGACCTGGCTGAAAAGAGCTCGCGCTCAACAGGGCCTCAGACAAGGCTGGAGGTATTGCTCGTTCTGTGTATGTATGTATGTATGTATGTATGTATGTATGTATGTATGTATGTATGTATGTATGTATGTATGTATGTATGTATGTATGTATGTACATATTTCTGAATGTATGTATGTATGTATGTATGTATGTATGTATGTATGTATGTATGTATGTATGTATTTCTTATTCATATATGTATGTATTTCTGTATTCATGCATGTATGTATTTCTGTAAGTATGCATTTCTGAATGTGTATGTATGTATGTATGCACTTCTACATGTATGAATGTATGTATGTACAGTATGTATGTGTGTGTATATGTATATAAGTAATATGTATGTGTGTATATGTATAGAAGTAATCAACACACAATCACGTGTGCAACAGATATAAATTTCTGACTTACATTGGGATCGAACCCAGGTCTTTCAATTGAAAGGCAAGGGCACTACTAACTAACTCACACAGGTGGGCGCTACCAACTAAGCTTAGTTGGTAGCGCCCACCCGTGTGAGCTAGTTGGTAGAGCCCTTGCCTTTCAACTGAAAGACCTGGGTTTGATCCCGATGTGAGTCAGAACTTTATGTATGTGGGTATGTCTATATGTATCGCAAACAGAACTAGAATTGACTGATGGAAGAAAGAATAAAACTGAATTGAACTGAATGTAGAATTTAGGCCAAAGGCCATGCGCTGGGACATATGAGATCATTCAGCGCTGAAATGGAAACTGACAGTAAAAAGGTTTGAAAGGAGGAAAAACCTCAACGCAGTTGCACTATGAAACAATCCTTAGGAACAGAGTGAAAAGTAAGATGGAAAAAGAGAATATGAAAGGAGGTGCAGTAAAAAGAAATGAAAGGGGTTGCAGCAAGGGGCCTAAGGGACGCTGCAAACAACCTTTAGCAGTGCCTACAGTGCACCACGTAACGTATGCTGACGGCACTACCCACGCCCCCAAAGGAACAAATGGGACCATTTAGCGTAACTTGAGTACCGAAAAGCGAGAGAATAAATACAAGATACTACAGTGCAAAGCGCAGTTTGTATCGGAGGGCCCAACGCGTTGCTGATGAGCCCCGTCTAGATTTATGAAGTAGCTGATGTTGTGGAAGTTTTTTGCACGAGAGTTCATCCTTGACTTAAAATTATTGGCATTCCGTCGAAATTAAGGCCATTTTCATAAAAGTAATTCTTTACATTTGTAAAGATTTATAACCAAATTTATAACCAAAAAATAAACTTTTCATTGAAATTAATAATAATCATAATAATAATAATAATAATAATAATAATAATAATAATAATAATAATAATTCTTTACATTTTGTATTCTCCGGCCGGCCAATGAAGAATCAGAGGAATTTATTTCTAGTGATAGAAATTCATTTCTCGGTATAATGTGGCTCAGATTCCACATTAAGCTGTAGGTCCCGTTGCTAGGTGACCAACTGGTTCTTAGTCCCGTAAAATAAGTCTAATCCTTCGGGCCAGCCCTAGAAGAGCTGTTAATCAGCTCAGTGGCCTGGTTAAACTAAGGTATACTTAACTTAACCTTACATTTGTAAAGATTTATAGCCAAATTTATAACCAAAAAATACACTTTTCATTGAAATTAATAATAATAATAATAATAATAATAATAATAATAATAATAATAATTGTTTACATTTGTAAAGATTTATACCAAATTTATAACCAAAAAATACACTTTTCATTGAAATTAATATTAATAATAATAATAATAATAATAATAATAATAATAATTAAAATAATAATTAAACGAATTGTTAACTGATTAACGAAGCTGCCTCCTCTTCCTTTAAGGCCACGTAACACCTGTCTGGCCACTTCTTCCCATATTCAATCCTTGAGAATCGAGAATCCTCTATAGATTACCCGTTTCGGCTCCGGAATTCTATTCATGTTTCTGTTTTTCCGACTCTTATAATCTTTACTTGTTTAGGTGGCTAAGTCTAGTGGTATATTATTAAATAAATAAAAGTTAAATACAAAAAAAATTATTAGTTTCTCTACTGTGAGACTGTACTGAACAGTGATTGTACAGAGAGAGAGAGAGAGAGAGAGAGAGAGAGAGAGAGAGAGAGAGAGAGAGAGAGAGAGAGAGAGAGGCACATCTAAAGATAGCAGGATGAAACATTTCTTCTGTAATAAGGTCGACGAATGATGCGTTTCAATGCTTTTCTCTCTCTCTCTCTCTCTCTCTCTCTCTCTCTCTCTCTCTCTCTCTCTCAAACAGACATACGCTTTGAACTGCATCAATCAATCGGTGGTTTCAAATGAGGTTCTAACAGATGGTACTGTGACCTAAATTTACCATAACATGAAATTACATTTGGTGAAAAAAATTAATTCATAACAAACTGGGTCTCTCTCTCTCTCTCTCTCTCTCTCTCTCTCTCTCTCTCTCTCTCTCTCTCTCTCTCTCTCTCTCTTTATACAAATAAATAAATAAATATATATATATATATATATATATATATATATATATATATATATATATATATATATATATATATATATATGTATGTGTGTGTGTGTGTGTGTGATGAGTGAGAGAGAGAGAGAGAGAGAGAGAGAGAGAGAGAGAGAGAGAGAGAGAGAGAGAGAGAGAGAGAGAGAGAGAGAGAGAGAAATTTCTAGTGGTTTACTATGTATCGCAATTTCGTTTTCACGAAGTATAAATATATATACCACTTTACACTAATCAGACCACAACAATAGGTACACGTATATTCTAATACTCACACAAAGAGAGAGAGAGAGAGAGAGAGAGAGAGAGAGAGAGAGAGAGAGAGAGAGAGAGAGAGAGAGAGAGAGAGAGAGAGGATCAATAACTTGCTGGGTTGGCACTAGCCATGCTCCATGGAAACCGTTTTCTTTCTTATGGTTTTCTATGACGGGCGAACGTAAACTATAGAATATGAAACTGTATTGCATTTCAAAGCTGTAATGAGCCTGTATTCCACATGCATTTTGGAATTTGAAATGGAATTTAAAAATTCAGGCAATAGGCCAAGCGCTGAGATCTATGAGGTTACTCAGCGCTCAAAGGGAAAATGATAGTAAAATAGTGAAAGTAGGAAAACATCAGTTGCACCGAAACAATTCTTAGAAGGTAGGAAGTATATACTACCTATATATACATATATATATATATATATATATATATATATATATATATATATATATATATATATATATATATATATATATATATATATATATATATATATATGTATACTGTGTATATATATATATATATATATATATATATATATATATAATATAAACATTAATAATATAAACATTAAGCCTTTTCCTTTACGGGGATTGTTCCAAAATAAGTCATTCCTCCTAAGGGCGAATCGCATATGTATCTCCTGTGAAGAAAACTTCTATAATGCAATATCTAACAAAACCCTACAACACACCTAAATCATTCACTTAACTAATGTCTTGCAAGAGCTTCAGCACTCTCTGGCTACTGAGGCTCTTCTTCCTTTTCAAAACTCCTTCACGCCATGAATTCAGAACTTTTTCTATCTTTCTTTCCTCTTCAGTTATAAACTTTTCTCAGACCTTTTATCTTCTGTTTGTTCCTCAAAACCACGAAATCTGACAAAGAACTGACCTTTCCTTTCACCTGCACAAACTTTTTACCACTTTTACAAATCTCCTGGACACTTACAACCTGTTCAATTCCTCTTGTGCCACATACTCATCTCAAAATCACCAACCATATTTCTTCCAAATGACAAACTGTTTGTCTTCTCCCTTATTTCTTTTATACATAATCAACATCAAAACTTCACTTCCATGACGAAGAACCAGCTCAACAATCCCTTCATACATTCCCACCCATAGACAGTCTCTTCTCAAAATGTTGCATACATGCACACAAATGCACACACACACACCCTGCTACCTGCATTGCTTCCCCTGCTCTGTAAGTCACATCTTCTTTCATCCTACCATTGTCTTTTATTTTTACTACCAAATAACCCTATGAATAAAATGCTTCAATTTTTCACTATCCACATTAACATTCATTGCCACATCTTCCTGGGTTCCATTTACCCACATGACCTTACTTTTCTCTAAAGTCTCCCTCTTTCAAATGCTTTCAAACTATTTTAGTTCCTGCAGTTCCTCTTATCATCAACTAGTACAAAATTTGTCATTAAACCATTCAATGATCTACAATAACAACAAACATCTACCATAAAAATTTTAACTACATACCCGGTTCAAAATCAAGGCTTGATTCACACAACCCACCTTGTCTAAACCCACACTGTTTTTCCTCTACCAATCATTCTGTTATCCATCTAAAAATAATACTTCTTTCCTTGTAATCTAAGCAACAATATGTCCCTGTAACTCCTACAGTCATCTCTAACACCATCACCTTTATACAGTGGAAAAATGATTCCCCTCACTTATTCCTTTTAAAACTTTTCTTCATCTAGCATCTTTAAGCACTTTAATTGCTTCAGGATGCAAACTTTGTCATTACTGCATGAGTACAATTTCTCATAATAAAAAATATTAAGACATAGGTAGCCATAAGTATCCTTTAATATCAAAATAACTTTAAGAACACCCTATACCCAAAGAGAATTTACTTTTAAGTGCATCTGCAGTTTAAACCTATATATAGTCTGATACAAAGGAGACAGGGACTTATCCATTAGGCTTTCAAATGCAAATATTTACACAGTTTATATATATATATATATATATGTGTGTGTGTGTGTGTGTGTGAAATTATTTTATGACAAGTTTGCTAGTCCCTAAGAAGTCATAATGGTACAGGGAAACTAATCCACCATGTCCAAAGGCAGAACTGCACCTAGTAAGGGGTCACAGGCCCCTTGGGGACATAAATATTAGTAAATACCAAAAGGTTGAGGGAACCCTCATGTGCTGTGGGTCACCAAAAGACAGCCGCATCAAGTCTGCGCCTAAAACACAAAACAACGCAAGAGGTGAGAGACAGACAGCTTTCACTAATTCAACACCACTAGAATGTGAATGGCCATTTCCAATCCAAGATGTCAATCTAACTGTCATTCTCACCTGTTCATCAGTATTGGCAAGCTAGAGTTCAAACAAAACACAAGTGCTTGTGCAAGCTTTTAAGTCTTATGTATTTTTGATGCAACAAGAGCATACCCAGAGTGAGTGATTCATGCCTGCCATGTAAATTGGTTTCTTTGTTTTATTATTATTATTATTATTATTATTATTATTATTATTATTATTATTATTATTATTCAGAAGGTGAACCCTATTCATATGGAACGAGCCCACACAGGCCACTGACTTGAAATTCAAGCTTCCAAAGAAAGAAGTAGCAAAAAGTAAAGGGAAATACAGAGCAAAGATGCTATTAGAAACTACAATCACTGAGGTTACTTCAAAAGGCCTCTACAGGAGAGATATATGTCTTATCCATTTTGATATTATCAAAGTAATAATAATAGCAAACAGTGGGCTAAAGTTTTATTTAATCATTTTTTCTGTCTAAGATATGCTGTATGTAGTAGAGTTAATAATATTCTGCACTACATGATAATGCTTAAAGAAATAAAAACAAACAGGCTGGTACATAATGATTACTGAAAAATGATGGTATTAGAAGCAATGAAGATAAAAATCCCATCGTACAATCCATACAAAAAACTACTGATTAGTGATACAAAAACTAATTCATACAAGATCATACATGAAAAAACAAAATTCAATCATCATACCTTCATCCACTTCTTGTAGGACGTATCGCTGACAACTGCACCCTCGGTAAGACTACGACTACAACTGCAGGAAGAAAATACCTTTGCTAATAACAAGGTTAAAAACTAACATTATAAACAAGCTAAACAGTAACGATAAAAATATGAACTAAAACAACAATAATCTTTGAACTTCCTCAGGTCTCTATCATTATTTAGCCTGAGGTTCACTAGAACAAAGCAACAATGAAACAAGCGTGAAATAATACACTCTGGTCTTGTTTTGTGATCTCTTCCATATCTAGTCTCTTTCATATTTTACGGCCATTGTGTGCAAGAGTATTACCGGACACTTTCACAATCCACAAAACTTACTATAATACATTTGAAGTACTTACTGTATATGATACAGTACTGACTTCATAAGCATTTCTCTATACAGTATTACACCACTGTAAACATGTGAATAAGAATTTTTAAAAAAAGTAAATATCTCAAAAAGTTGCATTGCAATAATAATGAGCGCAAACAAAATTCTTATACAGTGTAATGCCATACCATGTAAGGCTACCAAAGGGTAAAGTTGTAATTTACCAAATTTACAACAGCTCATGAAACTAAAAGAAAGACATAAAGCTCCTAGGGCAAGAAAAATACCAATGACTGAATTGTTTCCTGTACTGACGAAGCCACTTTTGCAAAATAAATATCAATGACTGAATTGTTTCCTGTACTGATGAAGCCACTCTTGCAAAATAAACCAAAGAACTTTGAGATCACAAAACAAGTGATCCTCAATTTCTAGTCTTGAGTAAGGGAAAGAGTTTTAGGTTTCTGCTAGTTAGTCTCCCAACCTCATGGCAATCTGCCATAGGGTGAGGATGTCATTACTCTTATGCCATGTGAGCTTAAACCTTAGCCTCTGAAACTGTAGCAATAACATACCTGAAACTTTCAAGAAAACAAAAAATATCAAACACAATCTTAGATTTGTAGATTACCAAACAAAACTTAGAACTGTCAACTGTGCCAAAATGCCCTGGCATTCAACCAAAGGCCTATCATGAATTATGACTAATAAAGTCTGATATAATGCACGAAAGATAAAATGCAAAATTTTCTCTCCTCCATAGGATAAAAGATTATTTGCTAAACCTATATTCATCTGAATGATCAAAACATCAGCCACCTGTAATATCTTCATTATCTTAAAAAAGTCAAAGGGATACCTAAATCAAAGACTGGCTCTGGGAAAATACAACAGCTATTTGTACAACCAGTATTTCATATACATCAAACACAGTAAATAAACATTGATTACTTCTGGCATACAAGCTACATCACTAAAAAACCCTTAGTCATCGCTTACTCTTTTAGGAATAAAACCCCACTTTACATCAACTGCACCTACCAACTGCAAGGCTCACACGAAGAGAATGGGTAGGCTAAGGACAACAATCTACAAAAGCATTTGAATAATAATCAATAATCCTATAGTGAGAAAGAAAACTAATAAAAAAATCAAGGAAATGAATAAGCCTTCACTTTGCTTCACATGCCATTTGGGTATGCTAAAAGCTTTTCTTTTCAGTAGTTAAAATACCCAAAGATAGTTCCAGCTGAGTCTTCCTTGTTAAGAAAAGTTGACAAGTCCTGTAACATTACAGTATACATTCCAACGAAGAATACAAGTTATTTATGACATAAGTACTTTTAGGTTATGAACACAAACAGCAATTGAAAAGAAAAAAATTCACTTGGGAAAATCTAGGGTTCACAAGGAAGTTCATTAAAGACAATGTGACTGTGCTCTGAAATAAATTAGATTTCTACATAACACTGTAGTCTAAAATTTAGAAGTTATCTTTGAAAAATACAAGAAAACTAACTACCTTCTCCTGCCTTATACTATTCTATTTAAAGTATTTCTAACCAAAATTGGACAAGACCTGTTTTCATGTCTTACAAAATGTTTTGCTTAAAAAGTTTTAATTAAAACCAGGTTATCAACAACCTTCAAATGACAAACTACTCTATAAACTCCCGTATATTTTTGTCTTTCCATAAATCTCTTCCCACAAGGATACCACTTACAGTATGCATTATGAGGAGCATTGAGGGTAGTACTTAAAAGGTCCTTTGCTAAATTCTTTTGGCACCCCAACTCAAATTTTCACCCATTCCCTTTCCTCTCTTCCCTCTGATTAAGTTCTTAGTAGAATGGGTTCATGTGACTGTAAAAAAATTTAGTCATTGGTCAGGGGATATACTACCTTATAATAAAAATGACAACTCATAATCCAAATATACCTGAAACCATCATTGCATAAAATGGTAACAATTTAGTAAGTGTACATTAATTTGGTCATCCCTTGGGTTGCATTGCACGTGGATGCTTTTCATGGCATTAAAAGCCTAGGCTAGCCTAGGCCTGCAATTTAACCTCAGCTTCTTAAATATAAACCCTCTAAACTATAAATTTCATTATGCCTTGGCTAACCATCCTGACCTCATTTAACAAACCAACCACAGCCAATCCTATTGGTGTCATGAAAATGAGCTAAACAGCATAAATGTTATATGCTTTGCTCAATGGTGCTTTGCTATGTTAGTACACAGTGTATAAATCTTTCCATCATAGGTGGCAATGCCTATAGTGAACCTTGTACAGCATTTTATAAATTATACCAAAGGTTCTTCTCATCATTCCTTTTACTTATTATCTCGTCATTCTGGTATCCTCCCACCTATCTGCCAAATTTCTTTAACTTTGTGTTGATATAACAATTCATGATTAAACCCTACTGCATTTGAAACCTTGATGCCATGTTTGAACTGTTTTCTTTAGCTTGTATATTGTAATAAACTCATTATACATATCCAGTTTTTCTCCTTGCAAAAATTTTACATAGGCAAGCTAATTATACTTGTAAGGGCTCTGAGGTCCAGCCTGCCAGGGCGCCAGCAACCCTAGGGCCGGCCCTGCTGAATACATTATTGAATTGAATTGAATAAAGAAATTAGACCCAAGGCCAAGCACTGGGACCTATGAGGTTATTCAGCACTAAAATGGAAATTGATAATAAAAGGTTTGAAAGGTTGGTAGATCTAAGTAGTAGCTCTGCAGCGGTGATTTCCTTTCAACTTGACTTTTTTTACAGTTTTTTGTAGCTAATTATAGATTTACCTTCAATTTTTGTCGCACGAATGTAATTAACCTGTAATTAACCCATGAAGTCCATCAAACAAGGGGTTTCCATATGCGATCTTCACGAGACAGAGCACGAGTACGTCTATTTGGAACGGTTCATATCCCGTCCAGCAAGTGCAGTAACTTGTTAACGCATGGGTACCGCCGCCCCAGGGCCAGTACTAAACACGGCGAAGGGACATTCCATTTGGCCGACAACAAACAAATGCACTGCCAGTATCAGAAGCCCTAAAAGTGTAGAAAAAACCAGTTTCCAAGGTAAAAACAGGCGCGGAGCTAATACTTAGAATTACCGAAAGGTGTAACAGGAGGAAAGCAGTTGAAGCTCTACGGATCAAATGTTAGGAGAGGGTGGAAAGTAAGATGGAAGAAAGAGAATATGGAAGGAGGTGCAGTAAAAAGGAACGAAGAAGGTTGCAGCACACTGCAAAGAACCTTGAGTAATGCCTACAGTGCACGGCAAGAGGTGCACTGACGGCACTAACCCCCCCTACGGTTTGCATTACTTTAGGTTAGAATGCCATCTTAACCTGTTAAGCGTCACCCACGTAATAATACGTTTACTGCGATCTACTCGGTAGCGCCTTCAACGGGATATTACGTTCAAGACTTTAACTCTGCTTTTCAAGCTGTCAGCACCGTAATAATACGTTTACTTGTATGGAAAATGTTGAAACATCATTTGCAACACTCTCAGAACACGTAAGCTGTAACTGATGACTTATTTCCTCCCTGGCAACTCTTTTCAGTTGGTCGCTTGATGCCTAGATGACTATTTTTTTTTTCAGTACGCTTGGCGTTTTCAGAGACAACACGACTTTGAGGTCACAAAGAGGATGTCTTCATGAGATAAATCAAATTAATGATGTCTGATACTGAAGACATATTTGATGATGAGAGTTTCTGAATCCTCCATGATGAGGATAAAGAAACAAACTTTGCTTCCAATAGTGAAGATGACTTTACAAGAGAGGAGATCCCTTTACTTTTGTTGCTGATCCCAGCGTGAAATTTTCAGTTGAGGATAAAGAGAATCCATTAGAATTTTTGAGAAATAATTTGATGATGAAATCATTGATTACCTCGTGAAAGAAACAAACAGATTTGCAAATCAGTTTCTAAAGAACGTAGAACATTTGTCTCCACAATCACAGTACATAGATGGATTGTGTGTAGCTTTAGAGATTGGCAGAATAATATGAACACTTTTCATTCAGTATTTTGTAGTCTTATAAATAAAATAATAGTAATGCTTTAATAAAATTCTATCTAACTATATCAATTATAAGAAAAATCAATATTAACTTGAAAAACTATCATCAGTGATATGACCGCTAATTGCAAGAAAAAGCGTGACGGTACGTTAGCGGCGAGCTCATCCGGGGGGGACGCTTAACAGGTTAAGATGGCTAGATTTCGACGAAGTATAAAAAGAGTGATTTTACAATGGGTATAGCCATATTCATACTCAATTTAAAAAGTGGCTAGCCTAGCTAAAGTAGAACAGTCAGATTCCTTCAGCATGACAGTTAAAGCAAAATTAATGCTTATTCTATCTGTATATCAGTATGAAACATTTCCGGTAATGCTATAATATGGACGAAATTGCGAGACGGAGCAATCCTTCACAGCAGTTTTGAGCGGCCTTCGCACCACAGCCCAAAGGCATTATGAATATGCGCCCATACAAAGCCCTATCACCGTAATAATTTACTAATATTTCAACATCTTAACATTTGCTACGAATCTTACAAGTTCATCTCTCATACTTACGTGACAAGCAGTCTTCAAATTAAATTGTTTACGCAATCGGCACACCTTTGTGGGTGGTCGAACACAGGTGTAAACAAAAGAAATGTATTGCCACATTCGAGACTGACTGCTAAGTAAAGCAAAATTCAGCCCCTTCGTTCCTATTCTTATATGACGTGGTAGATGTTATGTTTTGCTTACATAACTTACATTTTCCTTTTTATGATATTATTAAGTACATATTTTAATCGATATACATAAAAACAAACTGTCAAAATATCAATTTACCGTCGGAGGAGACACAACAGGTGTGAGTAAAATCTGGCAACACTATAATTGGTTTGCGCACAGGTTAACTCATTTTGAAATGACTGTCTCAGACGGAAGACATTTCGAAATTAAACCTCATTTTATTCACGCCGCTGTTTGATGAAAGGTAGATGATTAGATGAGTCCAGTCTTTAGAACAGATAAATGTTTAACTTTGCCTCTCTTCTCTATAGTTTTTTTTTTTATTGATCGATATGGAAATTTGGGTCTGAGGAAGTTTACTTAGCGAACTGAAGGGTTAATGAGGTTCTTCCATGGGAATGCGTGGGTATTCTAAAATAATCGCTTTATTAAAAAATATAATTTATTCAATCAAGACCATAGATGAAAACAATAAAGGGGAAAAGAAGGTCTGGATTACCAAGCAAAATAACACTTGATTGAGGCACACACAAATCGAGTACTTCAGATTTTTGTCCAGTGCCAGATCTACATGATAAAGTAAACAGCCCCACAGAAAGGAAGTTAAACAATTAACTTTTTTTTTTTAAATCACATACACACATATAGCCCAAGGATCTCTCTCAAGCAGTGGCAATGAAAGTTATTACATTTGGAGATGGTGTGCATGGATAAACATCCCTCCACACAATACAGGAAGAAAGATTATCTCTATAAAAAACCGAAATAAATTCTGGAAATCAAAGCAGCAAGACTAAAATGGAAAGGAGTAGTAGAAAAAGTAGGAAACCTGTTACATTTTGTGTATTGGAAAGAAACAAAAACCTGCTACTAAGATGGAGGAAAGTATATCTATTGTGGATAATATTTTATAAAAGTAATTAGTGAATATTTTCAAGGTAACAGTGTAAAAAGATAGTAGAAAATATAGAATGTGGTTTATAATAGTGGTTCAGCACTTATTGGCATCAGAAAATAGAAAATCAAAATCAAAACCAAAAGATAGACCACAGTTCATGAGAGCTAAGAAGAGATTTTTGTTTAATTAAATAAAAGATGTGTGTATATTAAATGGAAGAAAGAACTTTACCATGAAAGGTCCGTGTGGACGTAAGGTTGTCAATCTAAACCAACCAACCATCTTTGGCTACTGAAAAAAATTGATTGAAAAAAGTTTATCTTAAAGCATTGCAGTGGGCAACAAAATTTGTATCATACGAGTATAAGGCACTAAGAGACGGGCAACAGCAAAAGGCGTTAAATACAAAAAGCAAATTAGAGAGAAAGATATTGAAGAAGAGATATACAGTAGAACCAGAAACGAACATCATGTAAACCAATAAGCAATAATGGAACAAAAGCTACTTACAAATAATTTTATTCAATCAAGGAAAGATAAAAGGAACCATGCTCATCTGTCACATGAGAAAAAAAAGAGAGAGAAAGGCACAAATAAGAGCTGCCACCTGTCATATCAGAAAAGAATGAAATCAAGAGGAGAAAGTGACAGCAGAACAAGAGAGAGAGAGAGAGAGAGAGAGAGAGAGAGAGAGAGAGAGAGAGAGAGAGAGAGAGAGATTGGGTGTGCCGTTACATAACCAATAATCTCCTCCATCAAGGAAATCACATCGCTGACAGAATTCTCGCCTACTACTACTACAACCACAACGCCGTTTCAGTGACTGGCATTTTAGAAGGAGAACGAAAATTTCATTCAACCAAAATGGTAAGATCTCGCCTGTCCGTTTTCATACTTTGAGAATAATTGCTTCACATTTCAGTTCATATGTTAGCCATTCAAATAATGCAGCTAAAGAACAAGTTTTATCCCTATGTACCTTTGCCTTTGTCATAGGTTAAGCTCAGGTTAGGGTAACGTCACCGGTAGACTTTCATATTTAGTTAAACAACGTTTAAAGCTAGTTTTTCCAGTCATTGCGTAGGTTTTAAATCCACCCAGTCTTTTGGTTTTATCCAGAAACATAACTGTGCCTTGAAATTTTGGAAAAAGGCCTGGCTTAGCGTAGAATGCAGAGTAAGGGGTCACTAGCCTAGGCTAGTTACTTCATTAAGGGGCTCGAGGTTGGGGGAGACTCCCCCCCCTTCCTGGTCAAGTTAGGGCTCGGTATCCTAGGTTAGGTTAGGTTAATGTAAGTCTGGTCAGGTCATATTCAGAATAAATGAATCAGGTGTTGTGTTATACGTGATGTATTGATTAGGCTGGGCGAGGACTGTAGGGTAGTGCTAAGCCGGCTGTCCGCGGTGAGCAAGACTATGGCAGATGACGTTCTATAGAACTTTATCTGCTGAACAAGAATTTGAACTTTTTTGTCCCTCGCTGTAATTAAGCTGTAAATTATCTTAAGTATATCTTAGTTTAACCAGACCACTGAGCTGATTAACAGCTCTCCTAGGGCTGGCCTGAAGGATTAGATTTATTTTACATGGCTAAGAACCAACTGGTTACCTAGCAACGGGACCTACAGTTTATTATGGAATCCAAACCATATTATACCGAGAAATGAATTTCTATCACCAGAAATAAATTCCTCAAATTCTTCATTGGCCAGTCGGAGAGTTGAATGCCTATAGGGCCAAAGCCCCCACATTACATTGCATGAGCACTAAGTGAAGGGAGGGTTACTGGGTCTGATTTTAAGCTGGCTGTAAATATCCTGTGCCAAAATGGCAGTTTTGGTTTATTTTTGGTCAGCGAGCTATGGAAATATGCAATTCTGCCCTTCTACTAAAACTATGCAATTAGCCTACTTGGTGGGAAAATTTAATGACAAATATTTTCTTTAAGTTTTAATTGAACCCTGGTTTCATATAATAATCATAGATTGGTGTGAAACCTCCAGCCAAGCAAGACTACTAATGGTAAATTTGGTTAGGATAGTTTTTGTTTGCAAGGGTTAGGTCAGGAGCATTATTAGGCCATTATGTGGAAGCCAGCTCTCATTAAATTTTCCCATCAAGCAGAACTATAGTGCAGTTCCAGTAAAAGGGCAGAATTGCATATTTCTACAAATCGCCGACCAAAAGTACTTCAAAACTTGCTACAGGGCGTCCCCAAGTTACAGCGTCACCGACTTTCGGCGCTCTGATCTTGCGGCACTTTTTCCAGTACATTTATCAAGAATAGGAATCTCGTTATGGTGCCATTAAGGCCGCTTACAACAAGAACAGGTATCTAGTTACAGTAAGCACTGTTAAAGTGCTGTTAACAGTGCTTGCGGTGCCTGTTTATTATTAAGCACCAATTACGGCGCTCTGCTGGAACGGAACCCCCACCTTAAGTCGAGGACTGCCTGTATTTTGTTGTAGGCTGTTTACGGCCAGCTTAAAGGCTGATCCAAGACATATTTGAAGAGGATACAATAGTACCACATGTTGGGATGATGACGGCTTAGCCTACAGGCAGTTTACAGTAGTACTGTAATAGTAGTTCTAAGTTTGTCTTTGTTGATTTAAGTGCTGCTTGCACATTTTTTTTTTTTTTTGCTTTATGCTTCACATGCTAGATGTATATTTATTGTTGTAAAATTTTTGGCAAAAATCTTATCCTTCTTATAAGTAGCCTATACCTGGACTGCAGAGGCTCAGGTGATCGCGGCATTTTTTTTTTTTTTTTAATTGAAAGTGACAAGAAAGGTATTCATTTGGGATGAATCTTACCTACTGTTAAAGATAGCCTATATCTCCACGTCAATAGGTGAGTCGGCATTCAAACAAAAGATTGAATGGCTGCCAAATAGTATCCAAATAGTAAATTTTATTATGAAAATTTATATATACTGTATCATGATAGGTATCAATGAACCAAGGAATTGTATTTTTCAAGCCCCCATTTGTTCTTTCTTCTTTGCAGAGCATTCTGAGTTATAATGGTGGTTGTGTTGTGGCCATGAGGGGAAAGAATTGTGCAGCCATAGCCTGTGACCTTCGGTTCGGTATACAAGGACAAACTATTTCCACGGATTTCGAGGTTAGTTAGTTTAAGTTATTAAACTTGAGGATGTTTTGGTCTTGCTGTTGATGGAACATGGAACATTGCAATAATGCCTTCAGTGCTGTTAGTAGAAATATATAAAGAAACTGGAACATTTGAAATGAACCTGGATAAGACCCATAGGAATGTAGGAAAAAAATTTACATACTTTACGTACTTAGATATTCAACTGCAGAAAACCATTTGTCCTTAATTGTGCATTTCTTTTACCCTTAGTTTTTTTAATATCAGATTATTACTAGATTTTGAAACAATTACAACAAAAAGAATGAGAAAGCATGTTTTTAATGTAGTTGACCTTTAAAATTAATATGGTTTACAGTATAATAAAAGTAGGTACAGATCTTTGGCTCACAAGTGCACATATTGGGTCTGTCATTTGGCTTTTTTTTTTTTTTAAGATGGAACTTGATAGCATGAATGTCAACTCCTGCTTTGAAATTGTTTGTACTTTTAATTCAAGATATTTTCAGTTTTTTAGGTTCATAATAAAGTATGCAATATTTTTGCAATTTTGCTCTTTGTAAACAGAAAGTGTTTGAAGTGGGACCAAATTTGTACATTGGATTGCCAGGATTGGCAACCGACACCCAGACTGTGTTGCAGAGACTCAAGTTTCGCATCAAGATGTATGAAATGAGGTAGGGGAACTTTTCTTCCTAGGAGTACTCCTTTAAGTAACTAAAAAACTGAATGTTTAGTTCTAAACCTGCTCTAGAAAAATGGGTATGTTATTTAGAGGCTGTAAGTGTTTTCATCCCAGTTACTGAAGCTTTACTGTCACCTGATTGATCTCTGCTAGGAATATTTCTCCTCACATTTATGGTATTCAATCATTTATCTTCCTTGCTCAGATTGAATCCAAAGCAATTCATATCATTGACCTTATTTTACCTCTTTTCTTGGCTCTCTGTATGCGTGCCGCAATGCAGTTTGTTTGCCTTTCTCCTGTGAGTACAGTGTACTATTTTCTTCACTTCTGCAGAGCATTAAGGGAAGAGTTCCCTTTCTTCTCATAACAGGCAGCAGGCCACCTCTTCCACAGTTAGACCTTTTATTCTGAACTATTGTTGACCAGGATTATAGGAAATGAGGATTTGGACAAAGCAGCAGCATGTACTATGATTTATCTAATACTGTGTAGTAGTTGTTGTTCTTCACAACTACAATAATAATGACCAGACCAAACTTATAAATAACAATGAAAGCCATACAGGAACAGGTATATTGTATTTGACAAGATTCTTAGCGCACACAGCTTCACCCTAAGCCTCATTTCCTTTCATACCTCTGTAGGCAGGGATCCTTCATGCATTAGTTTAATGGAATGAAAAGCCTAATACTGTGGGAATAAATTGAAGCATATTTAACCAATTGTAAGGTAATGCATTCTTAATTTCAAAAAGAATGTTATAGTTAAGCAGTTTTTCCTTTCTGTGAATAGGTCACTCCCATTCGATCCATGGATATTTTATGAATATCCCATGTGATATGTGTAACCCAAAATTAACAGTGAAAACGATGTTTTATTTGATTGGCCAGATTTCAATCAAATGTAATTTTGGATAGGAAACAAATTCATTTGAAATTTTTTTCAGAATCTTCACATTTTCAGGGTATATATATTTTTTTCCAAAGAAGGTCTTAATTCACTAGATGAGATATCAATATATAACTGCAAAAGTTTAACGGCTGGATTTCCAGCTCGCTGAAAGTTAATCCCATATGTAAAGACCTCAGGTTTGTATGTCAGGAAAAATACAAATTATTGTAAAAATTTGTCATTTTATTAATATCTTTATACAGTATAGAGTGACACATGGGCTTTGCAAATGCCTTTACATCTCTCAGTTGAGACACCCTTTTAAAATTTTCAGGACTAATAATTACCACCCTTTTGTGCTGTACAGTCAGTGGTGTAATGGGAACTTGCAAGTGCTGTAAATGAAGAATTTGTGTGAGACATTGAAACTAATTATAAAGCCCTCTTTCAGAGAGGGTCGCCGTGTGAAACCCAAAACCTTGATGGCTATGGTACAAAATATGCTCTACGAGAGAAGATTTGGTCCATATTTTATTGAGCCTGTCATTGCAGCTGTGGATCCAGCAACTAAAGAACCATACATTTGTGCCCTTGATCTGATTGGGTGTGAATGTGAACCAGAAGATTTTGTTGTGGCAGGAACCTGCTCAGAATCCCTTTATGGTATGTTGTTTATTCTTTGTTTAAAATAAAAGGGCAGTGTACTTGGGTAGTTAAGCTGCAGTAACGAGCATTACTCAGAGGGCTTTGATTTTTCATAAAAAAAATTCTATACCATGAATTATGTGTGATAGAATAAGTTATTCCAGACCTGTCTGTCAAGAACATTGTCATCTGAATATGCAAGGATAACAGATGGTGATGCTCCTGGTACTGATATAATTTTTCAACTGCAATACTTGCTTTATAAGTTCAGATTTTGTTAGCACAAGGTTATAAGATTGTGTAGTATGTAAAATATTGTTAGATACCTAAGCAATCAGCTGCAAGAATGTCACACACAGTATATTTTGGAGCTCATTGCAATATTCATTACACACTAATATCTTAAACAGGATAACCCATACTGTATTTAGAAGTTGATGGTATAAACCATATGTATCTTGTACAGGTCAGCTCATGCTTGTAAGTTTTATAAATAACAATACAGTATTGGAATTTACTCGGTTGGACTTGCTTTTGTCCCAGCCCGAGAAGAACCCTAAAAGAGTTCAGAGGTCTGGTTAAACAAATCATTTATAACTAACTGGACATGCTTTTGATGCTGAAGGGTTCTAGAGAGAAAATTTGGTGAACTTCGATGAGGTTCTTGTTAATTTTCCATAAATAGTATTTTATATTGCGTTATTGGATGCAGTGGACATGTAGCTCACATTTTACACTTCGTTTACAGGCATGTGTGAAACAGCTTGGCGCGAAGACATGGGACCAGATGAGCTATTTGAGTGCATCAGTCAGTCCATGCTTGATGCAGCCGATCGGGATGCTTTGTCTGGTTGGGGTTCTGTTGTTCATGTCATGTAAGTACTGTGCTGCAAGTGGAATAAGAAAATGTTTCTTTGTGCGTTACATATAAATAGTACATACAAAATTTTTTTTGTGTTACATATACATAGTACATACAGATGTTTCAGAATAACTTATATTAAAAATTGCCATCAGGGCTTCCTGGTTGTTTATTCTTTAGTGAGAGATTGTTTTATTAAGTAATGCTCGGCTAACATGCAGTTTTATGGAATTTAAATCGTGTATAGTGTACGGAGTTATCACAGTGCTTTTTCTTCATTTTTTTTTCCACGAGATAGGTTTGATATTGCTGATCCTCTTATTATTTTAGACTTTTGAGTACAGAATGATCATTAATCTTAGCAAGTAAGTTAACTGGATGAAGAATTCCAGATTGGTAGAGAGGGTAGATTACCAAAGCATCTACATAAATGTCATATTTACAGTCTCCTTACTCATTGTCTGACAGTTGAAGGACAAACCTATGAGAGCCCTATATTCAGCAATTTGTGTGATTATTGTTCTCAAGAATATTAATAATTATGTAACCTGGAGAGTGAAGTATGAACGTGTAAAATTGCCTCAAGGAGAATGGCAGAGAGTCTGCATGCTAATACTGGTCTGTCAGTACTCCAGAACAGTCTGGTTCAGCATATGTTGTCTTCTTTCATGCAGGTTCAGAACCTACCCATACTCAAGATGATAAAGACTGACTTTCATAAGATTTTCATACACAGCTGTATCAATAAATATTGAAGGTTATTATCCATCTTTTACAAAATCTGATGATATAGGATGTTTCAAAGATTAAATGGTTTTTTCTTTTACTTGCAGTGAACAAGATAAAGTGACCACACGTTACCTCAAGTGCAGATACGACTAACAGTTGTATGTTCAGCTATGGGAGAGGAAGGGCTTATTATTTCCAGGTTTTCTTATCCTTATTACCGAAGTTTTTGCCAAGTGATGTCCTTTTTTTGCACTTTATGTTTGCATAGTATAACTGAATAGTGTTATTCACACAATAAATGAAAAGATACTCTTCAATTGATACTTAGTAAAAGCTGTATCATTAACATATTAAATGTCTTCTTTAATACTTGTTTATGTACCATTTGTTTCTCAAATCATAATAAGCAGACAAAAGTTTATATTAATGGGTTTAAATAAAAAAATTCATAAGCTAAATTGTGGCTTTTGTTGTGCTAAACTTAGTGAAGCTCCATACTGTCTACAGAGGTAACAAGTTGCATGCTATATCAACATTCTTATACTAAACCTACCACTAACTTAAGCTTTAGTTGCATATATTTCTAATAATGTAAGGTACTCACTTCAGCTGTTTCATCCAGAGGCAAGAAAAATTACAAATATTGATGAGGAAACAAAACAAAATATCACAAGTTATGCTTTAAACAAATAGCTAAAACTCCTATTGCCTAAAATTTCATTTTTTTGCTTCTGCATTAACATTTATAACTTTGCTATGGCTCTGGTTGAACTCAAGTGAATAGAGCAACCTACAATCTTATGAGTATTTTGCAACTGTTGACTCAAATTGTTATTGTTAGTTGATATAGCTTGAGACTTGCATAAAAGGAGGTAAGTTTTACTAGGCTTCACACAACCCATGCTGACTGGCACAGTAATAGCCTAGTACCATGTAGTTCCCTGTTAGCATCACGACTCATTTTATTGTTAGTGAAAATCTTGATGAAAGCACTTTATCATCATTAACATTATGATGTCAGTTTTTCCCTCTGTGTTTAGACATGGACTAAGTTCTCTCCACTGCCTTCTGTCTTGAGCACTTAATTTCTGAACCCCTATTATGTCCAGATCTTCATGCATCCCCTTTTGCCCTGACTTTCAGGGCCTTCCTAATAGGTCTTCATCTTTCTATTGACATACCTAAGGTTTTTCAAAGCAACTGTTCCCCATCCTTTCTCATCTTGGGTCATCTCAATTTTGACTTCTATTTTTTAGTCTGTAACAACCAAAGTGCGAGATGCACTGGAATACTCCTTTCGTGAAAGCAAAGGTTCATATCCCCACAGAAACAAATAAGACTTAAACTCATATGTGAGTACAAAACATCGTATCTGTCAAGGCTAATGTTTAATTAAAATGGTTTAAAATCTACAATAGGATTGCTCTGTGACTAGATGTTAAACTTCAAGTACAGTAAGTACAAAGATATATTGGTTAACAATGTCTTCTGAGTTTTATACATGTTTTCTCTTTTAAAGCTTGATTTATCCTCAGATGAAAAATGCTAAATGCACAAATGTCATATCATGTGAATATGATAACTAGTGTGATCCTAATAATATGCAACAAGTAACAACCCTTAAAATATATTTCATATTAGTTCCTAAATTTAACTGTACATGGTGTAAGCTACAATACAATATTTGGGAGTGTATATATCCATATACACACACCAGAATCTTAAAAGACACATTATGGTTATTTACATTATTACCGAATAGTGTATTGCTCATGAAAGATATGAAATCAATATGGAAGAAGATTAATTTGATTATGTACAATGTATATACATACAATCTCATAAATGCATGCATGGTAGTTACTTCGTGAATGTCAATAGCATTTTGAAATTAAGGCAGAAAATTTTACAAATGGGTGATGATAATTGACTACTGTCTTCACACATACTGTACTTAGCTGATTTTCAGTCTTTACAAAGTTACAGCACATTCCCTCCACCCTTCAAGAGAATGAGTATACCTGAAGTGTAAAATGACCACCAAGCAACAGACTTCCAAAACGAAACACTTAATGCATTCTTACAGATTTTTCCAGTGGGGATTGTGGACTAACAGTACATCATGGGAGGAAAAGTTCACACTGGAAATGCCTCCTTAGCTTTATACAGTAAAATTCTTTCTTTAAAATACAAAAGAAAACGTGTATGGGTTTAACTGAAAGTGCAAAAATAAAGCTCACTACTTCCTTAGCATATACATTGTTTCCAGCAAGCTATTAGATATTTAGGTAGCACAGTATTTAGTCTGCTTGAGTAAGTATACTCAACAGTGTGTTAAACAAAGATGCTCACAACCTTGGGTTGATTGTTTGAACTTCTAAAGGACTGGCCTAAGGAAGTTATTTGTAATAAATTTATATGCCTGAGTAAATAAATGTTGCAAATGTACCTGCAGTAGAAGTACTATTAAAGAATACTACAGTAACAAGAGTTAATTTTTTAAATCAAAGTTACCATTGCAAAAGGGCTTCCCAATCATTAGAAGAACTAAAATAGATGCATGCTGGTACAGTATAATGGTGGGTACTTGTATTTTGCACAAATCCAGTAAAATCAGCAAAGAGAAAGGGTTGATACATCTTCAACCTTCACAATAATCACACTGAAAGATACAGTTTCATCATAATACAACCAAAGGGAAAACCTTAATGCCATCTTCAGTTTACTTAATACAACATGGATAACAAAGGAGGAAGTATGAGTTTTCATTGTCTGCCAGTATTTTGTGTACTAAATCATACTTTAGAAATCCTGCACTGTGAATCTGAACTAAAGATTTTACCCATATGCAGTGTATTTAATTAAAATGAGCAAAAAAAAAGAGGCTTTGAAACCTTGTATCCCCATGCCCTGGTTTCTCCCAGTAAGGTTATGCAGAACCATGGGTAATAATAATAGTACAATTTATATAAAAATAACAAACATAAGAAGCTGGATGTCAAAAGGTTGCATATTCGACACTACTTGGTCAGTTTTCACATCAATACACAAGTAATTAGTAAAGTTTTGTTTGGAGTGATTAGAAATTGAGAGTCCTGAGGTTTATATAAGTTAACCCTTTTTTTGGGGACGTAGGAGGGGAAAGCAATGAGATCCTGATCACATATCTGGAACAGTGATTTCCTCAACAGCTTTAAATATAAGTCCAGAAATATCACCAGCCAGGGGGAGAGGCATTTGCATTGTGTATTACTTTTATCACCATAAGGGAAGATACATTTTAGTGTCTTGCCATTCCACTCTTGTGAATATTTGGGGTTTCTGTCTTCACTTTTCATCTGCTCCCTTTGGTCTTATCATGTCTAGCTGTTCAGTTTCTTCAACTCTTGTCTTGTTCTAGTTTTCTCCTTAAGAACACATAGTCAGCCATATGTGATCAAGTGATTTGTGGTCGTTTCTTTAAATCTTCAGCTGAAAACCCTTATGAAAAGAGTCAACAGATTATAAACCCAAGAGGGCTCCACAGGGAAATCAGCCTGAAGAGAGAGACAAGTAACAGGAAAAAGTGATAACTAAATATAACTAAATAAAGATAAGGGAATAGAAAATAAAACTGATACACTTGAGATTTAGATGCCGGCAGAGAGCAGGAATGAATTTGCTCCTCACTGAAATATTTGGAGATCAGAAGATTCCACAACTGCACTAGGCAAACTATTCCATATTTTAGTTGTAGCCAAGATAAAACTAGCAAGCTAACCATTATTAAACCTGAAACTAGACAAGAAACACTATTTGCAGCAGCAGCCTACCTAGTGTTGCGAGTAAAACAAGCTAGGTCAGGTAAAGAAGAGTCCGAGAGGTTGTTTGTCAGCTAGTATAAACATAAGAACTCACTTTTTACATCTGTGCCTCAAGTCAACATTAAGAGTTGGCAAAATAAACCTGACTGATGACAAAACTACCCCAGAGTTTAACCCTTTCCGCTGAACGGGACTGATCTCAGTAATTGAAAGGTCTCGTCCAAGACATGGGACCAGTCTCCTCATTCATCATTCTTTTGGTTCTAGTTAGGCAACTCAAACAGATTTTGTGTTTCCCTCGTCGTTGTAAGGAGCTTTTTTCTATATCCTAGTGATAAATGGCAACATTTGATTTCCAACTAACAGAATAATCTCAGGATAAGGGCTAAACCATCAGTAACCATTAAAATGCTGTTGACGGATGAGCTTTCTCTCAATGACGAAGTAGTACCGAAGGCTTTTATTTGGGAATTATGATGTTAATAGACCTGAACTATCAAATAGTTCTGATAGCGATAGTAGTGAATATAATTATGCTTGTTATATTGTAGTTACTGTATAGACAAACCTACCTTAGATAATTTTTTGACTTTAGGTTTTATCAGAAATGATCATGGATCACAGGAAATGAGAGAGGATGAAACAGATTTGTCAAGCACCAGAGGTGTAAGTAAACAAAGAAAATGTGATACAATATGCAAATGGAAGACCAGTGAAGATTAAGTTTGTAAATAATCGGTGCTCTGAAACTTATTGGAGATAATAAATTTTCATTTCCTACAGAATGCCAAGTCTATTTTTTACTTCTTTTTGTAAAGTTTTCCAGACAAAATTTTTCATCAAAAGCAAGCGTTCAAAGTTTGTAATAAAGATTTTCATACTGAATAACAAAAATGGTATTACTTTACTCTATGTTTCAGAGGTATCATGCTGAAATGAATCACCAATAAAGCTACACAATTCAATATCTGAATAATTACCTACATATCATTTGCATATTTTATCACTCTTCTATAATAAAACATTATAATAACATAACAGTACAGTGTAATATAACAGGTAATGAAAATAACAAAGAATCAAAGTACAAATATAAAAGGGAGAAAATTAGTTACACGATTAGCAGGACACTGCTCTTGTCACTAGGGGTGAAAACATGCTCACAGCAAAAGGGTTAAGATGACAGTCAGCACCAGGAGACCGTACTGGAGAACTCCATTACAATAACAACTCTTGAATCAAGACTTAAAAACACTCCAATGAGACAAAGGGGTAAGCAGTGGAGCTTGAGAAACTACTAGTAGAAAGCACTGAAGACAGGACTGAAATACCTTCAATGATGTCATACAATCAACTGCAAGAGTTTTCAAGATTTGAAATAAACTAATTGCTACAGACTTGGTTGCTCTATCTGCATCTTCCTTTCCTTCAGTGCCAGCATGAACAAGGATTTTGTAGTTTAACATTCATACCAGCTTTGTGTAATCTAGATCAAATACTCCTATGTAATTTATAAATCTGGCTAAACAATTTATTAGTATTTGATCTGCTCAATAAGAGAATTTTTTTTACTGCATCATAATTCCTCTCTTAATGGATTCACCCAAAAGGATTTATTCTCATGAAAAAATGATTAATCTTATCTAATAAAGCAAAACATTAAAAACTAAAACTTGGATAAGCTGATGATTTAGATATTTTTTCTTTATAAGAAATTATGTCCATGGTTTATTATTTGGTGATGAATTAAATTATGGTATCACAAAATATGTTTAATGCTGTAGACACTGTACTACTACACACTGAAAAGATGGGCACTTTATCAGTTTATCAGTGTGTGGGTGGCCGCAATTAATGAAGTGGTGAATAGGAATGCCCAGTCTTTGACCATGTTATCAATTTTTTCATGGTAGTAAATTTTGTGTGCTGTAGTCGCACTTTTATTTCCTCTGATGATGCCTATTTCAGAAGGGATTCAGCAAAGTTCAATATTTATACCATCTTCATATTCAATCATTTATGGAAAGAATATGTGACTGTAGGGCAACAAAACTTTTATGCCTTCTAAAGTAATTATAAATAAAATAGAGGTGAAGTCAGGTTCTGAGATCTTGAGTTTTCCTCTTAGTTGACAAACCCACTAAAGTGAGACAGAATTATCAGTATGCACATCAATGTTTTATTGTGTGTTGCTTAAATATTGCTAGCCTACCACTCCCTAAAAGCAAAGAATGCACAAAATCCATTATTAAAGCACTGTATGAAGGTAGGTTTGACTGAAACAGTTCACTTGAATGAGGGTATACCAGAATGGTGAATACCCATGTTGAGAAATTAAACAAAAATCAAATACCATTTTCTACCACATAAAGGGGGCATTTAAATTTGCCACAAAGCTCCAAACAAAGCAGAAAATATGTGCCAAGGTAAGATGCAATGGAAAATGAAAAGTGCTTGCATTCAGTGACAAAGATTAGTCCCAACATGCTGTGTGGGTCCCAGGGGTTAGCCCTTAAATTGTGCTTTGTTTATACGCACTTGTACTGTCTAACCAAAATTATGCATATACCCTTGAACATCATAGACAACATTCAATAGAACATATTAAGCAAGTTATTAAGACGGATAAAAATCTCCCTCTGGTATATGATTTACTGGAATATCACCTTGTGAAAGATGCCAGTTTTCTTTACTCGATAGTATATCTGCTTTCAAGGAATTGTTGGCAATATGGTCAGCAGTTAACTTACTACCCCATAAATTTGTAATTTTCAGCGACTCTAGAGGTGCTTAGAAGCCCAGCAAAATTGTCTTAAAAATCCCTATGATCAACAAATTACATTTTCATTCAACAAAACATATGAAGCTGGTATAAATGCTGAAATGTTATGTCCCTGCTCATGTAGGCATTAAAGGAAATGAGAATGCAGACAGAGCAAGCAAAGTAGCAAAAACAATGTACAAATTAAATATACTTGTTCCTGTCTATGGTTTAACATATATTTAATCTAACATCTTCAGTAAATAGCAAGCATTGTGGAATAATGGATCTGACAATAACAAATTGAAACATATTAAAGCAACTGTTGGTTTGTGGTGTTCTTCAGTCCAAAAAGAATGCTACTTGAAGACAAATTATCCTGTTTTCGAATTGGTCACACTCATCTGGCCTACATGACCCAATCCCCGAAAGTCGAGGTGCAGAACTCTCCACTCAATCTGACATATCTTTAGTGACCGTTCCATTTTCAACCAAAAACAAAATATAGTCTGTAGACTACATTTTTTATAGTGCCATCAGCTGTTGAAATTAGCCTCCAAATATGTGATCTGAACCTCATTACTTTCCCTCCTAAAGATGACTGATCAAGTGCCAAAAAATTATCTAATTAAACAAGAAATGGTCCTCAATACTCATTTACACAAAATGTGTCATAGACAGAAATTAATATCAAGCAAAATTCTAGAATCAAGCAGATATTTGAAACCTGGCAGCTTAGTCATCCAACTGGATTTGACATAAGGATGACTTCATCTTAGTTTACAATGTAGAAGTACATAATATCTTATCTACAAGCCTATTTCTATGATGAATTCTAAAGCAATGGAAAACCTAGAGCAAAGTCATCCAACTAGATTACAGGTAAGAAGGATGACTTAGGTTATTCACCAATGAACATGTACTGTACATTGTATTTCCTCTTAACAGGCCAAGGCACAAAGCTGACAAAATTGGTTTTGAATGGATGAAAATCCTACATTGCCTGTTAGGAGTAATCCTATGATTTTCATGTGTAAAAGATGACACTGGCTGTAACACCAACTGGTTTGTAATAGTGTAAGCTTGGTTTAATAAGGAATTAAAATGCCATACCTGTCCCATAAGTTTTCAAATTGTCTCCACAACAACCAACTTCCCCCTACACATTACTGAACCTAAAAGAGCTAAGCAACAAGCTCACTGGCGTGTATAACTACAGACACAAAATGTCCTAGAATCAGAATGATGAGTGGGTGCTTGGTCCCTTGTTAAGCAAAGTAAGCTTCTATGGGTAGACTCAAAAACTTAATCATGTTTGCTGAACTGATCTTCCACCCAGGTTAGATTTTTGGATGTAGCATGCACTAACAGATAAAAAAAGGAAGAAGTCTGTTAAGGTGGGGTATACCTAAGTAAAAAGATGATCTCTTGGTAGCTCAAGATCTATGTATAGATAGGTAACCTTACCCAATGCAACAAACTGATGAACCAACAACCTGTAGACACAAAATTGCAGTGAAAGTGCAGTTGCACATTTAAAATTCATCTGATATCTGCAAAGAATATAAATTCTATAAAGCATGCATACACTATACATAAAATATGGCACTCAGCATAACAGATCTCCTAAAATACAATCCTATCATGAACTACACATTTATGATAGCATTTAGTTTGAAATTTTAGTAATTCCTGTTCTATACTGTAAAGATGACCTGGGAAAATCACTTCAAACCCATAAATGTTAAAACATTTTGTACAATAACATGAACAATTTGAAGTAAAATTTAAAACTACTGTACACTAGTTCCCACAGACATGCTTTGACAGAACAAATTTTTCCCCTAAATTATAAGTTTATTATATATAGTATATATATATATATATATATATATATATATATATATATATATATATATATATATATATATATATATATATATATATATATCTATATATATATATATATATATCTATATATATATATATATATGTATATAATATATAATAAAGAATAATTAGGTGAATAATAATCTGGAAATTGAAAACCTAAATTACATCAAAACAGACAATCCATTAAACATCAAAGACATAAGCCTCAATTCCTCTAACCAGTGCAGGTGGGGACTGAATTAGATTATTGTGATGAAAGACGCTACCAACATATTGAAAATAATGCAGGTTACGCTACAGGCCTGTAACTTACATATCCATGCTATCTGAAACAGAAATGATTAAATAGAACAGGGACTCTTGGGACAGATTAGAGTCAGATTCTTCCCTGACCTCAGTAGCTACAAATACAGAGGCAATCTGGTTTTGTTGTTTCACTGGCATTATGTAGGCATGCCATTATTTCCAGTACAAGTGTTTTCTATGTTAGAAACCTCTATAAGATAAAAAATAAATGATACTAGGCTAGGCACAAAGGGACCATTTCTTAACCTTTTCTCAGCATGCATGAAACTTAGAAGGCCATACTAGTACATTTGCTTGATAAGCAATGAATTTCTTGGTAATGTGTGTGGTACTTACTAAATAATAACATATAGCATTTCTTCATCCAGTGAAAATATAGATTTACAGTACATATTGCAGATGACACAAAAATACAACAACTAGTGTGATCACCACGGTAATTTACTCATAAAGTAAAATATTCTCAGTCTGTCCATGAAGAACACTTCAGTGCTTGGAAAGAGAAAGTTACTAGCTTGACTAAACCGGGTAAAAATTCTGCCTTTTTCGATGCAACTCTTCTTGTTATCAGTACTACGTACACTGTTTTGCCAATGCATTGACAGGTATACTTTTATCAGACCATATTATTTTCTTATTTCCATCATGTTTTAAAATGAGGCATTAGCTTTTGTTGTGAATGTCTACAATGTTTCACATATCCACTTCTTCATGGACTTATGTATTCCTTCACATATTTGGGTACCTAGTGTTTCCTTATTTTTTCAAACTAACTTTTGGAGTGAATTAAAATGTTATTCAGCAACTCCTAATGTTCCATTAAGCCTTTCTCTGTCCAACCATGGGACTGCACGCCTATTTTTGGGATATGATACTGATGGGGTGTGGTAATAAAAAAAATCTAAGTGATACTTATCTTCAAGTCAAAAGAAAGGACCACATGTTAGATCAAAATGAAGCTCACCATTTTTTCCTCTTGATTATGACGGGTAAATTTCATCTTCTATAAGTAACTCATTATTTACCCTTCTGGTATCAAAAGATGTTTTCATAAGATCTTTAAATTAAATTATGGCCTTTGAATTAAATTAAGGCCTTTGAATTAAATCTAGCATTGTAATTAGGTCTTTAAAAAAATTTTGGCTCCAGTAGTAAATAATCTTTTTCATATTTTAAATTCTTTCTATTCTCTTGAACATATGAATGTCAACTTTCCCTACTTATGGACGGCATCTGCATCTTTTTAACTGCTTCTACATATTCGAGTTGCTCATTTAAGGAATCAAGAGAAAGTTGACAGAAAGCAACTTTCCTAATTTAGATAGACTGACACTACAAAACAAATCAATGCAAAGTACCAAATGTTGGCTTTCCAACTACACAAGAGCATTCCTGAGATTACCAAATAGTGAGGGCAGGTTATAAAAGATTTATCCCATCACACCAAGCCTCAATAAACCTCAACAACCACTTTGGATGTTATGTTGCAAACCAAAACAGGGGTGCAAACTTGTCATAAAAGGGCTCTAGATAAACTGGAGGTATTTCCCACAGTGTAAAGAACAAATACACATATTACAACAGTATAGCACAGAAAGCCCAGCTTCACTGCACAGAAATTATCATAAGCAAGAATCACAGATGGGTGAGTGGTAGCTGAATCTCACAAGCGTACTCTATATGCAAAATTAGACGAAGCATAATATACTTATATGACCTTTAAAGACTTGCAGAAAGAGAACTGCAGCCAAGTAAACAATCACATCAGCTACGTTAGGCTTGAGAGATGTAAGCTGTCCAAAGATTGCCTACACCCTATCATTATTTACTTCATTATAAATATTGGCTGCTTCAGCAGAGTTTCACTCTTGCTACTCGTCATACTATTTATTTTAACAACAAAAAGATCTCATGCACCTTAATGAAAAATAATCCTGCTCATTCATGAGCTATTGAAGAGAACAAGTGAAGCCTATCTATTCCAGTGCCCCATCTTGGTGACCTTGTTGTTACAACCACAATTCATCTCCCCAAGTGGATCTCATACCATTTATAAGAGGGTGCCATTAGGTAGCATTATAAGGATACCATGGCATTATTCTAAACTGCCAGAACCTTCATCAAGCCATTGAGGTCATTAATACAGTAGGTGACACCTGCTGCCTCCACATCCTTGATGCCTTTCCAGTATTAAAACTAAACCATCAATACAAGTCATAAAAAAACTTCTGCCCATTACTATCAGGAGAGCAGCACCCCCAGAACAATTGCAATATCCAGATGGCCCTCCAACAGCCATCGAGACTACAGAAGTAAGATATTTGCTTCAACAAGATGGTTTGAGGTGAAAAAGGACCAGAAAATCAACAGTGAAATTCATGCTGACATCACAATGACTATTCTGCTTGGCAACACCACATAAAAAACTCCTTAACCTACGTTGCGTTCTGTACCTTATTGCAACCATATCCTTTTCTGCAAGGACAAAACAGTCAACAGTCTTATTTAATCTTAATTTGTAGTAGCAAAACAAAAAGCAAAATACCCATGTGTTCACACCCTCTGTTATGAGATGAACATAGGTTATTTACCGAATTATTTACGTCTCACAGAAAAGGGGATAAGACAAACAAAGTGGAATATAAAATCAACTCTCCTGGTGTAGCTATTAACTCTGATAAAATATTATTATTATTATTATTATTATTATTATTATTATTATTATTATTATGTGAATCTTGGCCAATCTTTGACAGATTACACCTCACAAGATCGCAGATTGTCATAAAAGAGTAACAGAAATAGATTTAGGACTATGCACAGAATTAAGCTGGATGCTTGAATGGCAACAACTGCAGCCTAAATACAGAACAGTACAAGGCAACCAGCATCATTTGGAACTCCTAGGAGATTGCTACAAAAGATGGTTTTTCAACATCTCAAGCCAAGTAAAGCAACTGTTAAAACTGTCAGTTCATGAACACAGGAATACCATATGTACTGGATTGATAGCTTTAGTAATCCAGTCAAGAATGAATGAAATAGTAGCAATGCCATTCACTGCAAAGAGTCAATAAGAAAAACAGCAACCTAGCAATTACATAAAGACTATACTATATTTAAGTTTTATCTCTCATAAATGCAAACACTTTATTTTATTTATGCTTAAAATATAACATGACAGCATTACTCAAGAAATTGAACCATACAATAAACTAAAGAATTCTTGATTCATTCCCTCAAGTTAGTACAGTAGTCTCCTGTCACTAAATGAAACCCTCTCACTACTCCATCAAGCCACTCACTGATATGGTGGGCCAAAATAGTTTTTGGTTTGAACCTATCAGTTGGATCTTTGAATATCTTGAATTATACTTGCCATTGCTACATTAGACACCAAATGTACTGTATTTACCAAAGAACGTAGATCTTCATTATTTGCTATGAAACAACTGGTGCCATTAATGTTACCAATCTGATGTTGGGGATAAAATGGAAAGGTTGATGCTGATATTAGAGGCATGAACAAAATCTGTGTGAATGAGTCAGGACTATCCAGAGTATCATCACTCTTGCAAACACTTATATACTGCACAAAGAGCAAAGTGAGCCCTGAACTGGGACTGTCACTGACAACACTGACAACTTAATCTCATACACTTCCAGGATGCCGGACAAATCGTTATCTCAAAGTAAACATTATTCACATCTATGGCTGCTAAAAGGTCCCTTTACCCTATTGATTGCTTAACTGAACTCAACATCTTCATTTAGAAGAGCATGCTGGATCTGTTTGTAGAGGGAGCTCAGGTTCCTCACCATTTAAATTGGTCACAATACAAACTGTGACTAATGTGTTCACTTACATAAGCTAGCTGACTGCCTGACAAACATAGTTAACAAAAATACGTAAACTATATTTAAGCCCAAGATTCTACTGTTTGGCAACACTAAAATAATGCAAAGTCACCCTTGTTAACATCAACCTGCCTATGTAGGTATAACTAGCAAGTGTTTGAAACATGACAGTGTTCACGGTAAACTATTATGTAAGTAAATCAAACATTTGATTACATCCTTTTTTTTTTTTAAAGATACTGCTCTGAACACTACCAAATCCCTACCTGCATTCCACCAAAAGAGAACTACCGTACTATCCTGACTAATTTAGTGGCAACCATCCAAATGCTTATCAAGTCAGTCAGTGAATGACACAATGATAAAAGGAAAAGGGGGCACCAGGATACTCGCCAGCGAAGACAACTGATTAAGTATTTCATCTATTGCATGACTCCATTCTTGGTTACCTGTGCTACTAAAGACCTTAAGCATAAATAAAACAGTGTATGGACACAAAAGACTGTGAATATAAAGCCAATGTTTCTATTATAAAGGGTACTAATATCTATGTTTTTACCATATGGAATTTTGCTACGAAAATAGTTTTGGATACTGAATTACTTTTGTACAAGGCTTGTGCCTAACTCTCAGATGAAATTCAACATTAATAATTTGTTTTATACATTTGTCTTCTCAAATAATTCAGATTTAATGTCTAAATTTGTATGTACCAAAAAAAAGGGCCTAAAACTGAATGCTCAACACTTAAGTTAACCATGTTATCATGAAACATTTTAGTCAAAATAAATTCTTGCTCTGACACACATGCAGGTCCATACAATTTTGTTTTGAACACTACACTCCCAAATGCCTCCATCTGCGCTTCATGGGTGCTAGATAATTGTTAATGTATCATCAACTGACATTCAGATTCATCAGCATAATACTCACTGAAGAACAGTTTTAATATTTTGAAGAAATGACTGTTTGCTCTAATTGTAGTAAGGAAAAATGCATCATTAACAGTCTCACCAGATTAATGACTCAATGAAGACTTATAAAAACCATATCTTATTGTTTTATCCAAATCCAAGAGACCAAAGTTATGCCACAGAAAGTTTCCGGAAATATGAAAAAAAATGTTAATGCATATCGCAGCAACAAAAGCTACAAACTGTTGCACACTGGTTTAACAGAATTTTTGTCAGCTTGTGTAAATGCTGCCTGCAGCAACACAGCATATGAATAACAAGAAGGCTCAGCTTCTTTGAAAACAATGTTGTAAAGGAATCTATCAGCTATTTATCTAATTTCTATATCTAGTGCATAGGTAAATAGCCACCTGAACGAGTGACCTGTAAAATGTCAAATTATCACATGTAAGAAGTCTTTTTGACAGAGGAGCTTTTCTTTATAAAGATGCTTACTTGAATAAATAATCACTTATCCTCCAAGTTACTTTTTTCAATTCTCCTTCGTGCAAACCAAAAGAGGAAAAGATTCAACTTTTTAACATTTAATTGTCTGTTTATGAGAGTAATTTCACTGACCACAAGGAGATTGCTGGACCAATCACTCCAAATTATCACTACAGCTGATATTCGGTAATCAATTAACTCCACCTTCTCTGCAACACCTTCTATGACAAGCATCACAAAAAGTTTTTGCAAAAGTAAAATTACTTTGCATCTATTTAAGAATCCCTTGAAGAATATTACCAATGTATGGAATATACTGTATAACCAAAGAAGTATATTGCAATAATTAAAACCTCATGTAAAAATGCAACTAAGAATATATATTATCTTTTCCAATATGATGCCATCAGTTCGCCCCTCTGGGAAGTTCCCAGTTTCTACAATCAATATCACCATCCCTTGGCATTCAAAGTAATTTATAGTCATATATAAAAATACTATGTAAATACATAAAAATCAATATTTCTACTAACAGGTTTATGATGAATCAGATACTCACACTACGCTAAAATGCTTAATAGTGTATTGGTGGCATTCAAATAATCTTGCAAGTGCTGCTCCGGAAACAGGTTGCATCAAACCCAAGCTTAACCATTCACAGGAGAGCACGCTGTATCTTACCTAATGTTTCCCTAAAATCAACTCCCTGACTCAAAACCAGTTCAGAAAAATGGGATAATGTCATTACAAAGTTACCAAAATACCCATAATACATGTACACCGTCCAACTGAACACGTCAGTACGGCCATGAGCAACAAGAGCCCATCTTTACACATACCGAAGATGCTGGTCTAGCTCTCAGGGACAACCAAAGTTGTTGGTTGGGGACATACATCTCAGCTGGAATGTCATCATTTTCTGGGCTAAGCTTGACTTCCTTGTCATGCTTGCGACCTGTTAACAAAAGGTGGTGTGAGGATTCTGCAGTGCAAAAAGACAAGTAGCTTCTGATACGTGCAGTAATTTCCTTATAGTGGACAATGAGGAAATTCTTCATTTCATAGGTTCTGCAACTAGCAAAACAACATTGGAAAACAATACATAAAAAGAACATTTTTAAAGTTATTTAAACACTTAACACAATGATAATTAAGGCATTCAACATAAGGCAATCAAGTTAACTGTAATCTATTTGGGAACAGTAACTGGTGACCAGTCCTTCTACACAGCTAGAGAACAGCACAATTTTTGTATGAATTCATTTGTTCTGTTCCAGGTCACTTGATTAATGACCATTCCTTTGGAAGACTGCAAATGAGTTGCAGTGTAACACAGTCTGTTTCTGTCAAGTGCTTATTTGTACCAAATAAAGAAGTTTCCTAAAAGAGTACATTTACAAGTCACTAGCATCAGTAAAAGGATTTAGGGACAGACATACCTATGGATTTCTATAAATAATGGTACTTTGGTGTAAATAATGTGAAACTGTAAAAAAAAACAGGTTTTGACGTGGGAAAGACCTATTTTTGGTAGCCGCTGTGAGTCCTCAAAGGAGTTACTCTCATGGTCCCTAGAGGGGCTCCATAAGATAAACCAACAAATTTCAGAGAATTCTTGTCTAGTTGGTCTTGGCCAGTATAGTGCACATTGACACTGATAGAGTACAGGACTCAAGAGGGCTCTTTCTCTTGTCTACAGTGGCTGCCTAGGTTCAATTCCTATTCTTAACCTGCAGATATGACAACAGTGCGCTGCGCGCTGATCATTATTATGTCAACCACGCACCCCACGCCAGGCCTATTCTCATTATTCTCTTTTAGATCTATGAAGGATAATTATTCACCCAAAGCCCATTCCTTTTTGTCACGGAAAGTGGGTGGCTTTGAGGACTCACAATGGCTACCAAAAATAGGATTTTCCTAAGTCAAAACCTGTTTTTTGATAGCGTAGCCGCTGTTTGTCTTCAAAGGAGCTTACAAAAGAAACTGACAGGTGACAAAATGGCTAACCTCTTAAAATTCAATGCCAACAACCTAGATAAAATTTTTGGTCCAAGGTTAAGCCACTAGTTATAAACCACATACTTTATTCCAGATACCCGTAGGGTTTGGCAACAAAGAACAGGAAACTAAACATGAGCTTTTATCAAGACATAGTTCTAAAGTAACTTACCTAAATATGCTGGGTTTGGTCATGGTATTGTTGCACCTTTCCCAGTGATATCTTAGCATACCCATCACATCAAGACGACCCATGGTTTTCCGCCGTAGAGCCTATGGGGTCAGGACTTACTATACCACCTACTGTTTCTGATGACTACCCTGTACGCTAGGAGACTTCTTCAAAAGAAACATTTCTGAAGAAAGCTAACAATGTATTTAATTTCTGAATGTCAAGTGACTTAGGAAAAGATTGGGGTCTACCTTTTGAATAACAGGCACTAAAATTATTCTCAGCCCATATAGGGAGAGTGGTCTGTTTGTGCTAGGGGGTAAGAAAATCGGACCTTCTGGGATGTTTGCCGTGACCTCTAGGTAAACCTTGAGTGCTTGAACTGGGCGTAATGTTTTATCTGACAAGCTGAGTTCCCTTATCAGAAAAGATTTTCTCTTTAAAGGGTTCTCATTCTTGGCCAGGAATGATGGGCCAGGAGACAATAATAAATGACGGTTAGCTATGTAAGTGATGTAGTGTTGTCCCCGTCTTAAAGAGGCCAGTTCACTAGTGCAAGCTATTGATGCCACAGCAGTCAAAAAGATCACCTTTTGCAACATATGAGTCGTACTTGTATTGGACCCACTGAATTGAGGGGTTGATAGAAGCCTAAGCAACTTATTCAGGGACCAGGTACAATAATGGGAAGCCTTGCAGGAGCAGGTTTTTGCAATGCAAAAGACCGGATAAGTGAAGTAACAATTTCTATTTTAGAATCAATCCCAAATCCATAAAGCAAAGGTTCTAACCATGTTGCTTTGTATGCCATGATTGTTGTAACAGCAAGGCACTTGTCTTCAAAAGGATATAAATTATAAGTATATGTAGAAGTGTTTCAAAAGAGATCTCAACTGGGCTCTCATCATGGGTATAATGTAACCATACTCTCCATATAGACTGATAATGTCGAAGAGATGGTGTCTATAGCTTCCACACTAGGTACCTAGCAATGTTGGGTGAGTAATTTCCACAGTAGTACTTGATTATAATATTTTCTGTGCATTGTCAGGGTAAAATATTTTTTTCTTTTTATATTCCTCTTAAGATAATTTTTCTTCTTTATTCAAGCTATAACAAAACTGCTCATCAAGGAGAGGTGTTAAAATATTAGTCTAAACATATGATTCTCAGTTTTGTCTCTTTTGTGCTTTGTTTGAGTTTTAAATTTACCGCTGGCATTAGTGAAGGTTGGGTCGGTCGTGGCATACCTGAATGTAAACAAACCCCGCCTGAGATGGCAAGACTGTAGGCAGTTGGACAATAAACTGCATAAGGGAAAGACGTGTGTTATTTTACTCAAACTCATGAAAGAAAGAAAGGCAGAATTAATGTTAAAGTAAGTCAAATTGACGAAATAATACCACACTAATAAATCTAAAATGAAAATCATTTGTTCTGAGACTACTAGGGCTCTCCAGGAGTCACTGAGCAATTCTTGAACTTGAAATTTGCTCAATACTTCCTTCGAGTAGATGGAAGGGGAAGGCCTATGTGTCTGAATCAAGCCAAACTTAAAGAAAAGCATCCACTGCTCAAGCCAGAGGGCCCTCAAAGAGTACTAATCGACTGATCGTTCCTGTTCATTTGCATGCTAACACAGTAAGTCCACATTTGAGCACCCCTCTAATCCTGAACTTGTGGATGCAATGGCCACTCTGTAAGTAGTTTTGTTCTTCCTGAATCCCCAATTGTCAATATCATACTGTTCATTTTGCTTACAGATGCAATCTTTCCACTATGGCTTAATTTCTGACCAGGGATAAACATGCTACGCATCTTCAATGGGCTTTTCACTGCCTTGATGTCTTGTAAGTTTTACCAAGTGTAGCGTTGACCATTCTATGGTGTATGTAAGTGTCATGGTACTTGTCAAAATTCTTTGTTTCGCATTACACAACCTAGGGAAAAAACAAAACCTGGATGTAGTTTTAAGAATAAAATAGTCAACTTTTAGTTTCAGCATCCCTCCTACCGAACCTGGCAACAATGATGGTCCTGGATTACTTACAAGTCTAATGAACATTGACTGTAAGTTGTAATCTCTTATGCTGAGACTGTATTATAACTGAGCCTGATTATTCTGACAGATTCTCCAGTGAGACCATGTTTCCTAACAAAGAAAACCCTTACCACACGGAAGTTTCCTTGAGGGCTAAACTTCTTCAAGAAGCAAGTGCCTACTGTATTCATCTTCTGACAGACAAGCTTGCATATTGCAAGTATCATCCCCATATCACTAGATAAAAATGAGGAGGAGTTAGGGGAGTCGACTGAAAATCATAATGCACAGAGACTTGCTCCTGAAAGTTAACACCATCTGCCTATAGACAACACATTCCCTGTGAATACTTATAGAGGCACTGTACACAAGCCCAACAAAGCGCCTTGAACAGCAAAACCTTCCTGTAAATACACCTTGAAGGAACTTGCGTGACTGAGGTTGTACTGGTCTGAGAAAAATGTCTCCTTGCAAGTCCACCAAAACATCTGATCATTCTTTAGGAAAGTCACTAAAACCATGCTAGAAAAACAAAAAAGCATGTGGACAGACACGTAAAGTTATTCAGTCTTGATGTGTCCAACACTGAGCACTAATCTCTGGTTGATTATGGAGCTAGGAAAAAGTCAGAGATAAAATCCCCATGAATTACCGCCTGTTCCATTTCATTCTCTCTAATTACAGCCTCCTGCTAAAGAATGAGACACTTCTGCTGGAGAAGACAGAGGAACAGCTATAGGAGACTAAACCAGTGGAGGGTAACCTTAATGGAATCATAACTTTCCTTCAGTGCCTCCTAAGTCTCTCCAAGCATGCTAGGAGGCCTGCAATTGGCCATCTACCAGAACCTGAGTGCTGAACTGATCCCCAAAAGGTGTTAAATAAGACTTGTATCTCATTGCCTTAACCTGTGCAACATAAGCCTTTACTACAGATAGGAGCTTAAGTGTTCTCACTTCTTCCAAACTGAGTAAGCAAAAGCATGGGAACATTAACCTGCAGCATCAGAAATGGGTTTGACTGTGCAAGTTAAAAACTAACACTTTTCCTTGCCAACTCCCACTGGCACCAAAAACACTTAAAGCTGGCTTCCCAAACTTCCTAAGTTGGCACCACAAACACAATAAGCTGGAGCCTCAAACTCTCTAAGTTGATGACATAACATCAGAATAAGTACAACTCATTACATACAAATTATTACTAATAAAACTAGCTGTACCTATATGTATAATTAGTCCTATCGGTGCTAACAACCTCATACACTGTGCTGGTGATGGTAAAAGTCGCATATGTAGCAGAGATTAATGTTTTCCAAAAAGATTTTTCAGCTACCACATTATATGAGACTCAGAACATGAAAAACGGAGAGGCAGGTAACAGACGGCACAGAACCACATTGCCCTAGGAACCGACCTGGTTCCCTGTCAACAGACTCTTCCAACTGTTGCAGAGCAGTCCTAGGCTGGGGCTACAGTCAGGCAAGGGCACCGACACCTCACTTCTTATAGGGAAACGCAAAAATGATCGCACATTGTAGGGAGACCCAGACTGGTTCCCTGACCAATTCAGACAAACCTGGTACTAACCAAAACAAGGTTTACGTCCTGTTCTAAGTTCTAAATACGCTTTTCCTGAACCAAAAGGGGAGTGGAGGACAGAGCTAAAGAAGAAGTCTCAGTATTGTAAAGCATTAGCAAAGAAAAAGCCCAGACTGAGAATGGATAACTACAGACGAAGGACCTGGAGAAGGGAAAGAAATGACAGGTTGATAACCTGACCTAACTAATTGCTTCTGCAATCTATCTGCTTCCCTTCTCTTCCCATACTGATGAACTTAGGCAGAGTTCTTCGAAAATCCCTACTTCCTCACATCTGTTCTCAAGATCACACTTTATGCCATTGCAGCTGGCACAAACAGTGTGTATATCCTAAAACCTTAACATCCTTTTAACAGAACGTGATGTTCTTAGCCTTGATTACAGTGGAGGCATCCTATGAAAAATAAATGTAGAGTAGGTAAGATTCACCTCAAATAGTAATAACTTACCAGCACTGATAGGACCCATGGGTGCCACTTGATTTTGGGAGGTGTAGCCAATAACCAAAGGTGGCTGTCTCATAAGTAATCTCGCCACTCCTTCACATTCTCTCAAAACATCTACAGCCAAAACCTGTGTTCGAGCTTCCGGAGCTAACCCAGGGTATTTCTGTAACCATTCTGCCAAGGCATGGAAATCTGATGGAAGAATAATAAATCTTCTTGACAAAGGGTTACTGCTGAAAGTTAAAAAATATTTACTCCTAACAACTACTGGTGTTATTCAGTAAATCAGATCCTGTATACAAAATGCAACAAGACATTTTTTCATTCATGATTTGCAAGTATCACCATATACATGTCTAATGAGTCATGAAAAATTCCAATAAAAAGGCCAAAATATTTTCTAACTTTTGCTCAGCAGTGATGAGGAAAACACTTCCACACCACAGATATGGAAGTGAATCTTTTTCCTCTGAAAACTATAAAAGGAACAAAGAAGAATACCAAAAGAATGAAGGATTACAGGAACACTCACAAATTAACACTAAAACAGGTGCTTGTTATTCATACCCAAAACATACCTTTCAACAGTTGCTGGGCACCCCATAGGGAAAACTTTATTTTTTGAGCTTTTATATGTTCTAACCAAGCATAACAGACCACCTTTAGAATTGCTGATCCAGCACGACGTTGCAAAACGACACCAAGTTTTGACACAGCATCTAGGACAGGTTCCAACACAGCAGCTTGTGCGAAGAATAAAAATAATGCAAATTATTATTTTCAAACAGACCATGCAGATGTAAAAGCTATTTAGCTAAACAGTTTTTAAGGGGGAGAAACATAATGAGTGCATTTTTACAAACAAAGTAAATGCAATACCAAATTTCTCCCCTTATAAATAATGTGCAAAAGATGTACCTCCTTGAGGAATTTTTGGAAAAATTCGTTCTGTTATGGTCATTTCTTCTTCATTACAGAAAACCTTTAACCATTCTTGTTCATGGATTCATTGTAATTAAAAGAATGACAACTAACCAAATCCTTCAAACTGCCGTCCTGATATACTTTCACATATCAAACTTGAATTCTCTCCTCTCAGATCTCTAGCATGCAGTAAGACACAAAAGCAAATGAAAATCATCTTTTCCATTTGACAGCTCCTAGGTCCTCCTTGTTGAAAAACTTAAGAGATTATTTTGTAATTAGATTAAACTTTGAGTCACCTCAGTAAATCTGTTGGCAAAGCCTTCCGACGTATGACTTTCTTTATCTTTTCTGAGTATTTTTAACTCATCTTATTAATGCTTAATTAATGTTGATGATATCACTTCTCTTTTTCTCTTTTACTCCAAAGCCTTTGCACTTGGCTCTCCCACTCTGTGTTGTCTGTCAAATGTGATGTGAGAACACTGGTGAATGAGAAGAGAGAATATTTCAACCTATTTCTACTTGAATTCACCATTCCATTCAAGAGGGTTGTTTGGCCAAAGAACGCTTAAAATTAGGAAAAATTAAAACGTTGAAATTATTTCTAGTTAGGTATGGCACTCGGAAACGTAAATGAAACATCTGAAAATTTGTCATAGTTTTGTTATTATGGTGGGTTTCCCACAACCATCCCACCAAACTGGAGCAGATGATCCATACTATATTAGGTCATTATGATCATTTTTTTAACAATAAATTAAAATAATTTTTAATGACAAAGTACCATCAATATTGCACTGTGGCACCTTTTCCCCACACCAATGCTGGGCAAAACACCTAAGAATTAACTCAGCTGCCTTGAAACCTTGGTAAAAATATTGCCAGTATGCATGAGCCCAATGTGTGACTGATCCAAATGCAGTAGGGAAGCTATTTATTAACAACTAAAATACTTTTATACAAATTAAATGTAGATGCAATAAGAATTATAAACATCAAATATACAACTTACCAATGTATTCATACACATAAAAATGAGGTTCATGAGGTATTCGACCAATGCCACGCCACACTCTTGGTTTAGGCATGGAATTCTGAAGCTGTGCCAGACTTACAGTTCGACAAACATTGCTTATAGCTTCAACTGATTCTTCTTCACTTTCCTGTTAAATGCAAATGTAAATAATCTCAGAAGAATAATAAATAAGCACTACTGTACTACCACACTAAAGAACATCAAAAAAATACCTAAACTGCAAGGTGCAGCCTTGATATGTTAGATGGCTGAACAATAAAACCATACTTCTATAATGAAGCATAAAAAAAAACCTGATACAAATTAAGTTTCAATGAGAATATACTTTAAATATGCAATGTGTTTGTTGGCTGCCAGTAATACTGACATAATTTATATAAAAAACAGAGTTTCTTTTGGTTTAAAGTACCAGTAACCCAGTCAGCTTTATGGAACATAACACACCACAGAACTTACCAGGTTGGTTTTAACAAGAACTAGATAAGAAAAAACATATAACATACTTGTGAATTTCCATAGCTATGTATTACATTTGACAACATGAGTAAGAAGTGTGTCATCTAAATTCTAGTTTCCAGCTACAGATGATTTCCCACGACCACTTTCAAAAATGGAGCAAATGATGTAGACTTGGCCGGTATGATACACTATTCGTTACAACAAATTGCAAATACGTTTAATGAAAGAGTACCATTAAACTGATAAATGGCACACTTTTCTCAGCCAGTGCTAAGTGGCAACACCAGAGCAGTAGCTCAATTGCTAGAAACTTAATCAAATTAACCATGCAATGCTTTAGCCCATTTTACTTTTTACAATATAAGAAAGGATAATACTTTAGTAAATTTAGTAAATTTACACTTGAGAAACCAAAACTCAAGGATCTGTTACCATATCAGTTTCATTAATGTACAGCAATTAGTAAAGGAGGCACAAACATTCTTTTTTTTTTTCTTTTACTGAAAGGAGGAGGGCAAAAATTAGCATGATTTCAGATTGTTCCTTTTCCCCAAAATTTATGGGTTTCAGATTGTTCTTTTTTGGCCCAAAATTTTTGTATATGTTTTTTATTCCTGGTATAAATATAACTATACCCAAGAAATAAAAATTTTCCCTCATAAACTGGGCATGCATCAAGCATCTGACACTTGTGGCAATAAGCCACAGTGGGGTTTAAGAAGCAAAAGAGTTAGTGAATGTAACACACCCATCCTGAAAGAATCACTGAGGCTTCAAACTGACCTATTGAAATTACATATCAACTTTTCACGTAACCCAGGTTTACATCACAATCTTCAACAAAACCTAAGAATGAGACACATCATACTACCTTAACTTCATCAACCACTCTCTGAATGATCAGAACAAGCTTGTCTCGCAACATAGCATAAAACAAACGTGCCATGTCATCCGTCTTAATGAGGTTATCTCTCTCTTGTATCTGAAAGTAAATGCAAAAATTAGAAACAAAGATTCACCTTCATAAGGATTACAATGCTTAAATCTTAAAAAAAAAAGATGACAATGAACAAAAGGCAAGACTTGGACATATAACAGAAGACAACCTACATATTGAACTTAGGGACGATGACCAATGTAAAGGAAAGTTGGTAATGTTTCCAAGAGACAGATGGTTAAAATATGGAACTTTTGTCAAATTATAGGAAAATCCATTAAATAAACTTACTTTCAGTCCCTTCAATTCTTCAATCATTCTTGGTAAATCTGCCTGAGTTAGAAGGTAATAGGGAGCTGTATTCCAAGTGTGCAAAAGAGGAGCTGCTCGAAGATTAATCCAAGAAAGAGCAGCACTTACAACAGCTCCCAGTCTGAGCAAGAGGCCAACCTGTCATTCATGGCAAGTAAATATATACTTTTTTATAATTACAGTATAAATATGAATGGTAAATTCCTAAGTGCTTACTTAAGCTCAAGCACATTAAGTAGAGCAAAATTAGGCCAGAGTTACATTCCTAAAGCAAAACAGAACTTCAAGGAAAGCCTGCTCAAAGTTACACATAGTTCACCAAAACAATTATTAGTGTATGTAAACCTACTTAATATGAAAGGCTGATCAAAATTCTTGGAAAATTTTACCATCAAAGTAGAACATCCATACTCTTAGTTCCCACTAACTCCTTCAAATAAATCCAAATTACTTTATGATTCCATCCATTCCTGGGAATCCTCAAGTGTGACCATATTAAACATCGTTAATGATTCTCCCATTACACCTTCATGATGAATTGTTCCCAACTGTTAAGAACTGATATCCTGGCAAAATCACTGGAACTGCTCAACAAACTCATACTTGTGTACTCCCAGGATTGTATGAAAAACTTAAAAAAAACTACCAGTATGCTATAAATAGGCATAAGGGGACCACTGTACTTCAAAAGAGCCAGTGAAGATCAAGTTGAGGTAAAAAATATTTTATAGCCAAATTATATGAATTTTTGTTGTTCTAAAGGTACACTGATACTGTACTAAGTCTCCTTATATGTATGTTTACAAAGACACCTAAAACTATGCAGGAAACCCTGTTAATGAAAGCATTTCATGTCTCTTTAGCCATTTCTGAAGTACAATAAATATTCTTTCAGCGCAAACTAGAATTGAAATAAAGTACAAAATAAAAATAAGCCATCAGTTATATTGATATATGCATGTCAAATGGCAAAAATTTGCAAGAAGAAATTGTTTAAAGCTGGTTATTAAATGCTCTCATTACAGATATGAAAAACTTCAGGTGCTATGACTTCCCATTATAGTTTTAAAGGAAAAACTGCAAACAAATTCTTCAGCATACCTCATCCCCAACTGGCCAATCTTTGGGTTCTTTTTCAACTTCTGCCCTCTCAATCTCATTTATCTCCCAAACAAGTAACTGTATAACATCTCCAATACCATCACCTGAAAAGCAAGGTTAGAGGAGAAACCATTTCAGCAACATTTTTCTTCAAAGCAGGCAAGCAGAATATGTTGACATTTATCATCTGAAAATAAAATTAAAAGGAAGATTATAAAAATAAAGAACTAAGCCAGCCACACTGATGAATTTATTAAGATTAGCATGATATCAAAAGTAATACATATGTCCTTGTTAGTACTATTATCTATCATCATTCACAAGACAAACATAAGATGGTCAGCTTATTACTATTATAATTATTATAATCATTGTTATTAATCATTTTTAGACTCTCCTATGAAGAATTATTCTTGAATAAGAGATGAAAACTTGAGCGAAAAAAAGTTTAAGAAGCTGGACAACTAGGTAGGAAGAGATTGACCTAGCAGAGGAAAAGTAAAAGACAGAATAACACAGCTGGAAACCAAAAAATACAACAAAGAACTTTCAATACCATCCACAGTGTGCCACACAAGGCCCTCTGTAGGTGGCACCTCCTTGTGGGAAATAACTTGTCTGAAAAAGATCATATTTACAGATAAAGCTTTCTCGAATTCCCTAACTGTTTCAACAGCCTTACAACAGGATTTCTTTAACAATCTTGCTATTACTATTATTATTATCTATAGAAGTAGTAACAGTAGTACAGAAGTAAAGGTAGTAATTTTCATATACAGTAAATACTTAGTGTGAAGAAACCGTGAACAAGTATTGGTTTGCATATTCATTTTTCCCCATTCACAAATCTGAAATACAATAACGAATATAAGGGGTATTACTGAAGCAAAAACAGAAATATAGGAAGGACATGATTATCTTGAATAACCAATATACATATGAAAATAACTGAAAATAATTTAGCAATGTTTATGTGGGTCAGCTAACATAATGATATGAGGCCACTGCAGGGTTAAGGCATGCTTTAGTTTGTAAATTCTATTACAACAAAATAAAATTCTGCTTTATAAAGAACATTCTTTCATGTACTGCCAGTGATTTTATGTAACTTGATTCATGTTCTTTACTCGTAATTAAACCAGGGGTTGGAAAATAAACACAGATCTCACAAACTGAGGTGGTTTATGGATGCAATGAAGTCATGATAGGAGCAGTATGTCAGGAGAGTAGTAACATAATTAAAAGTATAATGATTAATTTTTCTACAGTTTTGTAACCAAGGGAAGGAAAAATATTATATACTCAGGCAAACAAAAATAGTATGGAAAATAAAAATGGTTTTTATATTTCACGGAAGTATACCAATTTGTAATGCAGTGCCCAAGAAATTAATAACTTATATAGAAATTAATCATGATTAACAAACAGGTTAAACACTAAAACTCTGTACTTGTCATTTTGAGATCCCTAGCAAGTGACCACCAATCTTAAATCATATTTAGAGAACAATTAATAAACATACTGTCATTAAAATTTGTAGGTCACATTTTTTCAATTTATGGGTTCTGATATGAAATGAGTTCTCTCCACTGTCTTCTGTCCTGTACATTCCCTGACTGAGTTGCAGTTTGTTTTAGTCTTAATCTATGCCCCTTTTTTTCTATCATTATCTCAACCTTCTCGCTGCTCTTCATCCTGCAACTTTTCTGACCCTTGCTCCTCACCCCTTCCCATCATATGCGCAAACTATCCCAATCTTTGAAATCTCAGTCAATCTGACCATACACTATTTTATTATAGATCTTAATCAAAGTTCAAGAGACTGACTAAACAGTAATCCCTGAAATATTGCTTCTATTCTAAGGAAACTGGGTGATGATGCCTTACCTATTGGAAAACTAAATGGAGTTGTAATCATACAAAACACTAACCTCCAACAGTAGAAAAGTTTCCATCTGGCAATTCACAGGGTATAGGGTTTGAGCGACCATATGAACCTATACCTCTGACCATGTTTCTATCAACAAACGAGGTAGTTGCTAAGTGTCTGCATTCGTCTACAACACTTTCACAGCTTGCATAACAGCATTCTGGTATTAATGCTGGAAGAAATATATAAAGCATCTTTTGTATAAAACTAAAATACATGAAGCATCTTTTGTATAAAACAGAAATTTTCTCTAAATGTAAACAGAAATATACACTGATATCATTTGGCCCCATTAACTAGAACTCTGTATGTACAATGGCCAAACACAACTTCTGGATTCTCATTCTCTGATACTTTTTTGTGACAATTTCTTCATGAAAGGGCAGTTCTGTCATTAATTTCTTATTTTGAAGTGAAATGTTTTCCACACAAAACATATTAGGAAATGAGACAGAAAAGAGTTCAATGTCAGGCCAGTGTATTTATACACACTGGATTTAATATTGCAATATAACAAGTTGCAGTACCAAAACTAAATCAGTAAAAGGACATTTTGTTCCATTTCAAGGGTCATTAGTCAGCATCCTGAAGGATCAATTTCTCTCTGCTCACATGGTGACTACATATCCTCTGATATAGTATAGCATGTGCATTTCTTCTTCCAATTTTATCTGCTTAGTTTTTTACAGTACTTATTTCATGTTTTTCTTAATAACACTTTCCATAGCTCATAGTCTTCTCCTTTATAAGTTAAGTATTTATGATTGCTTTTAATTATATTTTTCCAAGTGGTACACCTGCTGTGAACCTTTATCAAAATTTGGTTCTATTTCTTAGTTAAATGGTTTCACTGTGATTAATATTTATTAAGATAATAGGCTCTGATTTTGCTTAAAAAAATTCATGGACTATGTATAATTCCCATACAGACTGTAAAACTAGATAACAATTTGTATAAACAGCTACTGAAGAACCCTGATACTAATAATTACTGCACATATAACACAAAACAAGACAAAGCATACAAAGGAAAGGAACAAAATACTTCTACTGTAACACTGGAAGACACTTGGACAGAGTACCTTTTGTGTAGTACTGCTTGAAGACACCAAGAGACTCAAAAATCTGGAGAGGTGACAATAAGGCTGGAGGTGGAAAAGGTGGAGGTCTTGCATCTGGAGGTATCCACAATATCAATTCTTCTACAAACTCTGAGCCCTCTCCCCAAACTCTCTCGACATAATAAGTTTCAATTCTGTGTCTGGCAGCCTTGGTTAAACGCATCTCGCCAGATTTACTTTGCTTTACCATTCCCTTCACTGAAAGGGAAATAAACATTTGGCCAACATTTTCAGATAAAAATGCAGAGCTGAAGCAACAAACTGATTATGAAAATTTCAATCTTACACCAACCTCGACTTATCAGATATAACAATATAAGATGCATGCATAATTTGCAAAAGCCTGTATATGGTAATCAAAATGATATGCAAAACTATATATACATTACTTACCTAAAATACCTGTAGTTTTTGTGAACTTTTCTACAAGTAGATTCAGCAACTCTGTATTGGCTCTTATAAGATTATCTACTTTCGAAGAACACACAGGTTTCCTGAGATCTCCTGCTTCATTGGCAGGGAGATAATCTGTTCCAGGAAAGTCTTCCCCGAACTCCATCCTTAGTGCCAAATCTAACTTCTGTTGGTTGAGCTTATTTTCATCCTCCTCCTTAGCTATCGCATCTTCAAATATATCTCCACGAGCCACTCTTGGTATGCTATTATAATTTATTGGTTTCCAGGGTAATAATGTTCCGTTTTCAGATGGCATTTCATATTCTAACATTAATGTGTCTGCTATGCACCTGGTAACTTGTGGCGCTCTTTCTCGACCTATGATCTGAAGGATTTTTGAGGCAGTCATTTGCTTTAAGCATGAAAGAGGAGGAACCAAGTTTTCAGGAACAACTTGTTTGTACATATCACGATTCTCTTCTTCTTCTTCATCTTCATACTCTTCTTCTTCCTCTGGGGAAGGAGGAAGATTTTTCTTCAACTTTATAAGCATTTCATTATAAACTCCAATTGTTTCAAATATGCCAGCATCCTGCAGTGCGTCTGAACTTTCATTGAAATTTCCAGCAATAATCCTCAACTGAGCCCTGATGATGCACTCAACACTATACAGAACAGTATCCCTTTGCACCGTCACCTGAACATGCCTTTCGGATACACGAGCAAACTGAATTTTACAATATTTGATGCTGTTTTTAGAGAGTTCCCTGTATTGCTTTTCCATTTCCAAGAAATTTTCTGCATATTCATTCAAACCCACAATCACTTTCTTAAATGCAACTTCGTGCCTTCCCAGGATTTTTGCTCGAATACCTGCTGTTTTAATTTCACCTCTGAGTTTTGCGTGTTCTGCTCTTATGCCGTGATGAATCCTTCTCAGGGCTTTTACCAGTACTCTAGTCACCTTCTGGAAGTCTGCCCATTCTGTGCAAAACTTCTTGCATTCAGCATTCACATCTTCCATCATCTTTCCCATGAAACTCTACCTTTATCTGAAATTAAAAGTCATTGTAAAGACTACAGATACTCAACTCTGAAAACTGTTCTAATCAAATCAGAACCACTGACATGCTAATAGTAATCCAAAAACAATAAGACAAAAATACCACCTAAAATGCAAAACAAAAAACACATATAAAAGACATTCCAGATATTGTACTATAAACTGCAAAGTGCATTTAATTTCCCACATGAAATGAATTTATACAATCCTGTTCCATCTTAAAGTAAACATCTGTGTTATATAAATACCTGAAGATTCTCTAGTTCCACCTCATTCAGGATTTAGATAAGTATAGCGTTTGGGAACACAATTACTAAAGGCACCAAATGACTTTTCAGGTCATGTTGTTATCATACTCTATTAATATACAGTACAGTAGTTTAACAAGATTCCTGACTCCCATTTCTAGACTGTCAAAGACATGGCTTAAAGATGGGTAAAAAATTTTGACAGCTAGATGGGAAGAGATGAAAAGAACACATGGAAACATCTTTTGCTTAACGTTTATTGACATACTGTATACGTAAAGTTAATGTCTCCGCCTAGTTTCCCCAATATATTTTTGTATATGTTAAACTACATAACACCAGCACATTAGAATTACGACTGTATTTATTGGTGAAAGGCTCTGGTGTACAAGTCATTATAAAAATGGGGTTGGAGTGAGGTAGTGGTTGATCGCATGGTCACCATACACAAACTTGTCTGCATGAATATCCACACAGACAAACCAATCTTACAGGAATCAACAAGACCTCACAATGTTTTAAGATGAGCATCAAAAAAAGAAATAAAAGATCTTCCTCCAAAATTGAAGGTACAGCAAGCAATAAGATTAAGATAGGTAATGGGCTGGGATGGGGTTTCCAAGAGTTAGAAAAGATAAAGTACCAAGATTAACATATACAGTATTCCAATAGCTTCTTTTGAGCTTCTTTCACCATTATTGTTTCTGTTTGAGCAACACAAAACCATGCAATGCAAATAACCATCAAATGAAAATTCACTTTGGCTGGATACCAATGTTTCTCAAAGCTAAAACAAATAACTGTACTATTACGCTACCTGTTATAATATTTATTTCATAGTTTTCTTGGTTATGTATTGGGCAAGATTTTACATATTCATGAAGATGGGAATTCATATTTCTTGCCTTTTTTATTCTCTTCATCTTTAAAGCAACATTTGCATTTTGTAAGAAGCTAGATTAGCTTGACATTTAATTGAAACTAGTCTAACTGAAGGTGTAATGGATGTCAATATATGACGCAGACCTGAAGTTAAATACTAGTCTTGGCAAAAGCATTACCACTGTCTCAGAGGTAATGCCTGTGAAAGGTTAACCTCATTAATGATAAGTAATGTACAGTAAGGTCTAGTAAGAATGACCTAGGGGCTCAGTGTGTACACTACAAGATGTTTCCAAGCTGATGTGATCAACACCCGTACTTATAACTCTATTTACGAACAAAGTGTTAATTTGCGTTTTGGGATAGCCTTACCTACCCTACTACACTAGGCTACCTTAAACTACCTGAGCTAGACGGGCTCCGAGTATCATTAAAATGTTCAGAAATATTACTGGACAATTATTTTAGTGCAATATATTCTGATCGACCTGATAAATACTTTGGTGTGAGGATAAACGTCGTAAAATAACAAAGACACGTTGATGACACATACCGTGCATTCCTGAGCACACAATCTCGTAACCTGTCAAATCGCTCCGGGAACTCGTCGTGATCTTTGTCTTAGTGAACACAGACTTAATTTAGAATAACGCGAGCTCAGTGCAACGTCACTGTGACTGGAATGGCATTATATGAACGGCAAGCAACGAAATTTAAAAGTTATATTTACCTTTCCTTATTTCTAGGTGATATTCTTCGCATCTTGTAAACAAGTGCCTAACATTGTTGACGGCATCAAGGAAGCCAACTCGGTTGCTATGGCAACCGGAATAATTCAGCCTCTTGTACTGAGTCTTTGCGGGCAGTTATAATGTTTCTGAATATAAAATAACCCATTGTTTCTCATTTCTAGCAAGAATGCATTATGCATACGGGGAAAACAACTACTGTATAAATACAAATATTAAAATAACAGGCAACTAGAAAAATTAAAAAGTAAAATGTAATATTTTTCATATTTAAAGCGTTTTAGGCAACAAATATCACGTAAGCAGGATTTGATATATGTACTAAGCATCGTGTAACGTTTCTAAGATAAATTTTCTGAGAAACATTACAGTAAAAACCTCATTTCGTTTCTCACTTTCAGGCAACAATGATATGAATCAAAAAGTGTTCAGAGACAAAAAATACAAAAATTATAGTGTGACCTATTTTCTTATATCTCACCGATATTGATAAGAACGAATAAATTTTAAAATAACGGGCTTGTAATGCATTTTCTGCTACAAATATCACGTGTAATGTTTCTCAAGATAAAATGAGGCATGATTTCTCATTCCTTCCAACAATAATAAAATGATAAAAATACTACTGCACAAAATTAATAATTTTAAACAGGATGTGATGTATGCAAAAAAACATCGAGTGTCCTTGTGCATCGGAATGAATTAGGTTATAATGATTCGCGTCACTCCTTGTTTGACATCATAGAGACAAGTGCCCGGACCCCGCCATCATCAAAGAGACTACGTTCCAGTTGGACTTGGAGACCGTCACACGTATGCAGATTGTCAGTTTAATGAGTGTACGAGAGGGGCCAGCACTGTCTTTCTGGAATTTAAGATCATCCATGTAAGTGTTGAAGTATTTATCAGGTCGATCTGAATTTGATGCATGGAAATAAATGTCTTGTAAGGTTTTTGTGCATTTTGATGCTAGGCCAGGCTAGGTAGCCTAAGTAACTTCGTGAAGGTACAGGTAGCACAGCTTAGGAGGTTAAGGTAGACTGTCCTTAAGCACTTTTACAGACTATTCGAACATTGCATGCGACTAAGGTTGGCAACGGATTCGTCTGTGATTCTGAAAAATTATAATTTTTAATGTCGGGTCTACAATAATTCGCGATTGCTTGTTATTTCTAGATACCTCTGTGAGGTGGTGACTGCACGTTATTATCCTATACGGTAACGGTATCCATCTTGAACTTGAAACCTAGGATCTCTTGATCTCCATTTCATGGTGTTATGATTAATGTGATGCAGTTCTGCTCATGCCCAGTTATGATTCTTTCACACACCTCGTTTGCATAAGACCTCTCCTAACATTTTTCTTACTTATTTTTTTTTCTTGCCTCCTGTTGGTTCCGACATTGATAAAAACTTTTCCATGCCTGTCTGCGCACCCCAGTTTATGAATTACGCAAGAATAAAGAATCCGTCTCCTTTTTCATGGGACTTCTCGGCAGTGTTGTTGTACTTAAAATCTCAGCAGAGGGTAGGCTATCCCTCGCCCCTCCCACCGGTAGTTAACTACCGAACAACCTTCGTGCATCAAGTGCCCCATAGACGTTACGATCGCCGGATCGGGTCGTCTGAACCGGAAGTAAACCTCACTACTGCCTATGGTGTTCTCCTTGGAGGCGGAGTCCATCGGCCTCTCCGACCAGCTCGCAACCTGCCGTTGCCAGGTTCGTGGCTTCCATTTTAGTTCAGGTGGCCGTAAAGTCTACACGTCTATGGCGTGATCTCAAGATTTACTTCAGTTTCAACTAGACGCTGAAAGGATAACATGGTAGCTACGTCGGCAGATGAGTTCTTGGAGGAGTTTATCGAACGTCGTAGGAAAGCGAAACGAGGCTTATGATAAATTAGTTTGAAAATTAAAGGAGAAGGATGCAATATATAAATATGAATATATATATATATATATATATATATATATATATATATATATATATATATATATATATATATATATATATATATATATATATATATATATATATACAGTATATGGTTGGAGGTTGGAGAAAAGAATGAATGATCTCACGCTTATTTATTTAATGAATTGAAACTCTACCCTGGTGACTGGTTTAATTATGCGAGAATGGACGAGCAACACCGACATGTAATTATTATATATGGTCTCCAGTATCACTGTACGAGAGGCTGCTGGCCAGCCCTAGGAGAGCTGTTAATCAGCTCAGTGGTCTGGTTAAACTTAAGATATACTTAACTTCTTTTGGCCACACTTTGCTCGGCGCCACTAGTCGTTCCTTGGGGCATATAATCCCAGAGACACGGTAAGCAGTTAATCAAGATATGCAACCCGAGTTTACAAAAGTAAAAAAGTAACTATGTTGCATACGCAGCATCCTGCAAAGTATATTGGTATATAGTCTAGTATACAGTAGGTCTATGATCCGTTAAAGCAGAATAGGTCCCTAAACCTACGTTTCTGTAGCCAAGTGTGAGTAAAATTTTCAACTTTTTTGTACAAAAATTTTTAATTTATACAAGGAAAATTTAAATATTAATTGTGATAATTGTCTAAATATAAAAATTGTGACGACATGGAAAGCAGCACCTTAGGACTGACAAGCCTTTAGTTGATATCTGCAGCAGTGGTATAAATAATTCAAGGGGGAACACACACACACACACACACACACACACACACACACACACACACACACACACACACACACACACACACACACACACACAGGACAAAGACAGAGAGAGAGTTTGGTGAGTTAAGCGAGAGAGAGAGGGTTTTCTTTTAAAGGGACAATATTTTCAGGACAGTTTGGTGGCGTTAAGCGCTTTTTTTCTTGTCCCGCGTTTTGCTTGACATTCTTTGCTTAAAAATCTTATGCTACAGACAACCGCAAAAATCCATTAGAATATGCATTCCTTCTCCCACTTAAGAATAACGTATACATTAAGAACAGTGCGTGAGTATCCCTTTGTCATATTTTAATATTTTCATACAGTATTCCATGAAAAACTAAACTGAATTTTGCAAATACATAAGGGGAAAATTTTAAGGAAAAATGGTATTGGTAGCCTAAATTTACGAGTCATAAAATCCTTCTCTCTCTCTCTCTCTCTCTCTCTCTCTCTCTCTCTCTCTCTCTCTCTCTCTCTCTCTCTGTGTGTGTGTGTGTGTGTGTGTGTGTGTGAGCCCCCCTATATTATTTATACCACTGCAGCAGATACCAACTGTAAAGGCTTATCAGTTCTAAGGTACTGCTCTCCATGTTTTCGTAATTTTTTATATTTAGACACTGAGCACAATGACATCCTTTAATCTCTGTGTTTAGAAAGAAACTTATTCTGTTGCAGCAAAAACACACATGGCCATAGGACTAGCGGAAGGACAAGACCAACATAATTGTTGTTATTAACTCTTAATAAATAGAAGGACAGATTTTCCTTGGGTGCATGTAATTATTTCTTTAGCAATATTTATCCTGCATTTAAAATAGCTTAAGTAGCAATCTCTTCTTTTATCTTAGCAGTTATTTCCTCTAATCTATTTCGATTTTTATCTTGTTCAACTTGGGCTCAAATTGTCTCAATATTTCATCAGTTTTTTAATAGAGTTGTGACTGCTTGCGCCTACTTCCCCTCCCCCCGCCCCCCCTTTTTTTTTGTCAAGACTTTCGATTACCGCGGGACAAATCTTATCAACAAATAATGTGATTTCCGTGTTAATATTACGGTAGACTGACGCCAGTTTGCAAGAACGAATCAGATCAGTCAATCAGTCAATCATTATTCGAGTTGGCTAACTTTACAAGCCAATGGCATTATATGACCTTTGCACGACTCAGGACCCTGATACAACTGAAGGGAAGATCGCCATGGTCGTACCCATGGTTCCTGAATAACGTCAAACCCTCCTTTCCTCCCTTGTAAACCAAACCTTATTTTTTTCTTGACCTTGACCTTTCACCTGCTGGGTAAGGGACGCGCGCCCTCACAAAATGTTCGTTGTTTCGTTATCTTCTGATCTTTCGTGATCTCACGCAAATATTTTATTTTCTTTGATCCAGTTCGGTGAGTTTCCTACGTTTGTAAGGGCGTAGGATCCATGATGCCCTTGGTGTGGTTATAGGATTACAGGTGGTGATTGTTCTTACAGGATTATAGATGGTGATTGTTCTTACAGGTTTACAGGTGATGATTGTTCTTATAGGATCACAGGTGATGATTTTCATATAGGATTACAGATGATGATTGTTCTTACAGGATTATAGATGGTGATTGTTCTTACAGGTTTGCAGGTGATGATTGTTCTTATAGGATTACAGATGATGATTGTTCTTACAGGATTACAGATGATGATTGTTCTTACAGGATTACAGATGATGATTGTTCTTACAGGATTACAGATGATGATTGTTCTTAAAGGATCACAGGTGATGATTGTCATATAGGATTACAGATGATGATTGTTCTTACAGGATTACAGATGATGATTATTCTTACAGGATTACAGATGATGATTGTTCTTACAGGTTTACAGGTGATGATTGTTCTTATAGGATCACAGATGATGATTGTCATATAGGATTACAGATGATGACTGTTCTTGTAGGATTACAGATGATGATTGTTCTTATAGGATTATAGATGATGATTGTTCTTACAGGTGATGATTGTCCTTATAGGATCACAGGTGATGATTGTTCTTACAGGATTACAGATGATGATTGTTATTATAGGATTAGAGATGATGAATGGTCATATAGGATCACAGGTGATGATTGTTTTTTCAGGATTATAGGTGATGAATGTTCTTACCGGGTTACAGGTGATGACTGTTCTTATAAGATTACAGATGATGATTGTTCTTTGTGGTGGAAGGATTAAATGTCCTGGAAAATGCATTTAGAAGGTTTTCTGCATTCATATTGATACAAATGCAGTCTCTTGAGAATGCATCAATTAGCAGGGACTGAGGCTTGGTTACGTATATTCGTCTCCCTCTCCACCGTGAAAAAAGTTCTTCATTGGAAGGGTGGGTAGAGCTCTCGGCTAGCACGCTGTTGGCCCAGCGTTCAACTCTCCGACCGGCCAATGAAGAATTAGAGGAATTTATTTCTGGTGATAGAAATTCCTTTCTCGTCATAATGTGGTTCGGATTCCACAATAAGCTGTAGGTCCCGTTGCTAGGTAACTAGTTGGTTCTTAGCCACGTAAAATAAATCTAATCAGCTGTTAATCAGCTCAGTGGTCTGGGTAAACTAACATATACTTAATTTTTTCCACCGTGAAAAGGAGTATTCGCTTTATATCATTTTCTGTAAACTGGCTAGCTCAGTATTTGTGCTATATAATTTTGCATAAATTAGTTAGTTTAAGCAGTATTTGCCTCATTTAGTTTTCAATAGATTAGACAGTTTAAGTGGTATCTGCTTTATATAGTTTTGCATAGGTTAAAGAGTATACCTTTTCATATCCGTCATCGAAATGAATTGAAATCCCCAGTAATTACGTCAAATGTTACGCCAATCCCAAAGTCATCTTGTGAATTTGGCTTTATTCGGAAAAGGAAGCGGAATGGTAGAAACACTCAAACAAGATTATTGAAGCGAAAAAATTGCATATGATTCAGCCATTCATGGTAATCATCTTTGGCAGAGGCCAAAAGGTACCTTTTAGGCAGGCTGAGTTTATATATATATATATATATATATATATATATATATATATATATATATATATATATATATATATATATATAAATAAATATATATATATATATATATATAAATAAATATATATATATATATATATATATAAATAAATATATATATATATATATATATATATATATATATATATATATATATATATATATATATATATATATATATATGTATATAGATATATACAGGGTGTTTTGAAATTAGAGCTGCCCCCCCCCGTCTACAGCATAAACTAAAATTGATATGGACAAAAAGAAAAGTAATTCAGAACAGGTATTTATTTAAGTTTCTCTCTGAATATTTAATATTTTCTGTGGCCTCCATCTGCCTGTACCAGAGCCTGCATTCTTGAGGGGTATGATTTCAGGCAAGTTGCAAAAAAGCTGAGACTCAAACTCCATTTCCCTGAGCACTTCGGTCACCTCTCTCCGCAGTTTGTCGAGGCTTGGTATACCATCATAGTTCACTGTGCTCGCTTCAACACGATTCTTTAAGATACTGATAATGTTTTCACACACATTAAAGTCAGGGGTGCTACCTGGAAATTCACTTGACAAGAAGAAATCGATACCACTGTTTCGAAGCAGCTCCTGTGTCTGAAGAGCCTTGAAACATGGTGCCTTATCATGCAAAAATGTGACTTCTTCAACAGATAACACATTTTCAGGATCTTTGAGGAAAGGAAATACTCCACCAGTAAGCACAGTTTCCTGAAGTGTTCGCCATTCCATGACTCCTTTTTCTTTGATGATCCACATTAACTGTTTGGCTGTGAAACAGTGGAAAATTCCCAAACATTCAGGAAATTTCACAACTTGGCAATAGCGCACATCATCGCTAATATCATCCAACTTTGCTGCCCAAATGATGTAATTTTTATGATTTGGCTTCCTGACAGTGTAAATGAAGAATTCATCTGATGCGGCAACATGGAGAAAGTCAGCTTCATCCCAATCTTTAAGAAATGAACCACAAAACCATGCACGGTCTTCTCGCTGTTGCTGAGTGATGTTGGGCTTGCTGATAACATGAAATGGCTTGATACCAGATTTTTTCAACTCACGATATACAGCACTATAACTTCTCTTCTTTCCCCTTTTTGTTTCTAGTTCAAGCACCAATTTATGTAAAGACTTTCTTGGTCTATCCACTGCCTCAGCTATGATGTCTTTTGACTCCTGAGAAAGGGCTTCAGGCCTTCCAAGATTCTCACACTTTTCGCGATGACAGTCATGAATTTTTGTTCCAGTTTCTTTTAACAAAGGATTCATCTCTTTTAATGTATTTAGCTATCCAGAAATGTGAAATGAATGATGCGCCAGCATCCCTGGCCTAACTGAAGTTTATAGCCTGGATTCGGTCAATCCATCTGATTTCCTCTGAGTTGTTAGCCATGGCTGTATCTAACTCTGTCACTCAGTGTGAAAATACAAGAGATGTAAAATGAAAAATAGCTTAATAGAAACTTAAAATAATGTACTTGGAGATAGGCTACAGCTGAAAACTTCATAACTTTCCATTTGTTCTGCATAGGGGGTCCCCTAATTTCAGAAACACCCAGTTTATATATATATATATATATATATATATATATATATATATATATATATATATATATATATATACACACACATATACACATATATATATATATATATATATATATATATTATATATATATAAATATATATATATATATATATATATATACATATAAATATATATATATATATATATATATGTATATATATATATGTAATTGACAGATGATGAGGATTATAAAAGAACAGATGTACCTGGGATCCAGCACAGTTGAAGAATTAGTGGACCTGCCAAAACAAGGGTAAATATTTGAGAGGTTTTACAAAAGATTAGGCCCAACAGCTCGGAAGCAGGGAAGAGTCAATGAACAGATTATACATGGAAAGAGACTGACCACCAAAAATGACCTTGGAAATAATAAGCTGATTACCTATGTCTATAAATGTACAACAACTCAGTGTATTCTCGTTTTGGTAAACGATAAAAATTTTTACAAAGTGAGCATTTAAAAAAAATGTAATGAACATACGAATACATAGGAAATATATAAAAGGTAACTGCTTATTAATTAAGTCAGTGATTTTATCTTTAAGGTTATTCTTGAACATTTTACTAATAGAGTGGCCCAAATAATACATGCCAGGCTAAGGAACAAGTGAAATCTTTTAGAATCTGCTATTATACAGCTGTCCATCTGCTGGCCTCAGACACAGTTCCAGGCTTCTCTTTGCGCTTCTATCTCCAGGGCCAGTGGTGCATGAGGCAGGTAGTGTGAACATGGGCAGAGTTTGGAAGAGACTTGCCATGGATGTTACACATTATAGGTGTGTACCCTATTTATCAATAACTGACTGTGGTCCTAGCAGATTTGCAGTGTGGAGAGGTGCCATAGATGTTACACATTATAGGAGTGTACCCTGTTTATCAATAATTGCCTGTGGTCCTAGCAGATTTGCAGTGTGGAGACATCTGAAGAGAGAGTGCAGAGGAAGTAGCTGATATATTGAATATGATTTTTCTGGAACAGGGTCCTGTAGATGAGATTCTTATGGATAACAGTACAGTGCTCAGATCAGAAGTCCTAAAGATGGTGTTGGATGGATGGAATATTCAGAGACATTTTCGCGCCACCTATCGAGCAAGTGGGAATGGTACTGTGGAGAGGCAACACAGAACTCTCAAAACTATCCCTGAGAGGGGAGGCATAAGTCCATTAGAAGCAGTGTTCTGGGATAATATGAAACCCAGGAAAGGCTTAGGTAGGAGTAGTGTTCCTCAAAGGGTTATCTACAAATATGAGTGGAGACACCTGGCGAAAGTGCCAGTTACTGTTACTGAGGACGTTGCTCCTGTTCAGGTGGGTGAAGTGTGGGTCTAGTCTCCCCAGCGTGCTGCGCTACTCAGTGGAAGAAGAGGGACCGCAACTGGAGTTAATTCTAAAAATGTGTCTGGATGGTATGCCACGTCATGTGTTAGACTTGCGTGTAACAGCTGCCGAGTTCCTCAGGGGAGTCTACTGAGGAGGAGGTGAATGAAGAGAGGGATGGTGATAACAAGAGATATTCCAGGAGGTAAAGGCGTGCTCCTGCCTGGATGAGGGACTATGAATTGGAGTGCCTGGAGGAGGAACTCTGAATTCGAGTAGATATCTGCTAATAGTACTGTACGTAGATTGTTATTGTTGTCTGCTTGTTTTTGTGTTTCGTTTGATGTTGCAGTTGTTTCACTGTAATGAGTAAGGAATATTTTTGTTTTTAGTTTTTGATCTTAAAATCATGGGGGCATGTGGTCTTGGGGGATGGGATTACTTGGCCTACTTTTCAAGGTCTTGATCTGTTTCTATGCCAAAATGTAAATGAACGAATGAAATAACTAAAAAATGCTGATGTCAGCAACTCCCTCTAACCAGTTATTTCTCTGTGGTGTTGTTTGGGGACATTTGTAGCATGCAATAATTCCCTAAGGGTACCGAATTCTTCTCTGGTGATGGAACCAGTTTTTAAAAAGGTGAAGTTTGGAAGCACTTAGATATTTCCACCTTTTGTGGTTGTATTTACTTATGTACAAGTATTTGAAGAAAAAAAGTACTTTGAATTAAGAGTGAACACTCTGTAGTGTTCTCGTTTTCATTGATTAATGGTGTAATGAAATTTATAGCAGCCTTATTGTGTACGATACAGTGACTGGAGTTATAGCATGATTTCTGATGTGTTAAATTATTGTAGTATTGAATAATACTATGATAGAATGCTATCAAGTTGGCAGATCTGATTCTCGTTTTTTTCAGTTTTCTGTAAAAGAAAACTATTGTGCTGGGTTTGTTCGTCCACACTCTTTCTGTCCACCCTCAAATCATAAAAACTACTGAGGCTAGAGGGCTGCAGATTGGTATGTTGATCATCCACCCTCCAATAATCAGACATACCAAATTGCAACCCTCTAGCCTCAGTAGTTTTAATTTTATTGACGGTTAAAGTTAGCCAAGGATCGTGCATTTGGTAGTGCTTTCCGGAGGCATGCGACGCACCCTCACTCTACCACATCTGGGGAGCAACTGAAGCGCTACCGGTCACAGCTAATAGTTTTATACAATATTATACGTTATACAGAAAACTGGATTGTGCAGGAGAGACTTTGGCGCATTTTTTACTTGTTTTAATTCCTTTCTCTTTTTGACAAATTGCAGGCAACAAGTATACAGTGAGTGCTTTCAAATTCCCTCATGTAAGCCTACAGGCAAATTTATTTGGAGCAGTGTCAGGAACTAATAATTTGTTGTTTAAGTAAGGAAAATGTTTGCATGGTCAGTCTGACTCGGGTATAGGATAGATAAAACCCATTTTACAGGTTTTCTTGGCTATGAGTAATTTTACAATAAAATAGATTTTTGTTACAACACATGCCATATAAGGAAAAATTCTTCTTTATTTGACATGAAGCATAAGATATTCTATGAACTTTTTGGGTCAAGTAGCCTAAATGTCACATAGGTTTGTAATACTTTATTGAGCAGGTAAAAATAAAGGACCAAAGCGAAAATAAGATAAAACAGTGCTTTAATATTAAAATACTTCAAATAATATGAGATAACATGACAAAATGATAAATAACACAGAAAGACAAAAATGCCTTTTGGATCTCAGGACAAGTTATTATTAGTCTCAAGGCATTTTTTTAAAAATAGCTGTAATAAAAGATGCTTGAAATCGTCAGTGTATCTGTAAAAGTGGGACCATCACTGGAAAATGGGGCTGGTATGGAAGTGGTAGTTTGTCCTACAGTGGAGGTTGGGCCAGTAGGGGAGGTCCACGCTGGTGTGAAAGTTTGTCCTACTGGTGAGGTTGGACCAGCAGTGGAGGTCGGGACTGGTCTGGAATTTTGTCCGAAATGGAGGCTGGACCAGCAGGGAAATTTGTCCTGGTAGAGGTTGGGTTGGCATTGGAAGTAGGGGCTGCAGTTTGTCCTCCAGGAAGTTGGGGCTAGTGTGGAGTTTGTCCTTCAGTGGAAGTTAGCTGGTGAATTTATCCTTCAGGTGGAAGTTGGGGTTGGTATGGTTTGTCCTTCAGTAGTTGGGGCTGGTGTGGAAGTTTGTCCTTCAGTGGTGCTGGGGCTGGTGTGGAAATTTGTCCTTCAGTGGAAGCACAGGTGGAAGTTTGTCCTTCAGTGGAAGTTAGCCAGGAAATTTGTCCTTCAGTGAAGCTGGGGCTGGTGTGACGTTTGTCCTTCAGAGGAAGTTAGCTGGTGGACGTTTGTCCTTTAGTGGAAGTTGAGGCTGGTGTGGAAGTTTGTCCCTTCAGTGGAGGTTAAAGGTGTGAAAGTTAGCTGGTGGGTTGCTGGTGTGGAAGTTTGTCCTTCAGTGGAAGGCGCTGGTGTAGTTTGTCCTTCAGTGGAAGTTGGGGCTGGTGTGGAAGTTTGTCCTTCAGTGGAAGCAATGGTGTGGAAGTTTGTCCTCAGGGAAGTTGGGGCTGGTGTGAAATTTATCCCTTCAGGTGAAGTTGGGGCTGGTGTGGACATTTATCCTTCAGTGGAAGCAAATAGTGCGGGAAGTTTGTCCTTCAGTGGAAGTTAGCTGGTGTGGAAGTTTGCTCTTCAGTGGAAGAAGGTGTGGGAAGTTTGTCCTTCAGTGGAAGTTGAGGCTGGTGTGGAAGTTTGTCCTTCAGTGGAAGTTGGGGCTGGTGTGAAATTTCTCCTTCAGTGGAAGTTAGTTGGGTTTTAAGTTTGTCAGTGGAAGTTGGGCCAGGAAATTTGTCCTTCAGTAAAGTTGGGGTGGGTGTGAAGTTTGTCCTTCAGTGGAAGTTGGGGCTGGTGTGGAAGTTTGTCCTTCAGTGGAAGTTGGGGCTGGTGTGGAAGTTTGTCCTTCAGTGAAAGTTAAATGTGTGGAAGTTTGTCCTTCAGTGGTAGTTGGGGTTGGTATGGAAGTTTGTCCTCCAGTGAAGTTGGGGCTGGTGGAAGTTTGTCCTTCAGTGAAGTTGGGGCTGGTGGAAGTTTCAGAATCCAGTGGAAGGTGCTGCGTAGTAGCTTGTCTCCAGTGGAAGCTGGGCTGCGGGAATCTTGTCCTCAGTGGAAGTTGGGGCAGTGGTGCTGGGGCTGGTGTAGTAGTTTGTTCCTCCAGTGAAGCTGGGCTGGTGTGGGGACCCTGTCCAGTGGAAGCTGGGGCTGGTGTAGAAGTTTGTCCCCAGTGAAGTTAGCTGGTGGAAGTTTGTCCTTCTGGAAGTTTAGCCAGCAGGAGGCCGTGGCTGGTGTGGAAGTAGGTCCTGCAGTGGAGGTTGGGGATGGTGTAGGAGTTTGTCCTGCAGTGGGGGTTGGACCAGCAGTGGAGGTTGGGGATAGTGTGGGAGTTTGTCCTGCAGTGGGGGTAGGACCAGCAGTGGAGATTGGGGATGGTGTGGGAGTTCGTCCTGCAGTGGGGGTTGGACCAGCAGTGGAGGTTGGGGATGGTGTGGGAGTTTGTACTGCAGTGGGGGTTGGGGATGGAGTGGGAGTTTGTCCTGAAGTGGTGGTTGACCAGCAGGAAGTTGGGGATGGTGTGGGAAGCTATCCCCAGGTGGTGGTTGGACCACAGTGAAGGTTGGGGATGGTGTGGAGTTTGTCCTGCAGTGGAGTTGGGGAGGAGTGGAGTTTGTCCTGAAATGAAGCTGGACCAGCAGTGGAGGTTGGGATGGTGGGAGTTTCTCCTGCAGGGAGTTGGGGAGGGAGTGGGAGTTTGTCCTGAAGTGGGGGTTGGACCAGCAGCGGAGGTTGGGGAGGGAGTGGGAGTTTGTCCTGAAGTGGGGGTTGGACCAGTAGTAGAGGTTGGGGATGGTGTGGGAGTTTATCCTGCAGTGGGAGTTGGGGAGGAGTGGAGTTTGGTCCTGAAGGGTGGCTGAATTCAGTAGTGGAGGTTGGGGATGGTGTGGGAGTTTGTCTTGCAGTGGGGTTGTGGGATGGAGTGAGTTTGTCCTGAAGTGTGTTGGACCAGCAGTGGAGGTTGGGGAGGTGTGGGGAGCTTGTCCTGCAGGAGGGGTTGGGGATGGAATGGGAGTTTGTCCTGAAGTGGGGGTTGGACCAGCAGGGGAGGTTGAGGATGGTGTGGGAGTTTGTCCTGTAGTAGGGGTTGGGGATGGAGTGGGAGTTTGTCCTGAAGTGGCAGTTGGACCAGCAATGGAGGTTGGGGATGGTGTGGGAGTTTGTCCTGCAGTGGGAGTTGGGAGGGGAGGGAGTTTGTCCTGAAGTGGTGGTTGGAATTGCAGTGGAGGTTGGGGATGTGAGTTTGTCTGCAGTGGGGGTTGGGGATGGAGGAGTTTTGTCCTGAAGTGGGTGTTGGACCAGCAGGAGGTTGGGGGATGGTGTGGGAGTTTATCCTGGGTAGCAGGAGGGTTGGGGATGGAATGGAGTTTATCCTGAAGTGGGGTTGGACCAGGGGGGAGGTTGAGGGGATGGTGGGAGTTTGTCCTGTAGTAGGGTTGGGGATGGAGTGAGTTTGTCCTGAAGTGGCAGTTGACCAGCAAATGGAGGTTGGCAGACAGTGGAAAGTTTGTCCTGCAGTGGGGTTGGGGATGGAGCTGGAGTTTGTCCTGAAGTGTGGGTTGCAATCAGTTTGTCCTGAAGTAGGGGTTAGACTAGCAGGAAGTTGAGGGTGGTGTGGGAGTTTGTCCTGCAGGGAGTTGGGGATGGAGTGGGAGTTTGTCCTGAAGTGGGGTTGACCAGCAGTGGAGGTTGGGGATGGTTTGTCTGCAGTGGAGGTCGGGGATGGTGCGGAGTTTGTCCTGCATGGAGGTTGGATCAGCAGTGGAGGTTGGGGATGAAAAGGGAGTTTGTCCTGCAGTGGAGGTTGACCAGCAGTGGAGGTTGGGGATGCGGGGAGTTTGTCCTGCAGTGAGGGGTTGGACCAGCAGTGGAGGGTTGGGGATGGTGCGTGAGTTTGTCCTGCAGTGGAGTTTGGACCAGCAGTGGAGGTTGGGATGGTGTGAGTTTGTCCTGCAGTGGAGGTTGGGGATGCAGCGGGAGTTTGTCCTGCAGTTGAGGTTAGAATGAAAGCGGAGTTTGTTCTACAGTGGAGGTTGGGCCTGTGTTGAGGTTGGGAATGGTGCGGAGTTTGTCCTGCAGTGAGGTTAAATACAGGAGGTTAAGGATATTATGAGTTTGGTCCTGCAGTGGAGGTTGGGGATGGTGGTGGGAGTTTGTCCTGCAGGAGGGTAGGACCAGCAGTGGAGGTTGGGATGTTGGTGGAGTTTGTCCTGGTGTGAGGTCGGGGATGGTGCGGGAGTTTGTCCCGGCAGGAGGTTGGACCACAGTGGAGGTTGGGGATGGCGTGCAGGAGTTTGTCCTGCAGTGGAGGCTGGGACCAGCAGGAGAAGGTTGGGGATGGTGTGTGGCTGTCCTGCAGTGGAGGTTGGGGCGAGCGGAGTTTGTCCTGCAGTGAGATCGGGATGGTGGCGGGAGTTTGTCCTGGCAGTGGAGGTTGGGCCTGCAGTTGAGGTTGGGGATGGTGCGGGAGTTTGTCCTGCAGTGGAGGTTGGGGATATTGCGGGAGTTTGTCCTGCAGTGGAGGTCGGGGGTGGTGTGGGAGTTTGTCCTGCAGTGGAGGTTGAGGATGGTGAGGCAGTTTGTCCTGCAGTGGGAGTTGGGGAGGGAGTGGGAGTTTGTCCTGCAGTGGAGGTTGGACCAGCAGTGGAGGTTGGACCAGCAGTGGAGGTTGGACCAGCAGTGGAGGTTGGGGATGATATGGGAGTTTGTCCTGCAGTGGAGTGTTGGGGATGGTGTGGGAGTTTGTCCTGCAGTGGAGGTTGGACCAGCAGTGGAGGTTGGGGATGGTGCGGGGAGTTTGTCCCAGTGGAGGGTTGGGGATGGTGTGAGTTTGTCTCAGTGAGTGGACCAGCAGTGGAGGTTGGGGATGGCTATGGAGTTTGTCCCGCAGTGGGAGGTCGGGATGTGGTGCGGAGTTTGTCCTGCAGTGGAGGTTGGACCAGCAGTGAGGTTGGGGATGGTGCAGCGTGGAGGTTGGAATCAGCAGTGGAGGTTGGGATGGTGTGGGAGTTTGCTCCGCATTGAGAAGCGAAAGTGGAGCTGGTCCTGCAGTGGAGATCGGGGGATGGTGCGGGAGTTTGTCCTGCAGTGAGGTTGGGGCCTTGCAGTTGAGGTTAGGGATGCGAGTTTGTCCTGCAGTGGAGGTTGGGGATATTGCGGGAGTTTGTCCTGCAGTGGAGGTCGGGGGTGGTGTGGGAGTTTGTCCTGCAGTGGAGGTTGAGGATGGTGAGGCAGTTTGTCCTGCAGTGGGAGTTGGGGAGGGAGTGGGAGTTTGTCCTGCAGTGGAGGCTGACCACAGTGGAGGTTGGACCAGCAGTGAGGTTGGGGATGATATGGGAGCTTGGTCCCAGTGAGGTTGTGGATGGTGTGGGGAGTTTGTCCTGCAGTGGAGGTTGGACCAGCAGGAGGTTGGGATGGTGTGGAGTTTCAGCGTGAGTGGAGGTTGGGCCAGCAGTGGAGGTTGGGGATGGTTTGGGAAGTTTGTCCTGCAGTGGAGGTTGACCAGCAGTGGAGGTTGGGGATGGTGCGGGAGTTTGTCCTGCAGTGGAGGTCGGGGATGGTGCGGGAGTTTGTCCTGCAGTGGAGGTTGGGGATGGTGAGGGAGTTTGTCCTGCAGTGAGGTTGACCAGCCAGAGGTTGGGGATGGTGAGGGAGTTTGTCCTGCAGTGGAGGTTGGACCAGCAGTGGAGGTTGGGGATGGAGCGAGTTTGTCCTGCAGTGGAGGTCAGATGCAGTGGGAGTTTGTCCTGCAGTGAGGTTGCCAGCAGTGAGGTTGGGGATGGTGCGGAGTTTGAAGTAGTGAGGTTAGCCAGCAGTGGAGGTTGGGGATGGTTTGGGAGTTTGTCCTGCAGTGGAGGTTGAATTCAGCAGTGGAGGTTGGGATGGTGCGGAGCAAAGTTTGTCCTGTAGTGGAGGTCGGGGATGAAAGGGAGTTTGGTCCTGCAGAGTTGTATTGGTTCTGGAGTCAGCTGGCAGTGGAGGTCGGGGATGGTGTGGGAGTTTGTCCTGCAGTGGAGGTTGGGGCCAGCAGTGAGGTTGGGATGGTGCGTGAAGTTTATCCTGCAGTGAGGTCGGGGATGGTGCGCGGAGTTTGTCCTGCAGTGGAGGTCGGGATGGTGCGGAGTTTGTCCTGCAGTGGAGGTCGGGGATGGTGCGGGAGTTTGTCCTGCAGTGGAGGTTGGGCCAGCTGTGGAGGTTGGGGATGGTGCGGGAGTTTGTCCTGCAGTGGAGGTCGGGATGGTGTGCGGGAGTTTGTGCTGCAGTGGAGGTCGGGATGAAAGCGGAGTTTGTCCTGCAGTGGAGGTCGGGGATGGTGCGGGAGTTTGTCCTGCAGGGAGGTTACCAGCTGTGGAGGTTGGGGATGGTGCGGGAGCCTGTCCCAGCAGTGGAGGCTGGGCCAGCAGTGGAGGTTGGGGATATTATGAGTTTGTCCTGCAGTGAGGTCAGGGGATGGTGTGAGTTTGTCCCGTGTGGAGGTTGAGGATGGTGTGAGGCAGTTTGTCGTGCAGTGGGAGTTGGGGAGGGAGGGGAGTTTGTCCTGAAGTGGGGTTGGACCAGCAGGAGGTTGGGGATGATGTGGGAGTTTGTCCTGCAGTGGAGGTCAGATGGTGCGGAGTTTGTCCTGGCAGTGGAGGTTGGACCAGCAGTGGAGGTTGGGGATGGTGTGAGTTTGTCCTGCAATGGAGGTTGGGATGGTGTGGAGTTTGTCCTGCAGTGAGGTTGTGGGATGAAAGTGAGTTTGTCCTGCAGTGAGGTCGGGATGAAAGTGGGAGTTTATACTGCAGTGGAGGTTGGACCAGCAGTGGAGGTTGGGGATGGTGTGGGATTTTCTCCCTGCAGTGGAGGGGTTGGACCCCAGCCGTGGAGGATGGGGATGCAGGTGGGGAGTTTGTCCTGCAGTGGAGGTTGACCAGCAGTGGAGGTTAGATGGAGCGGGAGTTTGTCCTGCAGTGGAGGCTTTGGGATGGTGCGGGAGTTTGTCCTGCAGTGGAGGTTGGACCAGCCGGAGGATGGGATGGTGGGAGTTTGGTCCTGCAGTGAGGTTGGGCCAGCAGTGGAGGTTGGGGACAGGAGCTTGTCCTGCAGTGGGAGGTTGGACCAGTAGTGGAGGTTGGGATGGTGGCGGAGCTTATCCCTGCAGTGAGGTCGGGGATGAAAGCGGGAGTTTGTCCTACAGTGAGGTCGGGGATGGTGCGGGAGTTTCTCCTGCAGGGAGGTTGGACCAGCTGGAGGATGGGGATGTGGGAGTTTGTCCTGCAGTGGAGGTTGGCCAGCAGTGAGGTTGGGATGGTGTGGGAGTTTGTCCTGCAGTGGAGGTTGAACAGCAGTGGAGGTTGGGGATGGAAAGCGGGAGTTGTCCTGCAGTGGAGGTCGGGACAGGCGGAGTTTGTCCCGCAGTGGAGGTTGACCAGCAGTGGAGGTTGGGGATGAAAGGGAGTTTGTCCTGCAGTGAAGGTTGGGCCAGCAGTGGAGGCTGGGGATGGTGTGGGAGTTTGTCCTGCAGTGAGGTTAGCCAGCAGGGAGGTTGGGGATGGTGAGTTTGTCCTGCAGTGGAGGTTGGACCAGCAGTGAGGCTACTGGTGCGGGAGTTTGTCCTGCAGTGAGGTCGGGGATGGTGCAGGAGTTTGTCCTGCAGTGAGGTCGGGATGGTGCAGGAGTTTGTCCCTGCAGTGGAGGCTGGGCCAGCAGTGGAGGTTGGGGATGGTGCGGGAGTTTGTGCGGGCAGGAGGTTGGGCCAGTGGAGGTAGTTGGGGATGGTGTGGAGTCTGTCCTGCAGCTGAGGTTAGCCCAGCAGTGAGGTTGGGATGCAGGGTGGAGTTTGTCCTGCAGTGGAGGCTGGACCAGCAGTGGAGGTTGTGATGGTGTGAGTTTGTCCTGCAGTGGAGGCCTGGGGATGGCGGAGTTTGTCCTGCAGTGGAGGTCGGGATGGTGCAGGAGTTTGTCCTGCAGTGGAGGTTACCAGCAGTGAGGTCAGGGGATGGTGCGGGAGTTTGTGCCAGTGGGAGGTTGGGCCAGCAGGAGGTTGGGGATGCAGTGGGAGCTTGTCCTGCAGTGGAGGTTGGGGATGGTGTGGGAGTTTGTCCTGCAGTGGAGGTTGGACCAGCAGTGGAGGTTGTGGGATGAGCGGGAGTTTGTCCTGCAGTGAGGTCGGGGATGAAAGTGGAGTTTATCCTGCAGTGGAGGTCGGGATGGTGCAGGAGCTTGTCCTGCAGTGGGAGGTTGGGCCAGCAGTGGAGGTTGGGGGATGAAAGTAGAGTTTGTGCTTGCAGTGAGGTTGGGCCAGCAGGAGGTTGGGATGCCATGTGGACTTTGTGCTGCAGTGAGGTTGGGCCAAAGCAGTGGAGGTTGGGGACAGTGGGAGTCAGGTTGCTGTGAGGTTAAATAGTAGTGGAGGTTGGGATGGTGTGAGTTTGTCCCAGTGGAGGTTGGGCCAGCAGTGGAGGTTGGGGATGGTGTGGGAGTTTCTCCTGCAGTGGAGGTTGGACCAGCAGTGGAGGTTGGGGATGGTGTGGGAGTTTGTCCTGCAGTGGAGGTCAGGATTGGCAGGAGCTTGTCCTGCAGTGAGGTCGGGGATGGTGCAGGAGTTTGTCCTGCAGTGAGGTTGGGCCAGCAGTGAGGTTGGGGATATGCGGGAGTTTGTGCTGCAGTGGAGGTTGGGCCAGCAGTGGAGGGGTTGGGGATGGCGGGAGTTTGTGCTGCAGTGGAGGTTGGGCCAGCAGTGGAGGTTGGGGATGGTGCGGGAGTTTGTCCTGCAGTGGAGGTTGGACCAGCAGTGGAGGTTGGGGATGGTGCGGGAGTTTGTCCTGCAGTGGAGGTCGGGGATGGTGCGGGAGTTTGTCCTGCAGTGGAGGTCGGGGATGGTGCAGGAGTTTGTCCTGCAGTGGAGGTTGGGCCAGCAGTGGAGGTTGGGGATGGTGCGGGAGTTTGTGCTGCAGTGGAGGTTGGGCCAGCAGTGGAGGTTGGGGATGGTGCGGGAGTTTGTCCTGCAGTGGAGGTTGGGCCAGTAGTTTAGGTTGGGGGGATGAAAGGGAGTTTGTCCTGCAGTGGAGGTTGGACCAGCAGTGGAGGTTGGGATGGTGCAGTTTGTCCTGCAGTGAGGTTGGGATGGAAGCGGGAGTTTGTCCTGCAGTGGAGGTCGTGGGGATGGTGCAGAGTTTGTCCCAGTGGAGGTTGGGCCAGCAGTGGAGGTTGGGGATGGTGCGGGAGTTTGTGCTGGCGTTGCAGTGAGGTTGGCCAGCAGTGGAGGTTGGGATGGTGCGAGTTTGTGCTGCAGTGGAGGTTGGGCCAGCAGTGGAGGTTGGGGGGATGGCAAGGGAGTTTGTCCTGCAGGTGAGGCTGGGCCAGCAGTGAGGTTGGGGATGGTGCGGAGCTTAGTCCTGCAGTGGAGGTTGGACCAGCAGGAGGTTGGGGATGGTGCGGGAGTTTGTCCTGGCAGTGGAGGTCGGGGATGGTGCGGGAGCTTGTCCTGCAGTGGAGGTCGGACAGGCAGAGTTTGTCCTGCAGTGAGGTTGGGCCGCAGGAGGCTGGGAGAAAGTGGTTTGTGCTGCAGTGGAGTAGTTGGGCCAGCAGGAGGTTGGGGATGAAAAGGGAGTTTGTCCTGCAGTGGAGGTTGGGCCAGCAGTGGAGGTTGGGGACGGTTTGGGGAGTTTGTCCCAGTGGAGGTTGGGCCAGCAGTGGAGGTTGGGGATGGTGTGGGAGTTGTGCTGCTGTGGAGGTTGGGCTTAGTAGGAGGTTGGGGATGCAGTGTGGGAGTTTGTCCCAGGGAGGTTACCAGCAGTGGAGGCTGGGATGAAAGTAGAGTTTGTCCCGCAGTGGGAGGTAGGCCAGCAGTGGAGGTTGGGGATGCAGGGAGTTTACTTCCAGCAGTGGAGGTTGGGCCAGCAGTGAGGTCAGGGATGGTGTGGATGTTTTGTCCTGCAGTAGGCCAGCAGTGTGAGGTCAGGATGGTGTGGAGTTTGTCCTGCATGGAAGTTGGGCCAGCAGTGGAGGTCGGGATGAGCGGGAGTTTGTCCTGCAGTGGAGGTAGGGGCCAGCAGTGGGAGGTTTGGGGATGGTGTGGGAGTTTGTCCTGGGCAGTGAGGTAGGGGCCAGCAGTGGAGGTCGGGGATGGCGTGGAGTTTGTCCTGCAGTGGAGGCTGGGGTCAGCAGTGGAGGTTGGGGATGGTGCGGAGTTTGTCCTGCAGTGGAGGTTGGGGATGGTGCGGGAGCTGAAGTGCTGTGGAGGTTGGGCCAGTAGTGAGGTTGGGGATGGTGGAGTTTGTCCTGCAGTGAGGTTGTCAGCAGGAGGTTGGGATGAGCGTGGGAGTTTGTCCTGCAGTGGTAGGGCCATCAGTGGCTGGGGATGGTGCGGAGTCATTCTGCAGTGGAGGTTGGGCCAGCAGTGGAGGTCAGGGACATTTGTGATGTTTGTCCTGGCAGTGGAGGTAGGCCAGCAGTGGAGGTCAGGGATGGTGTGGGAGTTTGTCCTGAAGTGGAGGTTGGGCCAGCAGTGGAGGTTGGGGATGGTGCGGGAGTTTGTCCTGCAGTGGAGGTAGGGCCAGCAGTGGAGGTCGGGGGATGAAAGGGAGTTTGTCCTGCAGGAGGTAGGGGCCACAGTGGAGGTCGGGGATGGTGCAGGAGTTTGTCCTGCAGGAGGTTGGGCCAGCAGTGGAGGTTGGGGATGGTGCGTGGAGTTTATCCTGCAGTGGAGTAGGCCACCAGTGGAGGCCAGGGATGGTGCGGATTTGCTCCTGGCAGTGAGGTTGGGCCGCAGGAGGTTGGGATGGTGGGAGTTTGTACTGCAGTGGATGGGCCAGCAGTGGAGGGGTTGGGGATGTTGGTGGGACTTGTCTTGCAGTGGAGGTTGGGCCAGCAGTGGAGGCTGGGGATGGTGTGGAGTTTCTGTCCCAGTGGAGGTTGGGCTGTGCAGTGGAGATCGGGATGGTGCGGGAGTTTATCCTGCAGTGGAGGTCAGATGGTGCGGGAGCTCATCCTGCAGTGGAGGTTGGGATGGTGCGGGAGTTTGTCCTGCAGTGGAGGTAGGGCCAGCAGTGGAGGTTGGGGATAGTGCGGAGTCAACTTTGCAGTGAGGTTGGGCCAGCAGTGGAGGGTCGGGATGGTGGGGGGAGTTTGTCCTGCAGTGAAGCTCGGGTCATCAGTGGAGGTCGGGGATGGTGTGGGAGTTTGTCTTGCAGTGGAGGTTGGGCCAGCAGTGGAGGTTGGGGATGGTGTGGGAGTTTGTCCTGCAGTGGAGGATGGGGATGGTGAGGGGAGTTTGGTCCCAGGAGGTTAAATAGCAGTGGAGGCTTGGGGATGTGTGGGAGTTTGTCGGTTGGATGTGTGGGAGTTTGTCCTGCAGTGGAGGTTGGGGATGGTGAGGGAGTTTCATCCTGCAGTGAGGTTGGGGATGGTGAGGGAGTTTGTCCTACAGTGTGGAGGTTGGGGATGGCTAGGAGTTTGTCCTTCAGTGGAGGTTGGGGATGGTGTGGGGAGTTTCTGTGCTGCTGTGGAGGTTGGACCAGCAGGGAGGTTGGGGATGAAAAGTGGAGTTTGTCCTGCAGTGGAGGTCGGGATGGTGTGGAGTTTGTCCTGCAGTGAGGTTGGGGATGGTGGGAGGGAGTTTTGTCCCAGTGGAGGTTGGGGATGGTGAGGGAGTTTGTCCTGCAGTGTGGAGGTTGGGGATGGTGCGGGAAGTTTGAACCTGGCAGTGGAGGTTGGGGATGCAGGAGGAGTTTCTCCTGCAGTGGAGGTTGGGCCAGCAGTGGAGGTCGGGGATGGTGTGGGAGTTTGTCTTGCAGTGGAGGTTGAGGATGGTGCAGGAGTTTGTCCTGCAGTGGAGGTTGGGCCAGCAGTGGAGGTTGGGGATGGTGCGGGAGTTTGTCTTGCAGTGAAGGTTGGGCCAGCAGTGGAGGTCGGGGATGGTGTGGTAGTTTGTCCTGCTGTGGAGGTTGGGGATGGTGAGGGAGTTTGTCCTGCAGTGGAGGTTGGGCCAGCAGTGGAGGTCGGGGATGGTGTGGGAGTTTGTCCTGCAGTGGAGGTTGGGGATGGTGAGGGAGTTTGTCCTGCAGTGGAGGTCGGGGATGGTGTGGGAGTTTGTCCTGCAGTGGAGGTTGGGGATGGTGCGGGGGTTTGTCTTGCAGTGGAGGTTGGGCCAGCAGTGAGGTTGGGGATGGTGTGGGAAGTTTCTGCAGGAGGCTGGGCCAGCAGTGGAGGTCGGGGATGGTGTGGGAGTTTGTCCTGCAGTGGAGGTTGGGGATGGTGTGGGAGTTTGTCCTGCAGTGGAGGTTGGGCCAGCAGTGGAGGTCGGGGATGGTGTGGGAGTTTGTCTTACAGTGAAGGTTGGGCCAGCAGTGGAGGTTGGGGATGGTGCGGGAGTTTGTCTTGCAGTGGAGGTTGGGCCAGCAGTGGAGGTTGGGGATGGTGCGGGAGTTTGTCTTGCAGTGGAGGTTGGGCCAGCAGTGGAGGTCGGGGATGGTGCGGGAGTTTGTCCCGCAGTGGAGGCTGGGGTCAGCAGGAGGTTGGGGATGGTGCGGGAGTTTGTCTTGGCAGTGAGGTTGGGCCAGCAGTGGAGGTCAGGGATGGTGTGGGAGCTGTCCTGGTGTGGAGGTTAGGGATGCAGAGGGGAGTTTGTCCTGCAGTGGAGGTTGGGCCAGCAGTGGAGGTCAGGGATGGTGTGGGAGTTTGTCCCAGTGAGGCTGGCTCCAGCAGTGGAGGTTGGGATGCAGGGGAGTTTGTCCAGCAGTGGAGGCTAACAGCAGTGGAGGTCAGATGGTGCTGGAGTTTGCCCAGTGGAGGTTGGGCCAGCAGTGGAGGTCGGGGATGGTGTGGGAGTTTGTCCTGCAGTGAGGTTGGGCCAACAGTGGAGGTCGGGATGGTGCGGCAGTTTGTCTTGCAGTGGAGGTTGGGCCAGAAGTGGAGGTCGGGGAAGGTGTGGGAGTTTGTCCTTCAGTGGAGGTTGGGCCAGCAGTGTAGGTCGGGGATGGTGTGGGAGTTTGTCCTGCAGTGGAGGTTGGGCCAGCAGTGGAGGTTGGGGATGGTGTGGGAGTTTTTCCTGCAGTGGAGGTCGGGATGGTGCGGGAGTTTGTCTTGCAGTGGAGGTTGGGTCAGCAGTGGAGGTCGGGGAGGAAAGTGGAGTTTGTCCTGGCAGTGGAGGGTCTGTCTTGCAGTGGAGGCCGGGACAGGGTGGGAGTTTGTCCCGCAGGAGGAAGGCTTAGCCACAGTGGAGGCTGAGATGAAAGTGGGAGTTTGTCTTGCAGGGAGGCTGGGGGCCGCAGTGGAGGTCGGGCTGGCAGTGGAGGCCGGGGGATGGTGGGAGTTTGTCCTGCAGGGAGGTTCGCCAGCAGTGTAGGTCGGGGATGAGCGGGAGATTGTCTGCAGTGGAGGTTGGGGATGGTGTGGGAGTTTGTTCTGCAGTGGAGCCAGGGCCAGCAGTTGAGGTCGGGATGTAGGTGGGAGTTTTTCCGCAGGAGGTTGGGTCAGCAGTGGAGGTTGGGGATGGTGTGGGAGTTTGTCCTGCAGTGATAGGCCAGCAGTGGAGGTTGGGGATGGTGTGGAAATTGTCTCTGCAGTGAGGTTGGGGCCAGCAGTGGAGGGTTGGGGATGCAAAGGGAGTTTGTCGTGCAGTGGGAGGTAGGGGCCAGCAGTGGAGGTTGGGGATGGTTTGGGAGTTTGTCTGCAGTGGAGGTTGGGATGGTGCGGGAGTTTGTCCCGCAGTGGAGGGTAGGGTCAGCAGTGGAGGTTGGGGGATGGTGTGGAGTTTGTCTTGGCAGTGAGTGTAGGCTGGCAGGAGGTTGGGTTGGTGTGGGAGTTTGTCTTGCAGTGGGAGGTAGTCAGCAGTGAGGTTGGGATGGTGTGAGTTTGTCTGCAGTGGAGGTAGGCCAGCAGTGGAGGTTGGGGATGGTGTGGGGAGTCGTCTTGGCAGTGGAGGTAGGGCCAGCAGTGGAGGTTGGGGATGTGTGGAGCTTGTCCCAGGAGGTTGGCTAACAGTGGAGGTCGGGGATGAGGCGGCAGTTTGTCTTGCAGTGGGAGGTTGGGCCAGCAGGGAGGTCGGGAAGGTGTGGGAGTTTGTCCTTCAGTGGAGGTTGGCCAGCAGTGTAGGTCAGATGGTGGGAGTTTGTCCTGCAGGAGGTTACCAGCAGGGAGGTTGGGGATGGTGTGGGAGTTTTTCCTGCAGTGGAGGTCGGGGATGGTGCGGGAGTTTGTCTTGCAGTGGAGGTTGGGCCAGCAGTGGAGGTCGGGGATGGTGCGGGAGTTTGTCCTGCAGTGGAGGTTTGTCTTGCAGTGGAGGTCGGGGATGGTGCGGGAGTTTGTCCTGCAGTGGAGGTTGGGCCAGCAGTGGAGGTCGGGGATGGTGCGGGAGTTTGTCTTGCAGTGGAGGTTGGGCCAGCAGTGGAGGCCTGGGATGCAGGGGAGTTTGTCCTGCAGTGGAGGTTGGGCCAGCAGTGGAGGTCGGGGATGGTGTGGGAGTTTGTCCTGCAGTGGAGGTCGGGGATGGTGTGGGAGTTTGTCCTGCAGTGGAGGTAGGGCCAGCAGTGGAGGTCGGGGATGGTGTGGGAGTTTTTCCTGCAGTGGAGGTTGGGCCAGCAATGGAGGTTGGGGATGGTGTGGGAGTTTGTCCTGCAGTGGAGGTAGGGCCAGCAGTGGAGGTTGGGGATGGTGTGGAAATTTGTCTTGCAGTGAGGTTGGGCCAGCAGTGGAGGTTGGGGATGGTGCGGAGTTTGTCGCGGCAGTGGAGGTAGGGCCAGCAGTGGAGGTTGGGGATGGTTTGGGAGTTTGTCTCTGCAGTGGAGGCTGGGCCAGCAGTGGAGGTTGGGATGAAAGGAGTTTGTCCTGCAGTGGAGAGGGCCAGCAGTGGGTTGGGGATGGTGGGAGTTTGTCTTGCAGTGAGGTAGGGCTGCAGTGGAGGTTGGGGATGGTGTGGGAGTTTGTCTTGCAGTGGAGGTAGGGCCAGCAGTGGAGGTTGGGGATGGTGTGGGAGTTTGTCTTGCAGTGGAGGTAGGGCCAGCAGTGGAGGTTGGGGATGGTGTGGGAGTTTGTCTTGCAGTGGAGGTAGGGCCAGCAGTGGAGGTTAGGGATGGTGTGGGAGTTTGTCTTTGCAGTGGAGGAACAGCAGTGGAGGTTGGGGATGGTGGAGCTTGTCTTGCAGTGAGGTTGGTTGGGCCAGCAGGAGGTTGGGATGGTGGGAGCTTGTCTTGCAGTGGAGGTAGGGGCCAGCAGTGGAGGTTGGGGATGGTGTGGAGTTTGTCTTGCAGTGGAGGGTTAGGGGATGGTGTGGGGAGTTTGTCTTGCATTGAGGTTAGATGGTGGGAGTTTGTCTCAGTGAGGTAGGGGCCACAGTGGAGGTCTGGGATGGTGCGGAGTTTGTCTTGCAGTGGAGGTTGGGCCAGCAGTGGAGGTTGGGGATGGTGTGGGAGTTTGTCTTGCAGTGGAGGTTGGGTCAGCAGTGGAGGTTGGGGATGGTGTGGGAGTTTGTCTTGCAGGGAGGTAGGGCCAGCAGTGGAGGTCGGGGGATGGTGCTGAGTTTGTCTTGCAGGAGGTTGGCCAGCAGTGGGAGGTTGGGATGAAAGGGAGTTTGTCCTGGCAGTGGAGGAGGCCAGCAGGAGGTCGGGGATGTAGGGGTGGAGTTTGTCCAGTGAGGTTGGCCAGCATTGGAGGTCATGATGGTGTGGGAGTTTGTCTTGCAGTGGAGGTTAAATAGTAGTTGAGGTCGGGGATGGTGTGGGGAGTTTGTACCTGCAGTGGAGGCTGGGGCCAGCAGTGGATCGGGGATGGTGTGGAGTTTGTCCCAGCAGGAGGTAGGGGCCAGCAGTGGAAGCGGGGATGGTGGTGGGAGTTTGTCCTGCAGTGGAGGTAGGGTCAGCAGTGGAGGTCGGGGATGGTGTGGGAGTTTCATCTGCAGTGGAGGGGCCAGCAGTGGAGGTCGGGGATGCAGGTGGGAGTTTTTCTGCAGTGGAGGTAGGGCCAGCAGGAGGTCGGGATGGTGTGGGAGTTTGATCTTGCAGTGGAGGTAGGGGCTGCGCAGTGGTGGTCGGGGGATGGTGGGAATTTGTCCTGCAGTGGAGGTTGGGGATGGTGGGAGTTTTCTGGTGGAGGTAGGGCCAGCAGTGGGAGGTCGGGATGGTGGTGAGTTTGTCTGCAGTGGAGGTAGGGGCCAGCAGTGGAGGTCGGGGATGGTGTGGGAGTTTGTCCTGTGGAGGTAGGGCCAGCATTGGAGGTTGGGGATGGTGTGGGAGTTTGTCCTTCAGTGGAGGTCGGGGATGGTGTGGGAGTTTGTCTTGCAGTGTAGGTAGGGCCAGCAGTGGAGGTTGGGGATGGTTTGGGAGTTTGTCTTGCAGTGGAGGTAGGGCCAGCAGTGGAGGTTGGGGATGGTGTGAGTTTATCTTGCAGTGGAGGCTGGGGATGGTGGAGCTTGTCTCAGGTAGAGGTTGGGGATGGTGTGGGAGTTTGTCTTGCAGTGGAGGTTGGGCCAGCAGTGGAGGTTGGGGATGGTGCGGTAGTTTGTCCTGCAGTGGAGGTAGGGCCAGCAGTGGAGGTCGGGGATTGTGTGGGAGTTTGTCCTGCAGTGGAGGTAGGGCCAGCAGTGGAGGTTGGGGATGCAGGTGGGAGTTTGTCTTGCAGTGGAGGTAGGCCGCAGTGGAGGGTTGGGATGGTGTGGGAGTTTGTCTTGCAGTGGAGGTTAAATAGCAGTGGAGGTTGGGGATGGTGTGGAGCTGTCTGCAGTGGAGGTTGGGGATGGTGTGAGTTTTTCTTGCAGTGGAGGTTGGGCCAGCAGTGGGAAGTTGGGGATGGTGGGAGTTTGTTCTGGCAGGAGGTTGGGCCAGCAGTGGAGGTTGGGGATGGTGTGAGCTCTTTGTCCTGCAGTGGAGGTTGGGCCAGCAGGAGGTCGGGGATGGTGGGAGTTTGTCCTGCAGTGGAGGTGAAAATAGCAGTGGAGGCTGGGGATGGTGGGAGTTTGTCTTGCAGTGGAGGTGAAATGGCAGTGGAGGGTCAGGGATGGTGTGGGAGTTTGTCTTGCAGTGGAGGTTGGGGATGGTGTGGGAGTTTGTCTTGCAGTGGAGGTAGGGCCAGCAGTGGAGGTTGGGGATGATGTGGGAGTTTGTCTTGCAGTGGAGGTTGGGGATGGTGTGGGAGTTTGTCTTGCAGTGGAGGTTGGGGATGGTGTGGGAATTTGTCTTGCAGTGGAGGTTGGGGATGGTGGGAGTTTGTCTTGCGGTGGAGGTTAACAGCAGTGGAGGTTGGGATGGTGTGGAGCTTATTGGCAGTGTGAGGTTGGGGCAGCAGTGGAGGTTGGGGATGGTGCGTGGAGTTTGTCTGCAGTGGAGGTAGGGCCAGCGTGGTGGTCGGGGATGGTGGGAATCTGTCCTGCAGTGGAGGTTGGGACAGGTGGGAGTTTTTCTGCAGTGGAGGTAGGGCCAGCAGTGGAGGCCTGGGATGGTGTGGGAGTTTGTCTTGGTGGAGGCAGGTGGGCCAGCAGTGGAGGTCGGGATGGTGTGGGAGTTTGTCCTGCAGTGGAGGGTAGGGGCCAGCATTGAGGTTGGGGATGGTGTGTTTGTCCATCAGTGGAGGTCGTGGGATGTGTGTGGGAGTTTGTCCTGCAGGTGGTAGGGCCAGCAGTGGAGGTTGGGGATGGTGTGGGAGTTTGTCTTGCAGTGGAGGTAGGGCCAGCAGTGGAGGTTGGGGATGGTGTGGGAGTTTGTCTTGCAGTGGAGGTTGGGGATGGTGTGGGAGTTTGTCTTGCAGTGGAGGTAGGGCCAGCAGTGGAGGTTGGGGGATGGTGCGGTTTGTCCCGCAGTGGAGGTAGGGGCCAGCAGTGGAGGTCGGGGATTGTGTGGGAGTTTGTCCCGGTGGAGGTAGGGGCCAGCAGTGGAGGTTGGGGATGGTGTGGGAGTTTGTCTTGCAGGAGTGCAGCCAGCAGTGAGCTAGTAAAAATGGTGTGGGAGAGAGCTGCTTGTCTTGCAGGGAGGTTGGGCTGCAGTGGAGGTTGGGGATGGTGGGAGTTTGTCTTGCAGTGGAGGTTGGGGGATGGTGGGGAGTTTTTCTGCAGTGGAGGTTGGCCAGCAGTGGAAGTTGGGGATGGTGTGGGAGTTTGTCTCAGGTGTGGAGGTTGGGCCAGCAGTGGAGGTCGGGATGGTAGGGAGTTTGTCCTGGTGGAGGTTGGGCCAGCAGTGGAGGTTTGGGATGGTGTGGAGTTTGTCCCAGTGGAGTGTAGGGCCAGCAGTGGAGGTTGGGATGGTGTGAGTTTGTCTTGCAGGGAGGTAGGGCTGTGCTAAGGGAGGTCATAGGGATGGTGTGGGAGTTTGCTTGCAGTGGAGGTTGGGGATGGTGTGGGAGTTTGTCTTGCAGTGGAGGTAGGGGCCAGCAGTGGAGGTTGGGGATGTGTGAGAGCTGTCTTGCAGTGGAGGTTGGGGATGGTGTGGAATTTGTCTTGCAGTGGAGGTTGGGGATGGTGAGTTTGTCTGCGGTGGAGGTTGGGCCACAGTGGAGGTTGGGGATGGTGTGAGTCTGTCTTGCAGTGGAGGTTGGGGCAGCAGGAGGTTGGGGATGGTGCGAGCTATTCTGCAGTGAGGTAGGGTCAGCAGTGGAGGTCAGGGATGGTGTGGGAGTTTGTCCCAGTGAGGTTGGGCCAGCAGTGGAGAAGGTCGGGATGGTGTGGGAGTTTGTCTTGCAGTGGAGGTTGGGGATGGTGTGGAGTTTGTCTTGGCAGTGGAGGTAGGGCCAGCAGTGGAGGTTGTGGGATGCAGGGGAGTTTATCTTGCAGTGGAGGTTGGGGATGGTGCTGAGTTTGTCTTGCAGTGGAGGTTGGGATGGTGTGGAATTTGTCTTGCAGTGGAGGTTGGGATGGTGGGAGTTTGTCTTGCAGGAGGTTGGGGACAGTGGGAATTTGTCCTGGTGGAGGTTGGGGATGTGGAGTTTGTCTGCAGTGGAGGTTGGGCCAGCAGTGGAGGTTGGGGATGGTGTGGGAGTTTGTCTTGCAGTGGAGGTTGGGCCAGCAGTGGAGGTTGGGATGGTGCGGAGTTTGTTCGGCAGTGGAGGTAGGGCCAGCAGTGGAGGTCAGGATGGTGGGGGAGTTTGTCCCAGTGGAGGTTGGGCCAGCAGTGGAGGTCGGGATGGTTTGGGAGTTTGTCTTGCAGTGGGAGGTTGAGGATGGTGTGGGAGCTATCCTGCAGTGAGGTTGGGGCCAGCAGTGTAGGTCAGATGGTGTTGATGTTTGTCCTGCAGTGGAGGTCGCCCAGCAGCCGGAGATTGGCGATGGTGTGGATGTTTGTCCTGCAGTGGAGGTTGGGCCAGCAGCGGAGGTCGGGGATGGTGTGGATGTTTGTCCTGCAGTGGAGGTAGGGCCAGCAGCGGAGGTCGGGGATGGTGTGGATGTTTGTCCTGCAGTGGAGGTTGGGCCAGCAGCGGAGGTCGGGGATGGTGTGGATGTTTGTCCTGCAGTGGAGGTAGGGCCAGCAGCGGAGGTCGGGATGCAGGGGGGATGTTTGGTCCTGTAGGAGGTAGGGGCCAGTGGAGGTCGGGGATGCAGGGGTGGAGTTTGTCCCGGGGTGGAGGTAGGGCCAGCAGTGAGGTCGGGATGGTGTGGAAGTGTTTGTTCCCGGTAGTGGTGCAGGGGCCAGCAGCGAGGTCGGGGATGGTGTGAGGTTTGTCCTGCAGTGAGGTTGGGCCAGCAGCGAGGTCGGGATGGTGTGGTGGGATGTTTGTCTCCAGTGAGGAGCACAGCAGCGTGAGGTCGGGGTTGGTGTTGATGTTTGTCCTGCAGTGGAGGTTGGGCCAGCAGCGGAGGTCGGCGATGGTGTGGATGTTTGTCTTGCAGTGGAGCTTGGGCCAGCAGCAGAGGTCGGATGGTGGATGTGGTCCCACAGTGAGGTTGGGCCAGCAGCGGAGGTCGGGATGGTGTGGATTTTTGGTCCTGCAGTGAGGTAGGGCCAGCAGCGGAGGTCGGGCTGGAAGGATGTTTGTCCCAGTGGAGGTTGGCCAGCAGCGGAGATCGGCGATGGTGTGGATGTTTGTCTTGCAGTGGAGGTTGGGCCAGCAGCGGAGGTCGGGGATGGTGTGGAAGTTTGTCCTACAGTGGAGTTTGGGCCAGCAGCGGAGGTCGGTGATGGTGTGGATGTTTGTCCTGCAGTGGAGGTTGGGCCAGCAGCAGAGGTCGGGGATGGTGTGGATGTTTGTCCTACAGTGGAGGTTGGGCCAGCAGCAGAGGTCAGGGATGTTGTGGATGTTTGTCCTGCAGTGGAGGTAGGGCCAGCAGCGGAGGTCGGGGTTGGTGTTGATGTTTGTCCTGCAGTGGGTCGGGGTTGGGCCCTGCAGTGGAGGTTGGGCCAGCAGCGGAGATCGGGGATGGTGTGGATGTTTGTCCTGCAGTGGAGGTAGGGCCAGCAGCGGAGGTCGGGGTTGGTGTTGATGTTTGTCCTGCAGTGGAGGTTGGGTCAGCAGCGGAGATCGGCGATGGTGTGGATGTTTGTCTTGCAGTGGAGGTAGGGCCAGCAGCGGAGGTCGGGGATGGTGTGGATGTTTGTCTTGCAGTGGAGGTTGGGCCTGGTGTTGATTTTTGTCTTGCAGAGAAAGTTGGGGCTGATGTGGAATTTTGTACCCCAGTGGAGGCTGGACCAGCAGTGGAGGTTGGGGCTAGTGTGGAAGTTTGTCCTGCAGTGGAGGTTTGGCCAGTAGTGGAACCCTTAGCCTGGGTAGGTGATGGTCCAGCAATGGAGAATGGTGCTAGGGTGGAGGTTGGCCCAACAGTAGAAGCCTTAGTGTGGGTGAGGGTTGGCCCAACAGTTGAGACAGGTGTTGATGTATAGGATGGAGTAGCAGTGGAATCCTTATTCTTGGTAGCAGTTGGTTCAGCAGTGGAGAATGGTGCTGGTGTAGTGGTTGGGCCAACAGTGGAACCCTTAGCCTGGGTGGAGATTGTCCCAATAGTGGAGACTGGTGCTGTTGCGGAGGTTGGACTAGCAGAGGAAACCCTAGTCTTCGTTGGGGTTGGGCCAACAGTGGAGAATGGTGCTGATGGAGTTGGACCAGCAGTGGAGACCTTAGCCTGGGTAGGGGTTGGTCTACCAGTGGAGACTGGTGCTGGTGTGGAGGTTGGACCAGCAGTGGAGACCTTATTCTGGGTAGGGGTTGGCTCAGCAGTGGACACTGGTGCTAGTGTGGAGGTTGGGCCAACAGTGGAACCTTTGGTCTGGGTAGGGGTTGGCCCAGCAGTGGAGATCTTAGACTGGGTAGGAGTTGGTCCAGCAGTGGAGACTAGTGCTGGGGTGGAGATCGGCCCAGCAGTGGAAACTGGGGCTGACATCGATGTTTTGTCTGCAGTATCAACTGTTGCTTTGGTGGAATTTGTTGTATCAGTTGTAGATGGTTTTGATCTGGTGGTTTGAGCCACTGAAGTTGATTTGGTTGGTGCGGAGGTGATAGTTTGCGTCGAAATGGGAGCTGCTGTTGTGGTTTTCTTCAAAGTTGGTGTGCTCATTGCTGCTATAGTCGTTGAAGAGTTTCTTGGAAGGGTTGTTTGATTAACTGCAGAGTCGTGACTAGTTGAAGAATCTGTAGAATAATTGGTTCGAGAACTGAATGAATTTATGGTGCATATTCTTTGAGAAATGTTGAAATGTATGATTTTCATCTCTTTGGGTAATACTCCAAAAATATGGTAAAGGGTTTTTTGACATAAAACGCTGATACCTTTCTTTATTGAATTGATATTCTGTAATGTTATTTTGTTTTGAATGTAAAGTTTTGATTAAGGGAAACTTTTAAACAACCATTGGGAAGTTAAGAGAGAATTACAAAACAACTTGGGAATAAAATTGTTGCACTTGCTGCTCAAAATATTTTTTTTCTCTTGCAAGAATGCATATAATATTTATCTTATTGTGTCTCTGTTTATATCCAAAGTTATTAATTCCAAATTCACTATTATTTTGTGGCTTCTTTTGATGAAAATTACTTCCTCCGCCACTGTACAATGATCCTTTATTCTTTTTGTCTTTGTTCTAATTTTCGTCATGTCAGCAGAAAACAGACAAATAAATTTATCAGTTTAAAGGATCATCTGGTTAACAGGTCCTGTCATATGAAGTATCAAATGCCATAGTAGTTTAAAAACTAGGACATCATATCCGAAGAATTATATCGTTTTTTTTTTTCTGGACAACTTTTCACAATAAGGTCCAGCTTCAGTTAGCTGCATATAACTCCAAACAGCTGTCAAGTGTCCGTAGGAATTGTGAAAGATCTGAAGCTTGCTACGTGAGCTTCTCAGTAGTTCAAAATACCTTAGAAATGTTTGAATATTGATAGCCAGCGCCAGGATTACAATAATTAACAGAGATAATTATTTTTCTCTTTTGAGATAAGACCTGACACTACAACATTTAAGAGTTCACAAGTGATTGTCAATTTGGATTAAGAGCAAGACTTTATAATGCTACATGTAAATCAGTATATTTCTATGCTTAAGAATAATAATGAAATTTAAAACTATATATGTTCTTGTCCTGTTAGTTTCATATCTTGTAACTATATGGAAGCATGAGTAAAAAGTTATCACTTTAATTTTTGTATTTCGTAACAATTTATGTATTTCATAAGGCCTGCAACAAAAAGAAAAAATTAATACACATTCTTAGAGTGGACACATCAAATATTACTGTCACAAAGATACAAATAAAAATTTCAAAGATTAGCAAAATATATTCATGTTATCGTTTCAAAATTATGATGAGTTTGCAGTGCTGCCTTACATTAGAATAGATAATATATTCAGACAGAGAAAACTGCTTTCTTGTCTTAGACAAGGGATATTGAACAACAGATTCCAGCCAAAAGTCGCAAGAAAACTTTTGTATAAAGGATATGAGGAAGATACGCACCCTTGGTCTCCAGGTGGAGAGAGCTCCCATCCACAGTATTAGAGCCACAACCATCACCATCAACAATATAATTGCCAAAAAGTCATCTTGTAACTTACCAGGTACACCTACCTGAAGATTCCGCGTATGATGCATAACTGACTGTTATCATAAAGTGCCACTGGCCTGATTTAATACTCTGTGGTCCAAGGCAGAGTAGAGGCTGATGGAGGGTTGTGAACCCTTTGGTTTGGGGAAAGGACCTCCAAATGGTGGATTTAGCCTCTTCTTGTGAACTCAGCTACAGTTACACTCTTGAATCCTGTATGATACTGTGACATATAACTTATGATTAAAACTGATGGTGATGCGATGCTGTTGATAATTTATGTAGAAGTTAAATTTCTTTTAGTCATCAAAAGTTATTACAATGAAAGGAAAGTTGGTATTTTGGTATATGAATGAGGGAGTGGCTGGTTTGCAGTAAAAACGATTGTCAGACAGGGGTGGACTATGTCTCTTGAATGAGTCAGGAGAGAAGCAAGGTAAAAGGGTTCAAAAATATTTTGATTGGCTGATATGGAGATGGTGGTGTTAGTTGGTGAGAAGGAGAAGCTACCTAGACTGGTAGAAGACTTCAAGAGTTTTTAAAAGAGAAATTGAATGCATACGTTAGAAAGAGTGAAATTGAATTAATGGTAAATTAGACCACCAAACTTAATAAATAAACAAATTCAATTTTGAAACAAATGATAGGTTCCAGCTAATGGCACAGGCGCGTCTTCCCACCTTCCATTCTGAAGGATGAATTCATTAGCTGAAAAGAAAGAAGTTGTGGAACAAATTAAACATGTGATAATAACCAATTGTGTAGTTAATGCGTATTAACCAACTTTGTGTTATAAAATTAAGCTTCAGAGAGTCTGTTCGAAAAGAATGACAACTTAGGGATGGCTCGGTCATGAGTATATATACTTCTTGACTTTGTCTTACTGTGCGCACTTCTCTCAATAAGCTTTTCTTCAGGGCTTAAAACTTAACATCGGTGTTGTCCAGTTGTTTATGAGACAAAATTGCAATTAGTTGCTAGACAAATAGAAGCGATTTCTCGGCCTACAACAGAAATCTCCTAATTATACGATATGTCATGAAAGATTACAGATTCGTTGGAAATGATCTGACGTGACACCTACCAGCATTGTGAGGGAACGATTTAATTGAAGATTCACCATGGGCGGTCACCAAGTTTCGCATGGGCGTTCCCAGGCTGAAAGAGGAAGCCTAAATCCTTGGGATAATCTAGATCAAGTTCGTCCAAGTTGTTTAGTCTGAGGGCCACTCTTGAAAAAACAAAAAGTCATGTGGGTCACCAGTGTGTATGCATGTATATGTGTGTATATATTTATATATTTATATATATATTATATATATATATATATATATTTATATGTATATATATATATAAATTATACATATAGCCTATATATATTTATGATGTAACACAACAGATGCTAATGAAACTTCTTTGTAGCTATTGATTTTGCAAGGAATATATCTTTTATTCAGGATAAGCAGTAAATATAATTTTTTTAATGAAATTGTAAACTATTGATTTTGCAGGTAATTTTTTTATTCAGGATAAGGGCCAATATAATTTTTTAAAAAAATCAGACATACCAAGTAATTTTTCTCTAGCGGACCACTTTCAAAATCAGACGGGCCAAGTAATTTTTCTGTAGCAGGCCACTTTCAAAATCAGACGGGCCACTTTTGGCCCACGGGCATGGGGTTGGAGGGCCAGGATGTAGATGGAGAGCAATATGTACATCTGTTACTCAAGACAAAATAGAGTTTGTACCATCGGTCCCTCTGTCGGAGATGGTGGAACGACTTCTTGAAAAGCCAGCAGCCTCAGTCTTCAGTATCCACATCGTCCCTCTCCTGACTTCAGACAGTCTCAAAGTTCTTCTTCTTTCGAAAGATCCAAAGTACTAATTGGTTGCTATAAACGGCCAGTTCCCTAGAAAATGAGTTATCTCCGTTCATATTCTCTTTCCATTATATTTTCCATCCTCTCCTAACTATTGTTTCATAGTTCAACTGCGAGGTTTTCCTCCTGTTACACCTTTCAAACCTTCTTACTGTCAATTTCTTTTTCGGCGCTGAATGACCTCATAGGTCCCATGGCTTGGTCTTTGGTCTAAATTCTATATTCCTATTCCTTTCCTCTTCCAGCACCTCTTTGAATCCCTTTCCTACTGCCTTCCGGGTGTTCCGGATTACACATCCTTTTCACTAACCCATCTTCCCCCAGTTTCTCCACATGAACAAACCATCTCAAAACAGATCAGATTTTGCCTACACATAAATTTGATTTTGCCTCATCACACATGAAATTTGTCAATTCTCATATGGCTTATATATATATATATAGGCTTATAACGGTGCATGAAATTATATCATATTCTCATATATATATATATATATATATATATATATATATGTATAATTATATATGTATATATATATATATATATATATATATATATTTATATATATACTTTATATATATATATATATATATATTTTTTTTATAAATAAACATCCATTTGCATTCACTGTCATATCAATGTACCTACCAGTTGTTAGCAAAACCATTAGGTCCAGTAGGAGAATATGACTAATTTCATGCACCTTTCGAAGCCTCATAAGGTTAGCTAAACCATCCAAGTTTAGGTCTCACAGGCAAAACGATGGATCTGTTTTTGAGATGGTTTGTTCACGTGGAGAAACTGGGGAATATGGGTAAGTGAAAAGGATGTATAATCCAGAAGATGCGGAAGGCTGTAGGAAAGGGATTCAGAGAGGCGCTGGGAGAACAGAATAGGAATATAGAATTTAGACCAAAGGCCAAGTCCTGGGACCTACGAGGTCATTCAGTGCTGAGACAGAAATTGACAGTAAGAAAGTCTGAAAGGTGTAACAGGAGGAAAACCTCGCGGTTGCACTTTGAATCAATAGTTAGGAGAGGACGGAAAGTAGAATGGAAGAAAGAGAACTGGCACAGAAGGAAGAATAAGTTTTCTGTTTCTGCTTTTATCTCTTTTTTTTTTATTGTTTTCTTTAAATTTCACTCGGTAACGCAAATGTTTGTCTTTATTAGAATTATTGTCGTTAATTACTGTTATTATTCGTGATGCGACGCGCATATTTTTGTTGATGAGTTAAAATGGTTATTCGGAAGTAAATGATCATGTATGGGATTTAGGAAATTTTGTAAGAGCTGAGGTAATTATATATATATATATATATATATATATATATATATATATATATATATATATATATATATATATATATATATATATATATATATATATATATATATTATTACATGTATGTGTATATATATTCTATATGTATATATATTATATATTTATTATATTATATTATCTCTTTTAACTTACAAATTTTTCTAAATCTCATACATTATCATTTACTTACGAATAACCCTTTTAACTCATTAACAAAATTGTGTGCGTCGCATCACGAATAATAACAACAATTAACGACAATAATTCTAATAAAGACAATCTTTTACGTCACCGAGTGAAATTAAAGAAAACTAGAAACAAGTAATAAATGCGCCGAAGTTTCCTCGGCTCAATCGAGTTTTCTGTACAGCTTATGATCAAGGCCACCGAAAACAGATCTATCTTTCGGTGGTCTCGGTATAATGCCGTATGAGCCGCGGCCCATGAACTTTAACGATGGCCCGGTGGTGGCCTATCCTATATTGTAGCCAGAAGCACGATTATGGCTAACTTTAACCTTGAATAGAATAAAGAGTACTGAGGCTAGCGGGCTGAAGTTTGGTATGTTTGATGACTGGAGGGTGGATGATAACACCAATTTGCAGCCCTTTAGCCTCAGTAGTTTTTAAGATTTGAGGGCGGACAGAAAAAAGTGCTGACGGACAGACAAAGCCGGCACAATAATTCTCTTTTACAGAAAACTGAAACATAAAACCAGAACGCTTAAACTTCCTTTGGCGCGAGTTCGACTTCGACTTCAAATCCCAAGAACCTCGTCTTTGCTAGGAGCCTTCGTTGAAACCACGAACACTTTTTGAGTACTCCTGACGCCACAAAAAGAAGAAGTAAGAAGTCTCTACTTGGTCGAAACTCTTCTGTATCACGTCTGAGGAGATGGTGGTGGCCACAATGTCAGCACTACCGAATCTGAATATAGCGTCAGGTGTCCCGTTCGTAAAGAGGTTTGACGTGCGCAGTCCCGCTAATTACAAAGATGGTCTACTTAGGCCGCTTCTTATCGCGATCACAGCGGCTGTGGGCTTTCATCTGGGTTATAAATCTTGTAGAAGAGAACTCACTGTACTCGTTATGGTGGCGTCGATATTACAGTGTTTCCCCGTAAGTAATTTGTCACGAATTATACTTAACCTTGTCTGTAAGGGGCCGACTCCATCTTAGAAACCGTTTTTCCCCTCAATGATTCTTGTCGAATTCTTCTAGAATTATTTCCAATAACTCGACTCACTCGTGTGGGAACCCAGGTTCAAGATCCATTGGACCTCAGAGAACTGTGTGCTTGGTGGTTAGGCGATTGTGGTGGGTTGCAAATTGTGAAAAATTAGGGTTTGGATAGCAACGTCGTCCTTTTCAAACAGGTTGATAGCTGCAGGAGTTGAAATATTTCATGGTGTTTTTTATAAGAATGTATATACATACATGTTTATATGTATACACATGCATATATATATGCACATATATATGTATGTATATAATTTATATATATGTACAGATATATATATATATATTATATATATATATATATATATATGTATATATATAAATATAAGTATATATATATATAATATAAGTATATATATAATATATTCTTAAGAAAAACTGGATGAAATTTAGATACCATCCAGTTTATAGTCCTATTTAACTTGTAATGCAAAAGAATCAATTGTTAACTGATAAAGTTAATATATATACATATATATATATATATATATATATATATATATGTGTATATGTGTGTGTGTGTGTGTGTGTATATGTGTGTGTGTATGTATATTAATTTATTTTAAAAAATACAAACAAAAGAAATATTTCAAGTATTATAATTATCAATTTGTATTAAAAGAAAAACATTATAACTGATCAAAAACACGAAACATGTTCTCGTTTATTCCGATATAATAATACTATATATATATATATCTATGATATATTATATATAAATAGATATAAAATAATTTATTTATAGAAACATACAAACAAAAGAGAATATTTCCATATCCGACGATCGAGTAAATTTTTGTTTTTCTCAGAAAACATTATATCTTGATCAAAAACACTTGAAACATGTGCTCGTTTATTCCGAAATGAATAAGCACTATAGTAATTCATCTTGATCTTTATATAGTAAACGCTCGTAAAACCATTTGTATAGAAACGGCATCATTAGTGAAGATGTTCGGAGTGTAATGTGTGTACAGTATTTCTTCCATTCGTTTCTCGTTTTGTTTTGTATCAGTTGTGGTCTGAGTCTTGTATCATATACCTAATCAACCTATATTAAACACACAAATGTATTATATATATATATATATATATATATATATATATATATATATATATATATATATATATATATATATATATATATATATATATATATATATATATATATATATATATCACGTGATTCGTCTATCACACTTCACCACAGGTGAAAAATAAAGGTTAGTAATGACAAATCACTATTTTCGGCGCCAATAACCTTTTGTTGTTGAACGTCAGTCTTCAGAAACTAATTAATCAATCTTTTTTTCAAACTTCCAAGCTCATTTACCTTTCTCAAACTAAAACCGCCTTTGATTTCCACTTCTGCTTCAGCCATGCAATGATCAGATACACCTCCAGCCATTTCTCTTCTAAGCAATTATCATTATTATTTCACTTTTGTATCTACTCTATAGTAATGCAAAGTCTAAGTCTTTTTCTTACCATTTTGAATATCATAAATCAAAATGGAATAAATAGCATCCATCTGAAACTATTTATTCTAAGTATCGTTATATTTGCATTCAGACACCCAGCAGGATCACCCTTACTTCTCCTCCAGTCCAACTTCAGCAAGATTCATGACTACAAGACCTTTCAGCCTCAGCCATACACAACCTTCAATTTTTTTCTCTCGTCTGTTGGTTGCACAGCCATAAGGTCCACACAAGGCATCCTAATCCCTTTCACTCCTAACCGCAAGAGCCCGTGCTAACGTATGGCCAGCATTTTTCTTTTAAGGGGAAATTTTGTTCTATCAGACAGTTCACAACCTTCGTTCCACCTGACCCTATTCTTCTCTGGGTTGCAGTGTGCGGTATCCCAGGTCAGTGGAATACATACATGCATATACGTGTTTTGCATATACAGGTCAGTGGAATACATACATCCTAAGCCCTAGGGCTCACACACACATACACACGAGCCCTAGGGCTTATGATGTATGCATTCCACTGACCTGGGTATACAAAACACGTGTATATATATATATATATATATATATATATATGTGTGTGTGTTAACAATACATGCATTTTTCCTCGTCATAACCTTTACAAAACGAATAAAAGTCATTTAAAAGCGCCATGGCATTTTAACGGCATTATAACCAGAAACGTGACAGCAGAGACGGTGACAGCCCGAGAAAGATCGAACTCATTGCATTCTCTCCCTACGTTAAGAAATAAAACATCTTTTTCCGAGGTGTGTGGTACAGATATTGAGGTTGGTCACATTATGCAGTAAACGCTCCCAGATGATATCTGCACCCACCCATATGAAAAATGGGAAAAAGCACGTTAAACGAAGAAGAAGAAGAAGTTTGTGTGTGGATGGTGCCTAAAGGATTGTTGGTTTCATCAAACCGGTCTTATACAAACGACTTTGTTCACCGTGGTAACGACTAGTCACTTTGGCAGGTTGTTAGAGGGAAAAGAGGCCTGGTGTGGGCCACTGAACTTGCCCCAAGTAACGGAGACCAAGCCGTAAGGTAATCTCGAAGTTGATGGCAGCTGTCGGCGACATCTGTGGCAAGTGGCAGAAAGGAAGCTCTGTATTGTCGTGTCCACTCAGGCGTAAATTTTTGTCCACTCAGGCGTAAATTTTTAGGTAACTTTGGCGTTTACTTCTTTCTCTTTTATAAGATAGGTATATCCAAGGTTGTATAACAAATGCAAGTCTTCTGTCTTCTCTGGTGAAAATTAAAAAAACCATGATTATAGTTTTTTCTAGTCTTTTATGAAGACTTTTTTGTGCTCCCTGAATTATGAGAATTGGATACTCTATCGTCGTATGACAGAAAAGTTAGGAAATAGTCACATTTCAGTGCGTCACAATTTACAGGTTTCATAAGCGAATTTCTGTCTCGTTTGAGAAAGACTTTATTCCAAGTGAACGATGTTTAGAAATATGCCTTACTATCACAGCAATCATGAACATGACTTTTATCAGGGAGAGAAAAAGTGGTTTGTACCAAGAATCAAGAACACTTAATTCGGATTTTCCCCATAGCCACAGCTTACGCATTTTCAGGTTTCTTCATCATACCTAGGTAACCTACTGTTAAGAAATCTGGCACATTGTTGACATTTGGACCTTTTGGCTACGGCTATAGTTACCAACACTTGGAAGATAATGATTCTTTACAAGGTCATTTTCTCTCCTCGATGGCGCACCTATGGCTCTATAACCCGACAACTTCCTATTTGTATCACTTCATTTGGAGCTAGACGCATCATCTTGTTCACCACAAGTCAAATTAAAGCCACAGACGTTTGCAACCATTTTAATCAATGCAAGGATGAAAGAACCAGAACACTAATTCAAACCATCACACACCACTCCCTTCAGAATACTTTAATCACTTGGATTTTAGTCATGTAGGCCCAGTGTGTCACAAAAACTACAGAAATTATTGAACTGGAACTGACATCAAGCAACGGCTCTCTCGATAACCATTTTTTTTATCTTTTATTTAAAAATGTTCACTGTACAGTATACACAGTCGAGTTGCAGTATTAAAATTTGTTTTTTCTTTATATTTATTGATGTAAATAACGTAGATTTCACTTTTGTTGAATATCAGATTTTTAAAAAGACAACTAATAATTATGAGAAAGTGACTAAAGAGAAAACTTGAGGATATAGTATAGGGTGCAACATAAACTATAGCATTTACGGCACAACTTCGCCAAAGCCGAGTTGTTCTACAGACTTCAAAGGTAGACCAGCTGCTCAGACTGAGAGCCCTAGTCAACACTTACACTCTGTAAAGTGGCTGATATTGCAAAGATACACTTGGCCAATCACTGGCAGGATGTCGAGGAACCAGTGGTTTTATCTAACCATGTCCGATATGCTGGAACGGGAGGGTAGATCCCAGGGAATTTGGGCCCTGCACACACTTTTCTGTCACCCACAATACCAATTTGCACCCAGCGGTTCGGGCATACCGGTACTAACAGAGGTCCTCCACTGTCACCCTGAAAGATAAAAGACAAAAACAGTTGTTATTCCAACCAGCACTTCAATTATACTTGCTCCTCAGCACAATAAAGGGAGAATGTCAAAAAGAGGTCATCTAGATATTATTCAAGAAAAAATCTTTCAAAAAGAATTGTCAAAAGCAGTAATTGCTTGGTGAACTGAGCTTTGCAAAAGTATAAAAATCTACAGTCTGTTAAGATAGTGCCCACAAACCTGGCATGTGCCCTTCCACGACGTGAAGGTGCAGAGAACCGTCTCTGGGTCAGGAGGGAGATATGTTAAGGTCCCACAGAGTGGTGGAAATGAGATCAAGAACTACTTCCCGCAGATGGCGAGGCGACATGCCATCTAAGGAAAGCATAAAACATCCGTGGTTATTTGCCTGCTTAAAAAAATATTGTTACACTTTTTACTTCTGTGAATAAGGACAAATGGTCTCATCAGCACACTGGACAGTAGGCTACTATAGTTCGTCCTTTTTTCCTATCTTGTTTTTCCCGGTGCAGCACTTTCTTACTATCTTTTCTTTACATTCACACAGTTTTGATTACATTATCTTCCCTCGCTCCTGGACTGTACCTGGTTGCAAAATGTTGGCTGAAATGTGACGTAGCTATTTTCAGGGCACGCTGTGGGCAAGCTGTATAACCTGTAAATCTCACCTGTCTTGTGGAAGGCTATCAGTTAAAGGCCAAGATATATCTCACACACAAAATGAAAATCTTGGATGGAAAAGACAAGAGATCCCACTTCTGCTGTCCTGCTTCGTCTTCCTGCTGACAAGAGATGGTTCTACTCAAATGGGACTGAACAGCCCGTGGCAACTACTGGTCTCTGTAGACCTAGCATAGGTCTACATTACCATGCCACTTGAGTGTGCAAAGGTCCATGCTTTTCGGTGACATTTATCTGAAATGCTCACGTTGTTGACAAGGTTTTTCTTTAAGGCTGCTACATCAAAGAGAAAAACTCTCGGTCTTGCTACACTCAGCGAGAGTGTTGCCACATCTCGAGATGTTCTTAACTAATATAGGACGACCATCTCCTTGCTGCGGTTCGTATGTTCTTGTAAGTGATTTTCCCCGTCCCGTTTGCCTTGGTGGTAGTAAAAGTGTGAAATCTGAATTTTGGGGAAGTTTCTATATCGATAATTAATGTGTTAAAACTGAAAGCCCAAGAATCATACTGTTTTCACTTTGATCTTGGAGAATGGTCCCAAATCCTAATAAACCCTCTCTCTCTCTCATTTTATATAATCTATAAAGCGTCAAGTACTTCAATAGTTTAATAAATTAGTATCTCTTACCCTCTTCCAAATACCCCCAACCCACTGCCACAGCATTCCTCGCGACGACAATGTCAGATTCCTCTGCAAGACAGATAAGCTGGATGCTGGTATCGTGTCCGTAGTAGTTTAGATCTTCCTGCAGCTCGACGAGGGCAAAGTCATTTCTCTGAAGGGATTCCAGACAAAAAATTAACCTATCAACCACCACAACACTACTACTACTACTATTGAGGGAGGGAGCTGTTTCAATGACAAATCCTGATTACTGCTACTGCTGCAAGGTCACAAGCGTGATTGTAACCCGATGACTTGGACCGTCCCTGAGGAGTTAGCTGGGCGGGTCACTAATGAAAATATTAAATTATCCACTGATATAAGCGAAACGTAGTTGTCAAAGTTAAGGTTGTTTGGTTGATACATCTAAACATGAAGACGACCTCAAGCCAGCGCAATCGCTATGGTGTTGGCATGCATGAAAAACCTGGCGTAGATCTCTGGATGTATGGTCTAACGATCCAGCCGAGTTTAGGGTAGTACAGTTATAATGCAATGGTTATCATTAACTATCCAAGTGAAGCTAGTTGTTCTTGTGTAAAGGAAACTTAATACTTGTTTTTAGCCTTTTTCTCATAATTGCAAGTAAAAATTTTTTTTTTGACGCGGGTGTCATCTGATTTTTAGTCGCGGAGGAATACCAGCTACGAAATCGGTACTAAAATGACGAAACCATAACAACCAACCTAAACCTATTGCGGCGTTCACTATACAAGGTCACCCAAAAAAGTTAGAGAACATGGCATTTCGTGAACTATGTACCTTGGCGGACGGGACAAACGGCGTTACGTTCAACGTAAACTGAAACTAAAACATATTTTTCTTTCGATTTTTAGTCTCTGTTGACATCTTTCTGCAATACAAGAAACGAATAGTTTCACTTACAAGGTCGGCCATGCCGAAGGCTTCGTGAAGGATGTACCGCAGGGGTTTCTTGAGGTTAAATAGAGTAATCGATGTTATAATCTGACAGACTGCTTGCAAATTAACTTATTATTATTAGTTATTTATAAAATTGCATATTATTATTATTATTATTATTATTATTATTATTATTATTATTATTAGAAGCTGAACGCTATTCATATGGAACAAGCCCACTGGAGCCATTGACTTGAAATTCAAGTTTCCTTCTAATATCATTTAATTTAAGTTAAATTATCTATGTATTGTTCTGGTAAAGAGGTCTTTGCTATAAAGCCATTTCTTGTGAGCAATATCCATCTATATCTATCTATAGCCAGAGATGAAGTGCCAGTATTCAAGAAGAATGGTTAGGTATTTGAAGAATTTAGTTTATGGAATGCCTTGGACTAATCAGCATTTTGGCTTCATATAAGAAAGGAACGCAACCTGAGCCTAGTTTGGTCTTTTAGAGAGCACTGGTTCACATTTGAAAGCCATTTTATTTTACTTATTTTTTTATAGGAATGAACCAAATGCTTCCCACTGGGACTGGGACCATCTCCTTCATAAGGTTATCTCTCCCTTCCCTTAGGTTTATACTTGTTACTGTGGGCCGTACTCTCGTAAGTTCCATGCACAAATTACACTTCATCCTCAGCAACCACTTTATCTTCCCATTCAGTGAAATATAGCATGAAAATTGAGGATTTTCCATCCACCTGTGGGTTCTCAAAATTGTCAGTCCCACCGACAAATTCCAGAAACATTCACACCGCCCTCTTTTTTTTTTTTTTTTTTTTTTTTTTTTACAACGTTCAAAAAAGATTCAAGATGTTTCTCTGACTAAGAGCCCTCTACCAGGGAAACAAGTTGCTGGCAGACTCTTTAGCAATCACTGGCATCTCGGCTAAATATAGTTACTCCGTTTCTAGCTGCGAGGTTTTCCTCCTGTTACACCTTTCAAACCTATTTACTCTCAGTTTCCCTTTCAGCGCTGAATGACCTTGTAGGTCCCAGCTCTTGGCCTATGGCCTAAATTTTAAATTCCGTTCCCTTCCACAGTCTCTCAAGATGACTCACCCTTGGCGATCGAAGAAGCAGTGAGCAGCTGTCAGTATCCAACGCTTCTTGATGATCGTTCCCCCGCATACCAAGGTGGTGTTGAGGAACTCCGCGCGAACCGCCACTTGGAAGGGATACTCGTTGAGGGATGCATTTGTCCCATTGATGATCCTCAGTCCGTCCACGTTGATGTTTGCCACGCCACAACTCGCTAATGTTGGAAGAAATAAGTTGTATAATAGAGGGGAAGACTAGGAATGAATTAGATTGATGGTCTGAAGACTTATTTGTGCAAATATCTGGAATTGCTAATGTCATGTCTTGGGGTATTGCTGCACTTTGGCGTTCATGCTTGATTCAGCACCTAAAAGATGAATGCTGTAACGGATATTATCTTGTTTTGGTTGGATTTGGCTACAAATAATAGGAAACGGCCAGTTGTTTATATATATATATATATATATATATATATATATATATATATATATATATATATATATATATATATATATTGATATATTGAGAGAGAAAATTATGCACGGGAAACTGCGTACAACTACGGCGGACTGATTGCCACCAGTCGCCGACCAGAATATTACCGCCTTTTGTTTATGTTTATGATATATACCGTGTTATGTTTATGTTTATGGTATTTGCCGTCTTTTGTTTATGCAATTACGTTCATCCACTAAACATAGCATTCATTTTGCAGGTTAACCGGTAGTTTATATTGATTAAAATCTGGGCTTGGTGACACTGCAATGCAACAAAATCCAACATTCGACACTTAATTTGTTTCCACACAAGACCTCATTGGATTCAGGACTTCCTTTGTTCATTGGCAGACAGTACTGTGCGCTGCATCCAATCAAAGGTAGGCCTAAGTTTATTTTAAATAAGTTATTATTGAGATGGCTTAAATGCCATGGCCGTAAGGGAAAGTAGAAATTTAGACGTCGTACTAAGTTACGCCCACATGTTCCTGGTGTTTTGGAAGCCATCTGTTTTTAGATGTTGCCCTTTAATAAATGTGCTTCATAGTGTCTGTAACTTCGTTCAAGATGTAGGCTGTTGGGGAAAAGTACAAGTTAAAAGAATGGCTTCCAAGGCTAATTTCTCCCGGAAACCATCAAAATATACCCACACTCAATATTGCATATAGGTACTTAGATGACCTCCTCCTAGGGTCGTGCTGGGTAGGAAGTCCTGAGATAGAGAATTACAGGGGAGATTAGGGAAGGTTAGGTCTGGATTGGTTACGTGAGCCTTACCCCAGCCGGTGTAGCAGGAAATCCGGAGCGGATATGGCACCTTAGGTTAGGTCAGGGTGACTCCTTGTATTTCACTATAATAATTACGGCACTTTAAGTTAGGACAAGAAGCAAAAACAGTACAAAATAACATATTGGTAAGAAGCTTGGTCAACTTTTGAAATAATATCCTGGCAAGCAAGGTTAATGCCCTTAACAGTCTGAGGACTTGAGTGGAAGATGGAGGTTTAACCAATAAGTGTATGGTATTTAAGGAAAAACTGTAAGCATGTCTGACCCTTGCTTCAGAAAATCAAGACATTTTAGCCCTGGTGGCTTAAGTTAGGCTGCATATGTGATGCTAACTTGTATTACCCGACAGTGCTATATACTGTTAACCTTACATTTTAATGAAATATTGACTAATTCACAGGCTAACATTAATTTATGTTAGTGAAAATTTGGAGTGGTGAAGATACTGAAACTTCAGTAAAAAGAAAGAATAGGCCTAGGTGAATGTAAAAATTAAATTTGATTTTATGGATTATTGCATAAGTAGTAAACTGGGGAAGTGGAAAATCATATCTTGCCAATAAGAATTTTGGATGTTATTTAAATTATGACACTTAATTTTTTAAGTTCTTAACTGTACTCAGTATTTTCTTAAAGGCAATAATTTAATTACTTATCTGTACTCTTTGCCGTACAGTGGGGTTTTCCATTGAGAACTGACAATTGTCTGATGTTTGTAGCATGGAAAACTAATCATCCAGTTGCGGCCCATCGGTAGATTAGGTTAGGTTTGATCTCACAGCAGTGGGATGCCATGAAACCCCCTACAGAGTGGGACAGTGACCAGGGTTAGGTGATGTTAGATTAAATTATTTTAGATGAAGCTAGCCAAGTGCTGCCACGGGCTCTTGCCTTTTGGCAGCCCATACCTCAAACAAACTTTAAAGTTTTTCCCAACACTGTAGTAAACTATTTTCTGCAGAGTTTCGAGCTATTTTTCCCATCATTTCAGCTGCTGTGGGGCCCAGTAATGTCCCACCAAAATAACAAATTTCCCAGGCTCAGAAGTTGGTAGGCTGTGAGGGGAAGAGGCACAGTGCGTACATGATAACAGGATTTTAAATTTAAATAAGTTTTAAAATGGTTAAAAATGCAAGTAAAAGCACCAGGATGTGAGGAATTGGTTGAAGCAACTAGGATATATTTATCCGAGGCATGATAACCAGTTAGAGTTTTTGACTCAGAACCTGCTATCAGAACTGAGTTAAAAACAACAATATGGAGAGTGTATAGTTTATCGTTATTTGAGAATTCCAAGTATCTATAAAAATTTTGAGCAGTAGTCCTATGGCCCACAATATGCATAGTCTAATGAATAATGACAAGTGGCAGCATTTGGTAGCTAAATGAGTGTAATATGTGACAGCTTTGATAGGAGTGTGCTCTCTGCAGTATAGACCGATTTGATGAGAGGAGGACAACTTCAGCATTTGAAATGATTTTGAATGCACAGGAATGTTTGATTAGGGAGTGTGAGCGTTGAGGAAAACTTGTGGATAACTAATGAGATAAGAAAATGGATTGGTCTTTGTTTTTTCAATTGTAAGGGAATTATATCAGGAAATGTAGGATATTCGGAATGTATGAAGTAGTGTATACTGTAACAGATTAAGAACCATACAAATAAAATTATTGCATAACGACTCATGTCCTTATTGCGTTAAGTTGCACGATATTAATTTCAGTCAGATAGTTCATGGACATCAGAAACATGTTTCAAAGGCAGACTTGAAACATATCGTACACTTACGCCAGTAAGCTCTGTCAATATTGCAGGCAGTTTCGTGTGTACTGGTTGGAGTCTGAAGAGTTAGTGGAACTGCGTAGTATCAAAAGAATGATTAGAAAGTACAACTTTGAGATTGGACATGGGTCACACCCTGGATTACACTACTTTTCAGAGTCTGGACATCAGACACCTTTGAAGTTGTGATGCCAGTTTCAGAATTTTGGAACTAGAATAAACAAAGGGCCGTAGATACTGTAATAAATTTAGATCAGACAGAAATTCGGCCTAGCATTTCCTTTGTAACTATGATATTCAGTTTCGTACTACTTATTCCAGACCATTAAGGCCCTTCAGTTTCATACCGTGATCTAATTAATTTCTAAAATCGTCAAGAGCGTTCTGACCTTATGATTGCTTCCATGTTTTATAGGCGTTGAACAGATGATATTCATTGCTGAAAGAAATGGTCGGAATTATTGGAAATTAAATTTATGTTCGAAAAGGAATAATTGTCGGATAAAGTCCATACACCGTCGGCTCATACAAGATTACGGACGACGGAAAATTCGGTAGAAGTCGAAGGCTTAACGCTAAACAAAATAAATTTCCCGAAAACAGTTTTGCCCTACACTTCTTGACTTGCGTGATTTAAGTAATTCAGTTGTTCCTGGTTGTCCAAATTAGGGAAAAGCAAACTCCCTTCCCTCTTCCCAACCTTGGCTACGCCCACGAGAGAGAGAGAGAGAGAGAGAGAGAGAGAATTATTCACATGCACTTTTGTACTCATACGCAATACTGTACTTGCACCAGGGCCTACTGCTTGCACCTAATTTTACATCCACACAGTTCATGATAAAGTTAAATTGCGGCCGCCACCAATGCTTTTGTAAAGGGTAAAATTAATATCCTTACCTGTATTTCGTATCAACAAGGTTCAAAGGTACACTTTGTAAATGTTGTGTATGTTTTGCAAATGTTGTATAGTTTATGGACACTGTGACTCACACATACAGGTAAATTGTATATACACACACATATATATATATATATATATATATATATATATATATATATATATATATATATATATGATTATTATCACTTTTGTACGTGATTCATTTATCACACATTACCACAGGTGAAAAATAAGAAACGGGGTGTAGGTCCTGACCGGTTTCGACTTTATTTCCAAGCCATTGACGAAGGACTGATACAGAGTATGAGAAGTCACAAATATATATACTACAAGAACAGTACTGACGAACATACAAAACCGTTAGAGGCTCCATATCCTCACTCAGGCCGGTGTCGAGGTAGGAGTGGCCTTTAAAACTCATTTGGCTAAAAATCACAATAGACTCTCAGGGGACATTGCTGATAAACAGACCATACCCCACCTCAGATCCACACCTGACAGGTGTCATGGAGGCGGAGCTTGGAAACTCATTAACATTACTACCCTCGTACTGTGTTTACAAATATGATAATCCTATTTTCATACATCTCTACTGCCTACCTTAAAGTTTAAACAATTTACAAATTTCTTTTGATATTAAAGGATCAAGTTTATACATTCCTTACAACACAAAAAAATTTGCTTGTTCTGCCTTATAATAATAGTATGAAAGATATCCTCATCTTCTTAAGAATTTTGGTGTTAATGTCGCATTTAAGAACAATACAACAATGAAAAAATGTACTTATCAAGAACTCCCAGACAATATTAAAGGGTGTGTATATAAAATTCCGTGTAAGTCTTGTGACAACTTTTATATTGGCCAAACCAGGAAAGCACTGGAAAAAGAATTGAACAACATAAGAAATGTGTGAGATATGCACAAGGGAACAGTGGTATATTTGTACATGTTAGTGAGAACAATCATGCTATCAACTGGGAAGGGGCAAAAGGATTGTATATTCTAATAATGCACTGAAAGGAACATCATTGAATCTAGCTTCATAAAAGAAAGTTACAACCATAATATGAATATCAGTCAAGGAATGTATAAACTTGATCCTTTAATATCAAAAGAAATTTGTAAATTGTTTAAACTTTAAGGTAGGCAGTAGAGATGTATGAAAATAGGATTATCATATTTGTAAACACAGTACGAGGGTAGTAATGTTAATGAGTTTCCAAGCTCCGCCTCCATGACACCTGTCAGGTGTGGATCTGAGGTGGGGTATATCAGCAATGTCCCCTGAGAGTCTATTGTGATTTTTAGCCAAATGAGTTTTAAAGGCCACTATACACCGGCCTGAGTGAGGATATGGAGCCTCTAACGGTTTTGTATGTTCGTATACTGTTCTTGTAGTATATATATTTGTGACTTCTCATACTATCAGTCCTTCGTCAATGGCTTGGAAATAAAGTCGAAACCGGTCAGGACCTACACCCTGTTTCTTATTTTTCACCTGTATAATGTGTGATATATATATATATATATATATATATATATATATATATATATATATATATATATATATATATATATATATATATATATGTGTGTATTACATATATATATATATATATATATATATATATATATATATATATATATATAATATATATATATATATATATATATATATATATATATATATATATATATATATATATATATATATATATATATATATATATATATATATATATATGTGTGTGTGTGTGTGTGTGTATATATGTACTGTATATATATACATTGCAGATGTGTGTATCCATAACAATGAGTGCATGTAGACTTATGTACTATTTCCTGAAAGCCTTGCTTTCGAATCTTAGCTGCTGATGAGATGTTGATGCCGTCAAATGGAAGGGGAAATCCTTCGGCCGTTGATCCTGAAAAATAAAATAAAAAAATAGCATATTGTGAAAGTCCGATGAATAGGAAAGGAAAAAACCGCATACTTGACATTCCAAGGAATTCAACAATCATCATAGAATAGTAGGCCTATAGAGTATAATGTTTCAACATAGGCCTAAAGGAAGATAAGGAAATAGTCTTCTTCAGCCGTAGTCCCGTAGGGGGGTAGTACCATCTGTGCACCTCGCACGGTGCACTGTAGACATTACTTAAGGTTCTATGCAGCGTCCCTTCAGCCCCTAGCTGAAACCCCTTTCATTCCTTTTACTGTACCTCCATTCAATTTCTGTCTTTCCTCTTACTTTCCACCCTCTTCTAACAATTGTTTCACAGACCAACTGCGAGGTTTTCCTCCTGTTGACACCTTATAAACCTCTTATTCTCAGTTTTCCTTTCAACGCTGAATAACCTCATAGGTCCC
>NC_089750.1:6129436-6174436 GCF_040412425.1 Macrobrachium rosenbergii | reverse complement strand
AGCCTAAATTCTATAATTTGGCCTAAATTCTATAATGCTATCCTATTAGACTGAATCATCAGCGACTTTTATTTATTGTCAGTGACTCCTTTCATTGGCGTGCAGCCGAGCCCTAGGCCACTTTGTTTTTTTTTTTTTTTTTTTGCACCTCAGCACTTTGTCTAGTTGTTTGTGTGTGTTTTTTTAATGGCATTAATTAAAAATTACGATTTGTTAAGTACAATTGTCATTCTAATCATTTATCAAAGACTGATGTCACTTACTTAACATCAGTGACCCTGCTGACTTTTTTAGATTTAGATTTATGAGATAAACCTTATTCATATGAAACAGGTCCACGGGGGCCATTGACATGACATTCATACTTCCAAAGAATATGGTGTTTATTTGAAAGAAATCACGGAAGATAATAAGAAACAGTAAATAGAGATCCTTTATTTGAAAACAAAGATAAATTAACAAATAAATAAATAAATAGTTAAAACTATAAATAAGTCACTAAAAGTACAGGAAGAATTGTTTTACGGTAGTAATGAATCGCACCTTAGCTTGAAACTTTTGCGGTCCCAATTTCTCGACGTTCTCAGACCCAAGGTCCAGAGAACATCGTCATCAATGACACATGCTATATATAGTGACTAATAGTCGTGACCTTCGCTTCCAGGAGCCCTTTCTAGATCATGGTGAATACATGCCGCATAGGTGGGCGTTTTCACGAACGAACTGTTAATGTCCCGTATGTTTATGACGGTAATGACATAAATACAGTACTGACGTTGACAGAGGGTGGGAGAAAAGCGTTGATCGCTCTGGTCGGATCGCTGACATTTTGGTCATTTTCTCTTTGTTCATACTTTAAACGGCTAGAGTTGTCGATTGTATGATTATTATCCATGAAATGTGGGAACCAGATTTAAAATGGAGATAATTGTGCTGTAAATCTAACTTTTATTATTAAATTAAATATATTGCAGAAACGGTAGGACGTGTGACGTTAAACTCTTGAACGCGGGTGCTTTACTTATAGGCCTAAAGTGCGATGTCTAGAAAATACATATTCTCTCTCTCCTCTTCTCTCTCTCTCTCTCTCTCTCTCTCTCTCTCTCTCTCTCTCTCTCTCTCTATATATATATATATATATATATATATATATATATATATATATATATATATATATATATATAAATATGTGTGTGTAGATAGATATAGTGTGTTTTTATCCTCTAGATTGCCTAAGATGAAGTTCAAGTCCCTAGAAAATATATATAACACACATGTATGTGTGCACACAATAAGAGATTTTGTGATAACACTGCTGTACGAAGGTCACATGACAAACAGTAGTGTTTTATATCCTCAAATGACTGATGATCTGATATGGACGCTAAAATTCAAAATGTTAGTGAAAATCTCTCTCTCTCTCGGCTGAATATACATACAGACGCACACACACACACACGCGTGTGCACACACACACACACACACACACACACACACACACACAACACACACACACACACACACACATAAGGTCATATATACAAACAGTATATATATAGGATATATATATTATATATGTCACAAACACTATGAAAATGATCCACTAACGCCAAACTAAAAATTTATAATTCCCTTTGATAGTGGTAAAAATCGTCTCTGAAAGTCTTTGGTTCCCAGTCAGTTGTTAGAATCTAAAACAAGTCGTTTATCACCTATACTTCCCCTTCAGTGTATATTATTCAAGAGCTAGAGTGAATTGGATATTACACACTTTTAGCAATGTTACACATATACTATTACATAGATACTGTAAAAGTGTGTGTATATATATATATATATATATATATATATATATATATATATATATATATATATATATATATATATATATATATATATATATATAATTATTGAATCTTGAAATAGAAATCAATATCTTTGGGTATATTTTCTAAGTATTTTTGACAATTCATTTAACCAGATTTGTGATAACATTTATATATCTCATATTGCAGTAGACCTTATTTAACAAATGCCTTAAAAATTTAGTTGGATAAACTGAAAATTTTATAGGATCTGACAAATTTTCTTTCAAACTTCTTTACCGAACTTGATATTAGTTGTTGAAAACTGGAAAGTCACAAAATATGTGTGCAGTATAATTGTAAGTGGTGATCAACATTTTGCACTGGGTGATGCAGGTTATTTATTACTTATTAATGAGAGTGACCAATTCGATAATGAGATATTACTCCAGTGCAACATTCTTTTGGAATGAGGAACACCACAATTCAACACTGGGTTTAGTGTCTTTCAATAATTATGTGATTCATGATTTCTGCAAAGCCTGGCATTTAGGCCTACTAAGTTGATGTGTTTTAGAGATTGTAAAAATCACTGATAAGAATATTTCATTCAGTCATTATAGTTGTAGCTTTTGCTTCTTTATATGCATTTAATTCCTACATGGGTAGGAATCCAAAATATTTCACTCTTTATATTATACTGGCTTCATATACTGTAATTTGAGGCATGAATTCTAATCTTTTGGAGACAGGTGTTTTTGGACAATAACTTTGAAGAGCTGCTAAAGCACTTTGTCACAGAAAATGAGAAGTTCTAAATCCAACTAGTGCTTCACATCACATACAGTATTTATATCTGCAGCCATTATCATTTTTCAATCTGATAAAATTTATTGCACAATTGTTACCTTACAGCCTTCATGTCATAGTGCCAGGTGAATTGTTCATCATTTTTCAAAAGTGTTAGTGTGATAATTATATCTGTAGGGTGCAACTTTTGTTATTAGTATTATCACCTGTGGGATGAAACTTTTGTGATCAGTATTATCACCTGTGGGATGAACACTACTTTGCGTAGGTTAAATCTTTACGTTCTCTGCAATATATCATATAGAAGGCTAACAACTGTGAGCTCTTGTCTCCCTGTAAACAAAATACCTAACCGAGGTAGAATTTGCCAACATCACAGCATATAATTAGAACGTTATTTGCACATGTGTTTATGAACTGAATTTTGTGTACAAAGTACAGCTTATGGGGGCTGTAGTTAATTACAGCAGTACATGGATTTTGTGGATAGAGCAACTGGATCCAAATTTCATAGTAACTTCCCAAGTGATTTCATGAGTGTAAGTGTATACACTCTTGTCAGTCCTTAGCCTAGATAAAATAGGAGGGTTGAGCTTTGAGTTTGTAATCCTCCTTCTCAAAGAAATATTATTTCCATCAGCTTTAACTTTGGCAGATGGCAATTGGTTGCAGTAGGGCCAAAAACTGTTCAAGTTAAATATTACATACATTTCTGGTCTTCCAGGGTTGAGCCTTAGTGACTTGGATTGGTGCCCATTACTGAATACCATGCAACCGATTCATTTGCTGTAATGCAGGACTCTCATCCAGTAAAGGTAAGCCATGTCAGCTCTGATTTGTATTTGAGTAATCTCCAAAAAATGCTATATATGCTGAAATTTGTGACAACCTTTCAAGATTTGTTGGGAGCAAAAACAATTCACAGGGAGACCTGTAAAGTCAACAGGAGTGAGAGTTATAGTTTGAACATGAGTATCTAACATATCAGAGCCATTGGCTTGGACAGGTTAGATCCTTACGGTTACTGAGTTAGCTTTAGTCATGACATACTTGACCTTGTGTGACCCTCTTCTTGTCTTTGTCACTAATACTTGTATTTAAGTGCAGTAAATCATATAAGGGCCCATTTGGTTCTTTTTGTTGAGATTGTTGTGTGACTTATAGTTGTGTAGTTTGTTCATGACAACCTCTGAATAATTTAGAAGGCAACTTGTCTTTTTCCCTAACCTTTCAAGAAGTTATTCTTGATGCTGAGACTTGGTGATGTAACCTTTCCCTTTGTCCACCTCAGATCATTTCAAATCACTTTTCCAGTTTTTCACCATAGCTTATTGTCTCTTTAGTATTTGCAGTCGTGCAGTTAAAGGCTCGCATGGTAATTTGGATTTCTCCACTTGCAATCTACCCTTGTCCAATGCTGGGTCACTTGCGTATTTTCTTCTTATGATTTTAGTATGATGCCTATAAGCAGTCGGTTATCATTTTGTCTATTCTTGTTCTTTGGACATGTTAACTCTAAGGTGTCTCTGTGAAAGCTTTGTTGTCTCATTTCATGTCAGCAGTGGTATGGGGCTATTTTCCACCAAACCAGATGCAGGAGTAAAGTTGTACTTTTTGCCTATATTTCTGAAGATGGGTCAGTCTTGTCATGCTACAACTGTCCTCTCCCACATACCTGAGTAACCCTCTTCCACTGTTTTTTATCTGATGAAGATGAGAACTGTATTTATATCCTCACATTTTTCACATTTTCCTTTGGCTACTTGTCTCTTGGTCTTACTTAAGTCATTCCTACTTGATGTTAAATGATCTCATTCCTTAATACTTACGCTTTGAGTCCCTTTCATACTGATTATAAATATCTTTACTTTCTCCACTCATGGTTTTCAGAAATACCATAGTAAGCTGGACTGATCTTTGTGAAAGATGTCTGGTGTTGGGTGGATTTTTTCCAATTGTGCTAAGGCCTTTAAGTAGTCTGAAAATCTAGGTCATTTACACAACTTGGCAACACCTTAAGTGTTAAAAAAAATATTAAGTATAAATATACTTTATTCCACATATCCAAATTTTAACAACCTCATCAAAATTATTATACTGAGTAGGAACATGTTAAAGCTTTGCTGAATATCAGTATCATAATACACATATTATAAAAACCTAAAATCCATATTATAATTAAATTACAGATAATTTTTACATTCAAATTTTCTGGAAACTAATGGCTTGGTTATAAAATATACATCAACAGTTCTATTTAATTGCAAACAATTTCCAGCATTTGTTTCATAGTGTTTTTCAATAATCAAGATAAATCAGCTTTCATAACACTTAGCAATGCTTGTGACATGCTCCCAATGTTATAAATGGAAGGCAAGAAATCAAGACAATGTTTACAACTCCTATCTGAAATCAAAATACATTTTCATGATACCTTTATGTAATGATGATGATAAAATGAATAGAATACAAGTTACATGCCAGGAAGGACATTCAGTTTACATCTGACTGTGTTTCCATGTTATGATCCTGAAGATCAGGTAGTTTCTTCTTCAAAGCAGCAATCCCCATCATCACTATATTCTAGTTTCTAAGCTCCAGTAGATTCAACATTGAAGCAAAACTTATGTGGCCTAATTGCAGGGTTGAAGTCAGCTAGTCTGAAAAAATAAAAGGAAAACTTGATTACAGGGGTGACTTCAAGAATGGACTGTAATTCCAGCTATTACAGTAAAGAATGTTTAAAAAAGAAGACTAACAATGAACAAAAGATATGCAAATGCAGATTCCACAAATTAACTTCATCAGTGCATCTAACAGAAATTATGACATTTATTATACCAATACTACTGAATTTTAGGACCTTTTTCACACAAACATTGCCAAACTTGCCAGAGAAAGAACACGGGAAAAGGACTGAAAGGTATGTGGAGCAAGTTACCAAATATGTAGTATGTGACAAAAAAATGCTCCTGCATTGAAAGCTTTGTCCATGTATGCATCCTGACCTTGTACAATAAAAGGTTTGTCCATGTTGAGTTCCCCAACTCCTGACCTTGTACAAGAGAGAAAAGTAAGTAAAAGGTCAAATGGTACTTAAAAACCCTCTAAAACACTTAGAACTGCCCATTTTGAGTTCCAAGAAAAACCCTAAAAAATGCTTATACCTGAGTATTTTAATAGTTTTATCACAAAAAGTGCATTTATTCATGAAAATTATATGAAAATACATTAATTAGTGAATAATTCTCAGTGAAAAATACCGCGAATGGGCGAATTTTCCGCGAATGATGGCTTTACTGTAATGAGGATTACTACCAAGGTATTATCATTCATTAGACAAATGAGTCACCTCTGTCGTCTATGATGAAACAAGAAATGATGCAATGTTCATGACATCCTGCTCCACTAGAACCTTGTTCAGACTATTGTGCTGTCAGGGGCTCCTGCTCTAAAACAGACTTTAAGAATTGGACTTAATATAATTGGGCTTTATCTAAAATGATCCCCTGCACCTGACATATCAGTTGGAATGACAGTATCTGTAGACAAGATGGTCTCAAATCACAAAAACAAGATATTATTATTACTTATTATTATTTAGAAAATGAACCCTATTCATATGGAACAAGTCCTCAGGGGCCATTGACTTGAAATTCAAGCTTCCAGAGAACATGGTGTTCATTAGGAAGAAGTAAGAGAAGGTAAATGGAAATGCAGAAAGAAGAGATCTCACTAATTAAAAAGAAAAAATAAAAAGATAAAAATGTATTGAAATGCAAGGAGAACAGCATTAGGGTAGTAATGCATTACATCTTTGCTTGAACTAATCAAGTTCCAACTGCATGACATTTCCTTAACGGAAGAATAAGATATCTACCAAGAGAGCTAGAAAGTCTAAAAATCATTTGCCCTGAGGCTACTAGGGCTCTACAGGAGTCAATGGGCAATTCTTTTACTTGAAATTTGCTCAATACTTCCTTAATATACATAAAGGGGGAAGGCCTATCAGTCTGAATTAGGCCAAACTTGAAGAAATGCATCCATTGCTCAAGCCTGGGGGCCCTCAGAGAAGTGATAATCAACTGGTCGTTATTGTTCGTCTGCATCCTAATAAGTCCATATTTGAATGCTCCTCTAATCCCACAACAACTGTCAAACTTAAGGGTGTAATGGCCACTCTGTAGGTAGTTTTCTTCCTGAATCCTCAATTGCCGAAAACATCCTTCTGCAGAATGAACTATTGAACTGATATGTTGTTCATTTCACTCAAAGAAGCACTCTTTCCACTATGACTTAGTTTCTGAATGGGATAAACCCTACTAGGAATCTTCAATGGTTTTCCACTGCCCTGAAGTCTTGTAAACTTTACCAGGTGTAGTGTTGACCATTTTACAGTGTATTGTAAGTCAGTGTAACAGCATTTGTAAAAATTCTTTGTTTTGTGTTACAAGACAGAGGGAAGAAACAAAAAAAACCTGAATGTAGGTATAAGAATAAAATAGTCAACTCTTGGTTTTCAGCATCCCTCCTACAGAGCCTGGCAATAATGATGGTCCTGGATTATTTACAAGGTGTAATGAATGTTAGCTGAAAGTTTTAATCCCTCATGCTGAGACTGTATTGTAATTGTGCCTGATTATTCTGACAAATCCAGTGAGGCCATGTTTCCTAACAAAGAAAGCCCTTACTGCATAGGAAGCTTCCTTTATGGTTAAAATTCTTCTTGTGATAGCCAACCCTGTAAATTGCACATATCTCCATATCACCAGATAAAAATGTACTGAGGCGGAGTTATGGAAGTCAAATGAAGATCATACTGCACAGGACTGACCCAGGTGAAGCAACAGGTCTTTGGCCTTTGGAATACTGATGACAGAGTTGGCCAAACTGAACCAGTTGACTCAGTAGAAAAGAATGCTTGGTTCTAAAAGTCGACACCATCTGCCTATGGGCAACACATTCCCTGTGAATACTTATAGAGGAGCTGTGCACAAGCCAAAACACAGTGCCATGAACAGGAGTACCTCGAAGGAACTGTGTGACTGAGGATGTACTGGTATGAGAAAAAATGAGTCTGCATGTCCACTGAAACATCTGATCACTCTTTTGGAAAGTCACTAAAACCATGCTGGAAAAACCAAAAAGCATGGGGACAGACACATAAAGTGGCTCAGTCTCAATATGTTAATATGTTCAACACTGGGCGCCAATCTTCAGTTGCTTATTGAGATAGGAAAAAGTCAGATGTAAAATCACAGTGAATTACTGACACCTGCTCCATTTCATTATCTCTAATTTACAACTCCCTACTAAAGAATGAGATACTTCTGCTGGAGAAAACACAAAGGAACAGCTATAGGAGACTAAAGCAGTGGAAGAAAACCTAAAAGGAAACATAACTCTACTTCAGTGCCTCTACCACTAAAGGTTCTGCTCCTAAGTCTCTCCAAGCATGCCAAGGGGCCTGCAATTGGCCATCTACCAGAACCTGAGGGTTGAACTGATCCCCAAAAGGTATAAAATTTGAGTTTTACTAGTACTGTATATCCTCCTTACCGCCTTAGAGTCAGACTTAGAAGGCAACCCACAGGAGAAACCAAAACAGCTGCCATAACCTGTGTAGCATAAGCCTTTACTACAGATAGGAGCATGTGTTCTCACTGCTTCTACACTGATTTAGTATATGCATGAGAACATTAGTCTGCAGTGTTGAAATGGGTTTGACTGCACAAGTTAAATACTAACATTTGTCATCGCTAAACTCTCACTGGTGCTAAAAGCACTTAGAGCTGCTCCACAAACTCCCTAAGCTGGCAGCACAAACACACTCAGCTGGTGCAGAGAAGGGCAATTATACTGAGAAAAAGTTCAATAAAAGATAAAAAATTCAACAACCTAAACAGAGACTCCATTTCAGCATGTCCAAAGCACTGTCAGTCTTGAGTTCGACTCTTCAAAGGCAGTGCTTTGCAACTTCATAAAAAACCAGAAGACAAGGCCTGGCAGACTTAAGGGAGCTTTGTGTACCAGAGTCTGAGAAAACTTAGGAAACATGCTCTAATTGAAAGAGAAGGCTTGGGTTATCTTTCTCTAAATACTTAAAGGGCACTGAAATACTCAAAGAAAACTGAGAACTATTCTCTGCATGGTCTCTTTCATCAACTAAATGAGGATACAACGAAGCATAGGGTACAGCAAAGCGTAATGCTACAGCAAACATCGATCAAACCGAAGGAGATTCCTCTGATTCAAACTCTAATCCCACCAGACGGTGACAGCGGGTGACAGAAGCGACATGAGGAGTCAGCAGCCGAGTGCCTGCATCCCATCTGCGACTCAATGAAAGGGAGACAGGGCAACGCAGTCTGAAGCGACTCAGTTGAGTCAACACAAGTCAGCTGTGCAAAAAATGGGAAATGGTGGGAGGCAGGGGGAAGAGAAGTTACTGATTGTATGTTAGTTTTATAAGTTAGTCATTATTTTATTTTCTGCATTGATGAAGTGTATGGGTATTGCAGAATGTATAAAAAGAAAGCACATGTTTAATTTTATAAGATGTTTTTATAGCATAGCATTCCTTATGTTTAAAGAGTATGTTATTGTTGTGACGTCATAGGAAGTGACGTCACAGGACGAAAATGGCGGGAGGAGAAAAAATGTAAACAAACAAGAAGCGGGAGTGTTGAAAGCATGGTGGAAAGAGGTAGAGAGAGCTCTCTGAAGGTTAGGTCGATAATGGTTGGGTTGTAAGTCTGTTTGTGGTTTTTGTTGTCGTAAGCTGGATTGCATAGAGTAAAAAGAACAACGTGAACAGGTGAGTGGATCACATAATTGAATGATTTAAGGATAGGTTAGGCTAGAAAAATTTTCAAGTGGTAGCAGAGCGTGGTTCGTTAAAAATGGACGGATCTGATGGTAAACTTTGGGAGATGAAATGGAGGAGAGACTGTCCGAGATTTAGCGGGGCACAGGGCGATTATAAAGGATGGAGAGGACAAGTCGAAGATTGGCTTGTGGTGTGTGGAGAAGAAGTGAAATATCCGGGGATAGAGATAAGGATGAGCTTAAAAGGGAAAGCTTTAGAAGTAAAGGAAGGAAAGAGATAGCGAGGGTTCAAAGATAATCCTGTCCAAACTAGATGAAGTGTATCTAAAAGATACGTTAATGGAAAATTACAGTAAAATGAAAAACTATTTTAAAATAGAAAGAGAATCTAGTGAAAAAGATGAGAGATTTTATAATTAAGTATGAAAAGGCAGAGTCAGAGTGTAGTAGGGCACTAGGGAAAAGCATGCTTGAAGGGAAGCAAAAGGTTTTCATGTACTAGAACAATCGAATCTCACAGAAGATCAAAAACAAATGGTATTAGCAGCTTGTGGTCGAGAAAAGTTGGAATATAAAACAGTGTCACAAATAATGAAAAGAATATTTGAGGGATTAGGGAATAGAGAGGAGGGGGAATGGTTAGGATCAGAAGGTTGTGAGAATTTTGGGAAAGGGTGGAAAAAGCCAAAGATATCGGGGAAAGGTGAATCGAGGTAGAGGTGGAAAGAAATCCTTTAAATAGAGAAGGAAAAGTAACACTGTGTGCTATATGCAAATCGGAATGGCATTGGGCCAGAGATTGTCCTCAGAATTTTCAGAATAAGAAGAAATCAGAAACTGGACAAGAAGAAGAAAAAGTTTATATAGGAAAAGTTAGCAAAATAGAAGAAGAATCTTGGGAAGAGGTTGATGCAATTTTAGACACAGGATGTAAGTCAACAGTTTGTGGGGAATTGTGACTAGCACGCATTGTTGTGGGTTTGAATCAGGAAGAATTGAGGAGAATGAATGATACTAAGAAAGAGTCTAATAAAGTATTTAATTTTGGTGAGTCATCATACAAGTCGAAAGGAGTAATGGAAATACCGGTGATATTGAAAAACAAAAAGTTTTATTTGAAGACAGAAATTTTGCAGGGTGATGTACCATGGTTAATAGGTAAGAAAACCATGAGTAAAATGGGGATGACCATAAATCTAAAAGAGAATTGTGTTAAAATAGAAGTATTAGGGGAAATGAAGGTAAAGTTACGAGAAGACAGACAGGGCCATTTAAGAATACCAATTTTGAGGAGGAAGGTAGAAGAATTATTATTGGAGGGGTGGAAGGGAAAGAGCCTAAGGGAAATTAAAGGTACAATGATGAAGTTACATCTACAATTTGGCCACGGAAGTGGAGACAAAATATGGAAGCTAACAGAAGAAGCACAGTGGAGTGACGGTTTGGGAGAGAAGGAAAAGAGGAAATAAAAAGTTACTAACTGACTTAATCGCAAGTTGTGAAGTATGTAAAGATATAAAAGAAATCCAGCTAAACCAGTAGTGGGATTTTCTTGGAGTAAGACATTCAATGAAGTTGTAGCAATGGATGTGGGAGAGATAGAAGAGAGAAAGTTCTTGGTAATGGTAGATATGGCAACAAGGTATTGTCAGGCTTTTTGGATAAAAGACAAGAAACCAGAAACTATTATAAAGACTCTTTTTGACGGGTGGTTTGCGATATTTGGGGCACCTTCTAAAATATTATCAGACAACGGGGAGAATTTCAAAATGAAAAGTAAGGAGGATGGCAGAAAGATGGAATATTAAAGTATTAGCCACAGCATCAGAATCTCCATGGAGCAATGGATTGTGTGAAAAGACAGTAGGCATAATCAAAGAAAGCTTAAGAAAGATGAAAGATGATGAGGAAGTGGATTGGTCCATAGCATTAAGATGGGTAGTGAGTGCCAGGAACTGCTTAATAAATAATGGTGGTTTCTCCCAACCAATTAGTATTTGGGAAAAATCCTTCCTTGCCTAATTTAATGGGAGAAGAAAGTTCAAGTCCTGCAAGCAGAGAGAAAGGTATGGAAGAAAGCATAGTAAGGGATACACTGAATGCAATGCATAAGGCCAGAGAAGTGTTTATCAAAAATGAGTCTTGTAATAAAATAAGAATTGCTCTAAACAAAAATGTCAGAGATCATAAATTTGAAGAAGCAGTAGTGGGAGACGAGGTATTCTATAAGAGAGAAAATGAAAATGAATGGAGAGGACCTGCTCAGGTAGTGGGAGTATCAGGTAAAACAGTAGTGGTTAAACATGGGGATTCTCTAAGAGAAGTAGCGAGAATACATGTTACTAGGATTCAAAGACTATCACCAGAAAAGGAGAAGATACTTAAAGTAGACAAAACACACACTGTGAAAGATGAATCCCTTGCATCAAAGGAAGGGAATATAGATGAGCAGGAAGGAAAGATGATAATTGGCTGGAGAAGGAATGCTGATGTAGAAGAGACTATAGAAAGAGATTTGGCAGAGGAAACACTGGAAGATGAAGGGGAAAGTGAGGTAACAGAAGAAAGTGAGTTAATAGAAGAGATACCCAAATTCAGAAAGGGAAATAGAGTTAGAGCTATAAACAAAAATACAGGACAAGTAGAAGAGTGGACGATATTGAGCCTTGCAGGGAAAAGATCAAGCAAATCTTGGGCTGATTCGTACAATGTAGAAGACTCACAGTCAGGTGACAAGGGATGGGTTGACTTAAGAGATTATAGTCATGTAGAAAAAATTGAAGATGAAGAAGAGGTTTTGCTAGGATTCGAAAATAGAAATGTAATTGAAGCTAAAGAAAAAGAACTACAAAGTTGGAGAGAAAACAAGGTATATGAGGAGGTAAATGACATTGGACAAAAAGCTATATCTACAAGATGGATAGTAACTGAAAAGGTAAAAGGTGGGGAAAGGATATGTAAAGCAAGATTGGTCACTAGAGGTTTTGAAGAAGAAATGGCTGAATGGGAAAAAAGATGCTCCTACATGCAATGCCGAAATTTTAAAATTTTGTTTGACAGTAATAAAACTGAAAGATTGGAATTGTTATACGTTAGATGTAAAACTGCATATCTACAGGGTGATGAAATACAACGAGAGGTATATTTAAAACCACCTAGTGAAGATGGTTGGAGTGGATTATGGAAATTGAAGAAAACTGTTTATGGGCTCAAGGATGCAGCAAAGGCATGGTATTGTAAGGTGGTAAAACTGGTGGAGGAGCTTAAAGGTGAGAGGAGTAGATTAGAACCTAATATATTCTTTTTGGAAAAAGACAATAAATTGAATGGTATTTTATGTACACATGTAGATGATTTTTGCTATGGAGGAACTGAAGGATTTTAAAGGAAACAATTGGGAAATTGAAAGGGAAATTACAAGTAGGAGAACAAGAAAGTAAAAGTTTTAAGTATATAGGAGTAATAGTAGAGCATAAGGAAAATGGAATTTGTCTTAATCAGTGGCAGTATATAAATTCTATAAGAGAACCAGAAGCCAGAAGATTTACAGGTAATAGAGTATTAGGACAAAAGGAGTTAACAGAATATAGATCAGTGGTAGGACAGTTGAATTGGGTATCGCTACATACTGTGCCAGAAATATCATATGATGTTAGTGAATTAAAGTAAAGCTTTTAAAGAAGGAACGACTCAAGATATGAGAAAGCTGATTAAGATAGTGAGAAAAACTAAGTGCATAATGGGAGAAGTGATAATAAGTGAGTTAGAAGAAGAAAAGATTTATTGGGAAGCCTATGCAGATGCTTCATTCGAATATTGAAGATGGTCATACTCAATTAGGTTATGTGATATCATTGACAGATGGTAAAAGGAGAAGCCCTATATGGTGGAAATCCAGAAAATCTAGAAGAGTAGCAAAGTCCACCATTGAAGCAGAAGCTCTGAGTGTTGGGAGGCCATAGAAGGATTGATATATTTCAAACATTTGTGGGGAAGAGATAGTAGGAGGAGAAAAATTAGAAGCACTGGTGAAAACTGATAGCAAAACACTAATGACTGCAATAAAATCAAGTACCGGAGTAAGTAGTAAAAGATTAAAAATTGATATTGCAGCAATAAGAGAAACAATAGAGAATCTGGAGAAATAAGTGAGGTGAGATGGATAAAGGAAAGCATCAGATAGCGATGTATTGACCCAAAGCTGGAGTTTCTAGAAGAAAGCATTGGAATTATGTAGGGTAAGGGTGGAGGAATAATGATTAGAGGGGATTAGGATAAGAAAAGGCTGGAGAGGGGAGGAGAAGAAGAAGGGAGATAAGTGTGATTGTATGTTAGTTTTATAAAGTTAGTCATTATTTTATTTTCTGCATTGATAAAGTGTATGGGTATTGCAGAATGTATAAAAAGAAAGCACATGTTTAATTTATAAGATGTTTTATAGCATAGCATTCCTTATGTTTAAAGAGTATGTTATTGTTGTGGCGTCATAGGAGTGACGTCACAGGACAGAAATAGCGGAGGAGAAAATGTAAACAAACAAGAAATGAGGTGTTGGCTTGGTGGAAAGAGGTAGAGAGCTCTCTCTGAAGGGGTTAAAATTAGATATTAGTTGGGTTGTAAGTCTGTTTGTGGTTTTGTTATGCAAATGGCTGGATTGCATAAGTAAAAGAACAACGTGAACAGGTGAGTGGATCACATAATTGGATAATTTAAGAGGATAGGTTAGGATTTTCAGTTACAACGACTCTCTTGCCTCGTCCGAAGCAAGTCAACAGACTTGAGAGCATTCCCATACAAGACATCTGTAGAGAGCTAAGTAGCTACAATAATATCTAACTTGGAAACAACATTAGATACTGTAACCATGGTAGGTTTGGAAAGAGAAACATTAATCGAGGCAGAAGTAAGATTTGCCAATAGCTGAAGAAAAGTATGTAAAGAATGAACAAGTCCATTTTGATGGAGAAAGAGGAAAAGGCTAGCATACAAGGATTTAGAGTGAGCAAAAGATAAAGAGATAGGTTAAACAACTGACTGAGTCAGCATAACATCAGAAAAAGTACAACTCACTACAGACACATTATTATTAACACAGTCTATTGGTGCTAAAAACCTCATACTAGGTGCCGATGATGACAGAAGCTCGTATAAGTAGCGAAGATTAACATTTACCAAAACAATCTGTCGGCTAACACATACAAGACTCTGAGCATGAAAAATGGGAGGCAAGGAATGGAAGGCACAGAACCACATAGCCCCTGGGAACCAACCCAGTTCCCTGGCAGCGGACTCTTCCAACTGTCGTAGGGCAGTCCTAGGTTCAGAGTACAGACGGGCAAGGGCACTGACACCTTACCTCTTATAGGGGAACGTGAAAGCGATCGCACAGTATGGGGGACCTGGACTGGCTCCCTAACCAATTCAGACGAGCCTTGTACTGACCAAAATAAGGTTTACGTCCACTCTAACTTGTGAATATGCTTTTCCTAAACCAAAGGGGAGCAGAAGGTGGAGCTAAAGAGGAAGTATTAGCACTAACTAAAGCATTAGCAAAGAAAAAGCCTACACTGACTATGAATAACTGCAGATGAAGGACCTGGAGAAGGGGGAGAAATGACGGGTTGGTGACCTGACCTAACTAGTTGCTTTTGCAATCTACCTGTTTAATCATTCCTACAGAACCTGACATTCTTAGCTGTGATTCCAGTGGAGGGCATCCTAGGAAAAATAAATGTACAGTACCGTGATAGCAGAAAACAGCCATGAAATACCCACAAAGTGTATAGGAACAAAGTGCCTATACACAATGGTGGCAAGGAGAATTCTGATGAGTTAAAATATTCGAAACACACCTGGTGGAGAACAAGTGTACTAAACAGTCAATCTTTTGTTTGAATGGTGATTCGCCTACTGAAGAGGAGAGATACGCTATCTTTAACAGTAGATAAGATTCAACCTAAATAATAGTACTGTAGTTTTTTAAAAACTTGTTTGGCTTCAAATAATGTAACTTAGGTACAAATACATTCATATGAACACCATCTTTTCATAGTCAACTAACTACCTTCCAGTATGACTCGACATTGTACAGACTAGTAAATTATGGTCAAAACTATCTATTTTTAGTCTGAATAATCTGCTTTTATATTCACGTACAGGATTTATCCCAGAGGATAAGAGCTCCAGTGGAATCCTGTTTGCAACTTTTGCTAGTATTCAAGCATTCTTGCAACTTCCTAGTGAGAAGGTCGGCCCAGTTCCAAATGATAACCACAAACACTCAAGTTTTTCATGATGGAGCATGAACACTGACTTATCTGCAACACTGCTCTATTGTGTTTCTTGGATATAGTTTCCCCTTTGTTTGAAAATACTACAAAAATTTTTTATGAATGTGTTCTAATTATTTCATACACTGAAGTGGTCTTGGAACAGTATTGCAATAATGTATCCTTATACTAAAGCTAAAATCCTATATGTGTCATTCATCTAGACTGAAAAAAAAATTACTAAAATAATGACCATTATAATTAGTAGTGATTCTGAGGCTACTAAATGTTAATGCTTCTAAAGAGCATGTATTTTACACTATTCAGGGAAGTTTAAAGATACAACAAAAGCGTGAGACAACCCTTTTTTAAAATAACATGAAATTAAGTTTCTAAAGTTTATGAAACTTAGTCTATATAAAGTAAGGGGTATCCTTTGCAACTAAACACTTTCATGCAAAATAGTTATCTGGATCTAACTATCAAGGTCCAATAAAATATTTTGCACAATAGCAACACTGTTATACAAATATACTTTATACACGAGATGTCGCAACCATATTAATAAAAAAAAATCTCTAGAGTAACAATAAAAATTAAAAATGATAGGTTATGAAAAAGTTACAAATTGGCAAACCAAAAGACTGCACACAATTTGAATATATGCAACAGGCAAGCCATGGCTCACAATAAGTTAATATGTGACAATTCTTAATCATTATTTCAGATACTATAATTGCTGGTAAAAATATTCAGCAAACACCCAATGACTATAGAAAATAAGTAACCAGAATATATACAACAAAACTACAGAGCAACAAATCAGAATGCTCCTTCCAGACATGAAAGCAGTCACAATAATTAGTGTTGCTATTCCTACTAATGGTCTGAATATTAAATCCTTACTGTATGGCCCAATGATTAGTATAGGAAAGGAATACTTGTGTCTCATCACAGCAATCGCATTCTTTCCTTGAGAAAAGATATCTAGAGTCACAGTACTTTACTTACTAAATATGGTGCAGTACATGCTAGAATGTTAATCCAAGAAAGAAAATGAGGTACAGTACTTTATGGCATCAAATGAGCCTCAAAAGTGAAAAATACTAAAATAATAAATAGCAAATGAGGAGTCCATAATATGATTGTGTGCTACATTGGGAAAAAAGTTGTTTGTGAAGATCACAGTTTTCTGCCTAAAAAGAGGCATACCTTATTAATCCTTTTATTACAAGGTAAGGTACAGTACTTTGCATTTTAGGATTTAACTAGCATTTTCGTACCTAAAGACATATATTAAATTTGTCTGTAGAAATTTCCTAATTAGCTCTAATTTTATTCATTTTGCATGAACTTGCTGTTGTCTGCTAAACATATTAATACTACTGCTTATCTATAAGCCTGACATCAATTCATTAATTTAATAAAAAGAAAAAAGCATATAACATAGCTTGTGGAGATTGAGTTCATTTGAAATGTAACACAAGTCTGAATCTATTCAATAAGTAAGTAAGGAATAAATTCAAGACACCCAGACTCATGGTTGCGTAGATACATTCCAAAGACAAAATTGGTAGTCTGATAAAAAATTTACATTTTTCAAAATGTACGGTAAAATAAGAATGTGGTTGAGAATGTACTCTAGATTACCACACTACTTCTTTAACTTTTATGAAGTGAACTATTTTTAACACGGCTGCTTGTAGCAACTCAGGCTTTCCCGACGTAAAGACGTCATCTGTACAGATTGTTTTTATAAATGTAATATACAAGTTATTTTTAAGTTCCAGGTTTTTTACCATTTCCTATGATATAAAATTCTGCTAAAAAAAAATAAACAGCGATAGTAAGGGCTCTGGTATTTCTTAGGTATATGTAATGGAAAGAGTAGAAAGCATTTGTTTTTTGTAACTATTGTACACACTCCATTGGTTAATAACATTTTATACAATTTACAATAAATAACTTTTAATCATCATACTTTTATTAATGATCCTTACCAATTAAGCCTGGGTTAAGCTAGCAGAGCCTTGTTAAATCTTCATGAATGTTTTGCTGTCTGTACAAGGAAAAACTGAGAACGAGTGTGAGGTGAATCTAAATATGTAATATACTTTTTCATTTTGAACAAGTATAGTACACCCATACATACACTGTATCCAAATATTGAAAAAGAAAATTTCTACAGGTAATTTAAAATTCAATTCTATACTAACTTTCTATAAACATAACATATAAAGTAAACAAATATAAATACTTACACTGGCCATCATCCAAGGCTGTACATTTACTCTTGTCTGGGATACAATGCATGTTCCAGTATTGCTAAAATTATACACAAATATTTGAGTGACTGGCCCTTTCAAAGCTTGGCAATCGGAATATCTGTAAAATAAATAAGGAAAATTTTGAATAAAATTCTTATCAACATCTTACTAACATTCTTCTCAACATGTAGGTGAATGCAAAGTAAAATGTATGCAAACTAGCAAATTTTTAAAGGATTTAGGTTCGGGACGCCAGCCGGAACAGCCATTAAACTTTCAGATAAGGTTGTTAACTGCCAACGGTACAGAGGAAGCCCTGTTCACTCATCGACCTCCACTCCACTTTGCCTTTAGGTCCAGGTATCAGAATGAGGGATGGCTGAGGGGGTACTTTAAAAATTTGCTATTTGTTCCTACACAAATACAAACCTTTGGTCTTTACACAGGAGACTTACCCATTGAAGGGTGGAGTCTTAAGTAAATCTCTGAACCAACTGGTTGTTCTACCCACCTGAGAATACCTTCTTGGTCTGGAAGAGCTGAGGAAGGAATCTCACACCCCTAACTTGTTGGACAGATGGGATGCTGCAACTGCTACACTTATGGGCTTAGAGTAATGAGTTGTGTCATTACTGTACTTTGAAAAAAAGACTTGGAAGAACCTGAGTGTCAGAGACAATAAGAGTAAAACTTGCTAAAAAGACCAACAGGTTTGTTTTATTGTCTATCCCTCTCTCCCCTTGTCTACGGGGCTGGGACATGCATATAAAACCTATCTACACAAGATGAAGGACAGGATATCCTCGTCATGCAGTCACCCACAAACTTGTCCGTCTCTGTTTTAAGAGAGAGACGAGTAAAAGAGAGAAGGGACGAGACCAGGCACTCACACACCTTTCTCACTACCGAACACCTTAGATGAGATGCATGTGTCCCCACACAACTTGCTGGGCAGCCACCACAAGGTCCAAGGAAAAGCACGTCGAAAGACTTATGGGCAAATCCCGATGACAATACGAGGTAAATGTGGTCTGGCACAACAACACACCTGCCTGCATTACCTGCTGAACTGACAGGTTCTTCTGCAATGCAAGGGAAAGGGCAATACGTTTAACTGTATGATCTCTTTTCCAGACCTAACTCCCATCTACCTCTCGGGTAAATAGCAAGCCCGCTGCTGTCTCATGAAGCTCGAAAGAGGATGTGCCCTTGAACACCTCTTCCTTGGCCAAGTCAGTATTAACGTAGAGTCGTCAACATTCAGGCCTCAGAAGCTGAGTTCTCTTAAGGTAGTACCGCTGCACTCTAACCGGACACAGTAGCGTCTCATTCTGATCATACCTACAAAGCCCTTCAAGAGGGGGTCGAAAAGGACTTGAATCCAGCATCAGGGACCTACAGATTCTGAGTCTCAGTTACGAATTCCGGGACCAACTCGAGCATAACAGACCCCCTTGCCCTTGTGTGTTTAGCATCGAAAGCCATGAAGCTCGTCTACTCTTCGCCAAAGCTAGGATAAGCAAAGAATAAACAGTCTTACAATCAGAACTCTGTCTGTTGATCCTCTCAACAGCTCATACGACTTACAAGCTAGGGTCCTTAAGATGAGAATCACAACCCGTTCAGGGGCTTGATTTTCCAAGGTTCAGAATTTCTCAGAAGAATAAAGTTCCCTCATAGGAACAAGGGATCTATTTCCTTCAACCGGACTTGGCCAAGGGCAGTTCTATCACCCTTATTGGCTGATATATATAGAAGCTTCTCACAGCAAAGAAGGGCATGAAAGTCTGCTACCTGCTGAATAAAAGCTCTGATTGGAGAGATACCCAATCAGCTGTTCACTCTGTTGAGAATACTTGTGCATGACGTTGCGCTTCATGCTCATCATTTGTTTATGTTGTGAAGGAAGACTGTGAGAAGGGTCACGATGTAGGCACTTCGTGGATCGGATTTCCGAGGTACATGAAGCCAGTTTTTTATGTCTGCCTTTGATTTCTCATCACACTGTTCTACATGATCAACATCAACTACACCAACTACAGAAGATGGTCCAATTCCTTGGGGCCAGCACACCAGGGGTCTGAAGAACCCCAGATACTGATTGCACCCATGTACCTGGCAATGGGAGCAGAGGTACCATGGAACCACTAACAAGAGATCAGGCCTGGTACCAGCAGACCAGGTAGGGTGGCTACAGGGGCCGGTACCGGTGGTCCAGGTAGGCAAGGTACAGAGGCTGGTACTGGTGGTCCGGGTAGGCAGGCCACCAGGGTCAGTACTGTTACACTAGGGTTCCGGAGTACCCCAGTAGCAGTTACACCCATGCACAAGGCAACGGCAGCATGAGGCAACCTTCCTCTTCCTCTGGTTGCTAGCTTTGGAAGAAGAAGGGGGAGGAGGTGGCAGCACTCGAAGACGAAAACGAAGACGAAGATAACATTGACAACTTCCTTCTCTTCTTGAATTTGCCAAGCATGCCTTTAGCAATAGTACCATGTAGAGGAGAACATCACCCAGAGATGATGTACAATATACAGGAAGTAACTGGGAACTCAATCCTGATACTGCATGAGCGGATACCAAGGGAGTAGGAGCAGCCCTACAGCTAGCAGACACCATGGCCATTAAGTTGTCCTGGGCATGGTCGGAGCAGATACTGGCAAGTCCCTCAAGCCTAAGAGTGATCATTAAGTTCAAAAGAAACTCGGCTCTCCCTGGAGGCCTAGAGAGGCAACACAACCTTCTAAGGCCCCCAGCCTCCACAATACCTGAGAAGAGAAGTCAGTCAGATTGTTTATTACACTAATGTCATGGTGTGACATATAATAATAAATGAGGATCAACCTCAAAAAAGAGAGAAACCGAATACCTGTACACAGTTTGTCCTTCCCTAGACAGCTCCTAACCCAGCAGTTTCCTCTTCAAAAGTGCTAAAGTGATTGAGGGGTTTGTATATACAGTATATAACAAAAAAATAACAAAAACAAAAAAAAAGAAAGCAAACAGCAGTTGGGCAGAGAAGTGCAGAGACATCTTAATATGATGGCGGCTGAAAGCAAAGTGGAGTGCAGAACGATAAGTGGGCAGGGCTTCTCCCCTACCATTGGTAGTTAATGACCTTGTCTGAAAGTTAATCGGACGTCCCAACTCGCATCCGCAAGCTAAATCCCTATGTAAAGACTGAAGGTTTGTATTTGTGTAGGAACACATACAATTTACGAAGGTTACCAAGAGGCTAGTGCTCTCCTTATGAATAAAGTGTAGCCTTATACAGATAATAGGTTTTTTGCTATGGGAACATTGTAATGCATTACTCTGCAAATAAAATTGTCCCTTACAGACTCCAAAATTAGAACAGGGGGATCCTGATAGAAATATGTGGCAAAGATCCACAACAATATTATAAAAATCAGATAAAACAAAAAATACTAGAATGTCAAACTCTAACTGTTCAGTGATTGAAATCATACCTGTAAATGGACAGAGAAAAACACTATGGTTAAATTTATTGCTGTACTAATATCAACCAATTTAATGAGACCATGAAGTCACATTTTTAAGACTCATAGAGTCTGCCTAAAAGGATTTGTTTTTACATGAAAATTCAAGATAAACTAGAGCAAGGTAGTTGAAGAAGTTTGACAGCTAGCAATATCAGATTTCTTCAATATTTTTGTCCTCAATTATTTAATTTTTAAACAACTACAATTTACTGAATACAATTTTTTTTGTATTAACAAACCCTTTGGAACAGCCCTCTACAATTGGATTTGACTGGTTCAGTAAACTTACTAACAAACTGCTACCACTGCTACTGTTATAGTATTGTTATAATAATAATAATAATAATAATAATAATAAATATAATAACCTTCTGTTTCATCTACAGTGTGATGTGCAAGCTACACTGTGAACGGTACTCATACAGGATCTTCCCTTAGTAATAGAGTACAATCTGCTAAGAATTAATAGAATTCTAGTTAATGACAGATTGCCATTAAACATTTAAAATGTAACTGGCAACTTATTATTGTAGGTAGTAATTCCTTTTTCAGATACCTTCAAGCCTTTCTCTGCAGGCATCAGTAGATACAATCTGTACCTGAAGATTCAGTATCTTCAGTTTTCAGTGGTAACTATGGAAAGGTTCTTATCAAAGAGACAATGACAGATGAGCAACTCAAGAGGATACATAATAAAACAAGGGAAAGATTTATAGAGATGAGGCAGCTGAAGCAGATTCAAAATACAAGGGAAGATCACACAAAATAGTATCCATCTTCTTCACCCTTGTTAGCCATGAACACTTGTTTCTTCTCTCACAAAATTAACGTGAACTATTGAATGAACTAGCATGCACCTCAGCCTATTACTTCCTATGCATTACACAGAGTGAAAATTACAGCCAAGGGAGACAGGCCAATCCCATGCTTTCCCCAGGACACCAGATGATTTTAAATCATTGCACTTAGACCAAAATATTACACATACAAGTACAAAACTAATACTTGCACCACTGTACTAGGTACACAAGACACTATATTACTGCTTAATATAGGATAATGAAAATAGCTAGAATAGAAAACAATAAGTTCATGCCAAACGTTAGGAAATTACACCCTAGTTGTCCTTCCTTTGCAACTATCTATCTATTCTTTTTATATTTTACTTACCTCATGATTTACCATACTAGCTAGCCCATCTTGATGACAAAGTGACAAGAATTGTGTGTCGTCACTTTAAATCTGCTGTGGTTACCTATCTTGTGTGATTATCCAAATGCTCCTGAAAAACACAAAGACTTCAGCATAATACTACAACATTAAGACTAAAATAACAAATAAATTACAGCCACTTTATCCTTAAGTGCTACACTGTTTAAATGGCTCCCCAGTGTCCTTAACACATGGATTTCAATATAAAATACTGTAGCAACAGGGTTATGCATTTATAATTTTTGACTACACCAACTTATTACAGTGTAATTAGATCACTACACCACAGTTTTAATTTTAAGAATGATGTAAGAAGTAGACCTAGAGCCTTATTGTAGTGCTTGTGGATAATGTATGATTCTATAAAATCAGCTATCAAGCCAAGTATTGGGGCACTTTTGCCCATTCGACGCTTTAGACAGTAAAAGGAAGAAGTTGGAATGGTTGGTCAGGAAAATATATTGATCCAGAATATGAGATGAATTACAAGGATCTAAATGCAGAACTGGGAAAAAACCCCACATTTAGCCTATACTAAGGCCGGTATTCCCGCTCAGGTTTATCTGTCAGTTTGCCCCTGGCTGTTCGACAGATGAACATCCACATGAAATGAGTAGAACGGTCAGTAAGACCATCAACTCAAGGTCATCGTCCTCAGTTCTCGCCTTACCTTCGTCATGGCAACACTATATGGCACCGATGGGAACCCAGCTGGGTGATGAGGAGGTGGAGTAATATAGATAGTTGCTGCAGCAATTCATTTAATGACAGTAAAGAAACAAAAAGGTGTAAAAAAGTAAGGTCTAAATATTGCTTACTAAAGCAATATTTATGCATGAGTTCAAATTAGAACCTCGGGGTTGGTTCAGTTATTTATGAAATAGACCATGAAGCCTACTTTCAGTAGTAACACTTTTCATAAAAAAGGCAGGGCACTTGCCTAAGCCTATACCAAATTAGCTGTATCTCATGGAAATATTTAAATTTTTTAGCATAAGATTTGGACTCAGATTGGCCTATCAATAGTGCTGCAGGGTCTAACAATTAAATGAATTAGGCCTATACATATTTTATTCATACTCTAGTCAGAGCGGCTGAGATCCTTGCCATGCAAAATCCAGCCACGAACTGTCATAAAATCGTTGCTTACTCTTAAATCCACACCTGTCAGTCGGTCAGAAGAACTTTAGGTAATTCCATCAGTTCATCTGCTCTGGTGAATGGACTGACTCTGCCCATAAACTGTCATCTACAAGTAAGTTTTTACACCAGATTCAATTAACTGACAAGAACTGACAGTAGACCTGACCGTGAGGTTGAAAAGCAAGGAATGGGAACAGAGGTACAGTTAAGGCTTAAAAGTGAGTGCTGCTAGGTGTCAAAGGGATGCTGCAATCACCCTTTAGTAGTGCTTACAGTGCACCACAGGCGGATGCACTGACAACATTATCCCCCTATGGAATTAGCTAAGGCCCTGTCCACACTAGCGGACACTCACCGACGGGCAAACACTGTTCCCATAACCGTTCCACTATACTGACCGACTGAGTGTGGAGCCACAACGATGCGATTGTCTGGTAACACTGCTTCAGAAGCGAGAGAAAATATAAACAGCTGGAAGTGCCCGACGGGCATGCCCGGTAGTGTGGACAGGGCCTAAGCCTATGTACTGTGGCGTTGTTCATTTACATATATCATACCTCGGTCATTTCAGACAATATTCTACTAAAATATCATGATGTGATTTGTATTTCACTAATGCAACTCACATTAGCAAAGAAAATGATGGTAATTCTAAGGAAGAGCTCCGCATGGAGATATTGTTTATTAAATTAATTTTATGACTGAACAATATAGAAAAGGGTGCATATAATGCATTACAGGTGAGATAATCTGGGAAATATAATAAACTTGACACAAGCTCAGCGGGACTGACGCTGTGTTTAATACCAGCCCCTCGGGATAAAGTAAAAATATAAATAAATGATGGTAAATTTCTTATCTCTGTATATTTCTCATATCTCACCTGTAATACATTATATACAACCTTTTCTATATTGTTCAGTCAAAAAATTTCATTGATAAACAATATCTCTGAGCGGATCTATTCTGTAGAAATACTAGCTAAGGCAACTTTGCTTACATTTCCAAACAAAATGCTGTTTAGGCTATAACAGATACTGGGGCCAGCTAGGGATGACAGACTCAGGTTCCACTGAAGAAAACAAACCTGACCTTTCCTGGAATGTTGTGTCCTAACCTAGCCAGACCTTACTGGTTATTTTTCCGAAGACTCCAGCCAGCCATTTTTGCATGAAAAACCATTTTGGGTTTTCATGCAAAAATGGCTAGGAAATGACAGGGCACTAAAAGAACCTAAAAATACCAAACTAACGTAACCCAGGGGCGTTTATTAGTTACAATTTTGCTGTATTAGCTATGGAGGGGGGTGGGGGCTGGTAGTCTTACCTTATAAGTCATAATTTGATTGATTTATTTATCATTTGCACATAGTGTTTATGGAGTTCAAAATAATGAGAATGGAATGCTCTTTGCAAAAATGTAGGTTACAGTTTCATAGTACGTATTGGCAGCTTTTAAAATAATACCATTTTTCAAGGTAGGCTGTTACCTTAACCTACATTACACACAGCTCGGTTAACTGGCTAGCCTAATATTGACAATAATTTAACCTCCAATATTCATCTTTTCACTAAAGAGGTGGGTAAATCTAAGCTGTAATTCTGCAGTGAGCTAGACTATGGCAATTGACATTTTCCTATGTTATGTTACTTGCTTTATAAGAATTTAAAGTAATATTTTGTCCACTGGCTGTAACTAAACTGTAATTGACCTTTGAAGACTATACTACCTTAGATCTACCCCATCGTGTAGTCTTCAAAGGTCAATTACAGTACTTTAAATTCTTGTAAAGCAAGTAAAATAACATAGGAAAACGTCAATTGCCATAGTCTAGCTCACCGTGGAACTACGGCTTAGAATTACCAAGAGGTGTTCAAGCTTCGGCAGAAGTTGCAAGAACTCGAACCAATTAACTTCTTGACTTAGCCCACCATAGGCCTGTGAAGTCCCAATCTGCACTCCTGATTCAAACGATCTTTTATGCATTCTTCAGAAGCTACTTTTCACCCTTGTTAGAACTGTAATTATTTAGTTATATTAATGTATGTCAGGCATTGCAAGCTTTCCAACCATAGGTATTTGAAATCTCGGTAGATCGAAGTAGTAGCTCCGCAGCAGCGATTTCCTTCTAACTTGACTTTCTCTACAGTTTTTTGGGTTGCTCATTATGGATTTACCTTCACTTTTTGTTGCATGAATGTAATTAACCTGTACTTGACCCCTGAAGTCCATCCAACAAGGGGTTTCCATATGTGATCTTCACAAGACAGAGCACGGGTACGTCTGTTTCGAACAGTTCATATCCCGTCCGGCAAGTGCAATAACTTATTAATGTATGGGTACCGCCCCCACTCGGCCAGGCCAGTACTAAACACGGCGAAGGGGCATTCCATTTAGCCGACAACAAACAAATGCACCGCCAGTATCAGAAGCCCTAAAAGTGTAGAAAAAACCAATTGAAAAGGTAAAAACAGGCACGGAGCTAATACTTAGAATCACCTTTAATTATTAATGTATGTCAGGCATTGCAAGCTTTCCAACCATTGGTATTTGAAATCTCTTCCTAAACTGTATATAACCTAGAATTGTTGGTAAATTTTACAAGTTGCCAATAAGACTCAGCCAGCCATTTTTACCTAAAAACCATTTTGAGTTTTTCATGCAAAAATGACTAGGAAATAATAGGGCACTAAAAGAACCTTAAAATACCAATATAAATTCACCTACGGGTGTTGACTGGTTACAATTTTGCCATTATTAGCTATGGAGGGGAGGGTATTCTTACCTTATATGTCGTAAATTTTCTAATTTTTTTATTTGTCATTTGCGCATAGTGTTTATGGGGTTCAAAATAATGAGAATGAAGAGCTCTTTTCAAAAATGTAAGTTACAATTTCATAGTGTGTATTGGCAACTTATAAAATAATACCGAATTGTTAACCATTCCGGTGTGAGAAAACACATCTTTCTGTATATTGACGTTCCTCTGTTTTTCCATAATGTCAAATGCTACTTTTACGCTCGCAAGAGTTCTTGACCTGTCAGGGATTTTGTCAATAAATAAGGCCGGCTTAATCAAAAACAACAAAGTCAGTACATCAGACTTTTAGTAGGTCTAAACCTACGCTGTTGGTAATCAGGTCACTTACCTTCATTTTAGTGTCTCCAGTATAAATCTTGATATTTTCCTCCGACTGACCCCATCAGGTTGGGAGACGGTTGATTGGCATTCGTCATTTTGAAGGTTAAATGGGAACGGCGAGACAAAAAAAATCACAAAAATTAGAAGTAAATGGCAACAACTTCACTTGACTGAATGAAACCCAAATTGAATTAGTAGTAGCAAGTGTAAGGTTTCCTTTTCAACGGCTCTCTTGCTTTTCATGTTTTTTTTACTGTCTGTTAAAGTTTTTTCAAGGTTACCACATGCTTTCGATTAGTTCCTTCTTATTCTCAATTACATATCTACAGATGTTTAAATTAAGATATTAGATATGGTTTTTTTCTTTTATCTTCTTGACGTTGCTGCTGCAGTAAGCTAAATCCGTTCGTATCTTAATACTACTGTTAGCATAGGAAAAGTTAGTTACTTTCCTAGTTGATTGATTTATAGATTTTAGGCATACATGCCAAGCACTGAAATGGAAACTGACAGTGAAAACGTTTGAAAGGTATAACAGGAGGAATATATCGTAGTTGCACTACGAATCAATTGTTAGGAAAGGGTGGACAGTAAGATGGAGGGAGAATATGAACCGGGGTACAGTAAAAGGAATGAAAGAAGTTGCAGCTAGGGGCCAAAGGGATGCTGCAAAGAACCTCAAGTAATGCTTACATTGCACTGCATGAGGTGCACTGGCGGCAATAACCCCCTACGGGATGCTTTCCTAGTTAATCTTATCCTATCAATTAACTATTGCATGCTAATTTTAGCTGTGTACTCATGAGCACTGTCTTGAAAATGTTATATTGTACAATTTTTTTCTCTTATGCTACAAATATTGTGTCGTGTTGTCACTTATTCCCTGCTTTTTGCCCCAAATTTCAATTCTTTGAGTCTTTTTCCAACTTGCTCAGGTATGCTTAAATCTAGTTCTAACGCCTTCACATATTCTTTAATTTGCATAATTAGGTCTTTTCTAGTTTTCTTGCTCGTTCAAAGTTAACTCGTCTACCTTGATTGCTAGATGAAACCACTTACTTCAGTTCTATAGAATATGCAGGCTGTACACCTTAGTACTTTCAGCCTTACTCCTTAACTTGGTTACGTAATAGTTTTAGTAACTGATAACTTGTTTTTCAACTGAAGTCTTAGCACTGATAATTTATTAAGCTTGAATCTTACTGTACTGCACTGTACATAAATTCCAAGACATTTTTATAAAGCCACCAATAGCACTGTGGGAATCCAGGCAAATGAAAGAAAGCCATAACAACATGAGTATTTATTTAGAATTTTCAAAGAAAAATAAATATAAATGTTTGTTATCTATAATACACATTCATTACAAAGATATATCTTCAAGTATCAATACAAAGTGCATAACCCATAAGGCACCCTTTGTACAAGACCCTTACAGTTGTACTTTACATGCTCAATACAAACATTACAGCACCAAGCTCAATATCACTTCTGCATTGAATAACATCTTGCACACACCACATACACTGTACAGAATACTGGGACTAATCAATAAATGCATGATATATTTTGAGCAGAGGCCTGGCTCTACCAGGCATTAATACCAGTAATATACAATTACATACCTATGGCAACACACATACCATTATCTGAACTAACGTGAGGAAACTGCATATAAAATTGTTACTGTGTTTCATCATTTTCCTCAATTACTAACAGCTAAACATTGGCCAGGAAAAAAATAATATAAATTGTACATTACAATTTTCATATTGACTCAGATACATAGAAACACTTAATAATTATGGCATCATGTTACAGCTGTTTCAGAGAACTGTCAAACACAACTGACAGTTCTCAATGCATTTAAGACTTTTGTAAATATCCCCTCACTGCTTATTTACACACTAATCAAATCTACGTTCATTATAGCTTGACGTTTTGTGAGCCTTCGAGCAGAAGGCTCTATGTTATGTATGCAATGAAAAAGAGGAAAATAAACTTTTCAATGCAGTACAAAACATAAAACACACAGTTTAAGACTTGTGTACCCATAACCAGTTTCCTGATTTCTAAGTAGGACAGGAGCCTGCTCCTTATGAAAACTTATTCTAACAATGCTAACAATCTGAAAGCTACTTTAAATTAGCTTTCAAATTAGAACCATCTAAAAAGAAAAAGGAAACTCATTATCAGTAATGAAACATCTACAAGCATAGAACACCCACTGCCTCCCATACTCCATCTTTCATCCATACCACATTACAAAAGAGGTGAGTAAAACTTATCTTGGGCATTAAATCAGTCAGCCTGAGAAGAGTATGCAATCAGGAGTCTAATTCTAAACCTGGAGGCTACCTCCCTTGAAATCAAACTAGGCAAATCAACAAATGCAATAGCCATGGACCACCAGCCAAAAAATTCAATAAGACTAGGTAATACCAAGCGCCCTGTAGATAGATCCTAACAAGCCTTGAGGTCTATTTGTGGCTAATCAATTCTGAAGAATTTCTTATATATATTCAAGATAATAGTATGATTATCTCTTGCTGGCATCCTGTATTTGTCGATTTCAACTAACTGTATGACTTTACAATATATTTAACAAAGCAGAACATCATCTCTTATAGCTTTGGTAAAGCTAGGCTATTTCAAGGATGCCTCAGGTCTCATTAAGCATATGTTCTGAAGCCCTGTAGGCATTCTTCAGAACAGAACAATTTATTGACCTGGGATTCTACTCTTTACTTGACCTCTGTACTGTTCTTTCATCAGTCATTATCAGTGACTAATTCTACAAAATTCACATATTTTTATTAAAAACCTTGCTTTACTGTAGCTGCTCTCCAGCAGAACCAGAATATTTTAAATGCCATACAATGAATCTTCCAAAAACAAGTAAACTTGTGTTAAAAAGCATTTATTTCTGTCATACCAATGTTTATTGTATAACCTGAATTTAGTACCCAGAGAGGTCAAAGGATTAGGGTCAGAGAAGATTGCCTAGTGTTTGACTACCCGTTTGAATGCTAATGGTCCCAATACTATTTCTAGTTTTTGGTAACATTTAAAATTATTAGCCCTCAGATTTAAGATCAGAATCTGTACCTTACAAAAGCTGACTGACTCATGGGTAAAAATAAAAAATGAGAACCACTATACAATTTAAAACACCCTTAATATTTCATAAACTTCTATATATTGTACAATGAACATGAAAGGAACACAATACAAGACCAGTTTTAGCAACACAATACAGGACTAGTTTTAGCAAGTACAGTACACAAAAATCGAGAAATGGTAGGTACAAAATACACATTAAACTTTTAAACCTTCCAAAAGTAGCTGGAAAACTGTTAAAATGAAACTGGGTCATGGGTCTCAATGCCAGCCTTTTATAAATATATTGTAGAACCACTGGCCAGGATGAAGAATTTAGTAAGAAGAAAACAGAGCAAAAGAATGCAACATAATTCTCGCTAATATTGCACAGCATATTATGCTAATTGCAATATTGCACAATGCCAAAACCAAGGTAAATTGTGACTTTTAAAAAAACTCATACTTTCATTTTAGAGAAAGACAAGAGGTACCAATAAAAGTACAGTACCTACATGGCACTGATTACACATTTAAAATCAAGTTGAATTCATCTCGATACAGACCTGATAACCTTCCAAAGGCCAGTACTGTACCTCCCAAGACTTTGGTAAACTAAGTCAAAACATTTTGACAGTGCTAAGCACATACTGAAATATAAACACTCACGCCTGGCTGCCTATGAGAAATCACATCTTCCTTTTGTGCCTAGAATTTACAAACTTAAAACAAATTTCTGAAAATGACAGTCAAGAAAACTAACCTCGGAAGTCAATACAATCTTAAATTCTCAAGGTCACCCAAAGAATACTGCCTGTGCAAAAAAAAAAATAAAAATACAAAATGCTACTAAACTGAAAATACCTAAATTTGTGAAAAGAGCATGAAAATTTGTCAGTTACCCAAATCTCTTTATGGGTAAATCACTAAAACTTTTATGCTGAATAGTCATACAATCTAATTACTGTAAATACAGGCTTGAGATCACAGTTAAATCTTGGGCGCAAGAATAATGGAAAAGTAAATAAAAGTGCAATTCCTTTTAATGTAGACAGGTCCAGCACCTTTTCCCATTTTACGTTCTTACACGACTCAAATAATCTTCATAAAAACCGAAATAAAACAAAATATCTTACCATGAAAATATATAATTTACTTGGTACAAAATATAACTATATATATAACATTTCTGTACAAAAATCACTCACAACCAAGATCTTTTCCATTCCAAATGATTTCTTCAACAATTTCATCGAGTTTGTTTTTAAATCAAGTCAGCAAATCAAATAAAAAAAATCTATAGGTTTAATACCTCACAGTTACTGCAACATCACTTCCTAAAGTATTCTGATTAACTGTCTTGAATAATTCTGGCACTATAAAAAATGAAAAAAAGATCTTGGTTTTCCTGTGGTAATCTTCCCTATGAACAAGAAATAAAAAGTGGGAAGATTCTTATCTTTAGTATATTCAAGGTAGAGGTTTTCCCGCACAGAGAACTCTGAACAGAAAAAAACTACGAAACTAAGTGTTGAGCCCTTAGAACAAAAAGTAAAAATTTAAATTTTCTGGATAAGGTGATAAATAATGCCAACAACACAACACAAAAAGTTAAAGAGAATTATTAATGAAGAAATATCTATTGCTTGTTTGTACGGTGCTTAGCAATGAAAGAAACTGTACTGGGAATTTGAAGATTTTGCGAAGAACTAAAATTTACAATTGAAGGTTTCTTCGCACAAACACCACAGACGCAGCAAGATTCGTGATTCATGCTGGCAGAAAATGGCGAATTTTAAAAAGCTTACATTGCACACTAACTGACCACTTCAATACCCACTATCTCATTTGCTTTCAATCCATTCGAAATTAAAATTAATGAATAAATAAACCGGAGAAACAATCCAACATACTTGGACGTAAAAAGACGTTGGAGGGAGGGTAAAATAAAACCTTTTAAAACACAGCATGAGAAAGGCATTAAAAAGTAGGGCAGACTGGACACAGATTCCAGTTTTATAAAACAACAAATTCTCACTTAAAACACAACTTCCTTCCGTAACACAATACGTTTGAACCTCGTTTCTTCTTCCACAAAATGAAGAGGGCTCACGCGGACGCAAACTGAAGAGACTAAGGCACCAGGACACTTCAGTGGGAAACGTTCCTCACTTGAGAAAATGAAAGTTCATACTAAGGTCCATATATACAAAGTGAGGGTGGATACGCCCCCCACAACCCACAATCACACACGCATTGCACAATGACGACACACTTCGTCTCATATCATTAAGATACACTTGAAATGAATTCCACTTCACAAAAAAGGAAAAAATCACCATTAAATAAACTTAATTCGAATGCAGGAGCAGGAGGAGGAGGAGGAGGAGGAGGAGGAGGAGGAGGAGGAGGAGGAGGAGGAAGGAAAGCCCCTACATGTAATTGTTTCTCTGGGTTCTGTAGACGTAGGGCAGGTAAGGGGACGACGAAGGCGGCTCCAGGCTCTCTAGTTCCTGAGGCTTCACCCGACGGCGATCCGTCCGAAGGGAGTTGGCGGATCGGGCCGACCTGGACGACAGCGACGACCGGGATGATCGTCTCCCCCACGATCCGCTGGGAGAGTTCGCCTGCAAGTCGTTCAGGATGTCAAGTTAGTATTATCTCTTGAAGCGGACAGAACGAAAAGGTTTGGGTCTCTGACGAGTTAAATTATTCTTACATTAAAAACGATGAACTTAATATAGGTCAAGTCTCTGATTAAATAATTCATTTTTATACTTGCTATCTTCAAATCATCTTTATCTTCAATAAAGACCTAATGACCATTTACGTTTGCTATCTTTAAATCATCTCTATCTTCACTAGAGACCTAATGGCTATTTATAGTTGCTATCTTTAAATCATCTTTATCTTCACTAAAAACTTACTGACTTATCTGTTTGTTAAATTTCATCTTTTGGTTTAAATCCACGTACTTCCACCGTTTCTGAATTGCTACAGTCACCAAGTATATTTTGGCCATTATTACAATTTAATTATAAGTAACCAGTGGCGTCATTTCAGATTTTTTTTTTTTTGGGGGAGGTTTAGAACTTATGATATGGATGGGGTGGCGAGCGAAGGAGCCCTATCGGCGGGGGTGGGGAAGATGTAAGCCCACCCACGAGAAATTTTTTTTTGGGAAATTTGTGGGCATTTTGAAGCCATATAAGAACTGTATTGAGTTAATAAAGCAGCTAACAGGTGTGCCACACCCAACCATGTTATTATTATTATTATTATTATTATTTCAAAGGATGGGGGGAAGGGAACCAAGTCTTGGGGGGGGACATCAGTGTTTTGAGGGGGGGCAAGTGCCCCCACCCCCACAAATGCCTGTGTGTAACTTACGAACTACAGTTTGAATCGATATGATCATCCTGATTCATTCGGTCATTTGTCCCAACATCTGCTGTGATTTGGCTCAAAGCAATGAGTGCACTTGTTTCTTCATTCAGAATAAGAGATTTAACGTTTCAGTTATTAATCTCATATATACTGTCTGTTTTGTGTCATGAGTATGTGTATATATCACGTAAAACTATTAATTTTTCTTTTGTTTGTTCTTACTGAACCTAAACTTAATTCTAGATTTTTTTCTCTTATGTTTGCCTTTTAGAAATTTAAAACTACATTCTAAGCAGACGTATTACTTAAAAATCTTTTTGCGGAAAACTATTAGAAGAAATTCTGGGATATCCTATTGACTCAGAAACTGAAATCGGACCTTCTAACAGATACGTTGCACGGATTAAATAATATAATAATAACATTAATATTAATAATAATTATTATTATTATAGTTATCTTTATTATTCTTAAAAATTTCATAATAGCACGAGTCCTTAAAATGGTGACGAAATTCAAAATGGTGTAAATTTATATACACCCATACACACACAATATATATATATATATATATATATATATATATATATATATATATATATATATATATATATATATATATATATATATATATATATATATATATATAACGAGAGCTTTCGAGATCCAGCTCGATTCTCCTCAATTTGATTGAGAAGGAAAATCGAGCAGGTTCTCGAAAGCTCTTGTTTTGATTGTATGTATGTATGTATATATATATATATATATATATATATATATATATATATATATATATATATATATATATATATATATATATATATATATATATATATATATATATATATATATATATATATATATACATATATACACTAACACCATTGTGGATTTCTTCAATGTTATCATTATTATTACTATTATACAAACAAAAACACCAACTTATTTCTCAAGAGCACTTCAGTTTTAAATGGCATGCTCGCATCATAGGGTAAACAGAGTCTAAGTAGTAACATAGGAGGAAAAATCTCCTGGACTAGGGGAGGAGGAGGAGGAGGAGGAGGAGGGTGAGAGGTACAGGCAGACTTCTTGTTCCCCTGGGCGCCACAACCCACGTACGCTACCTGTCTCGATCTGGAAGTGTGATGGTTTGCCAGGATCCACTGGTGTCGCAACGCCTCGGCGGCCGAGAGTCGAGTCTTCGGGTCGACCTCCAGTAACATGCGGACGAAGTCCCTCCCGCTCTCACTCACTTCCTTCCACACCTTCATATGAGAGGAAAAAGGGAAAATAGAAGGTTACGCAAGTTCCGGATTGTCGCCTCTGTTCGACCGCAGTCGTGCGCTAATATACGGCCAATGACAGCGACTTTTTTATATGGGGACATTGGATGTCTTGGTTTTCAAAACCTGTTGCACTTAGTGGGATTCGTAGTGTTGTTTTTATCTTCAGTTTGTGTGTGTGTATGTATGTATGTATGTATGCGTATGTGTATATGCATGTATGTATATGTATATATATATATATATATATATATATATATATATATATATATATATATAGTGAGTATCAGTTTGTGTTCGTGTATGTATTTATGTGTAAAATTATACATATATATATGTATTTATGTATATATATATATATATATATATATATATATATATATATATATATATATATATATATACATACATATATACATAAGATATAATGAACAGCACGGAAACAAGTACACAGCAGTTAAATGAAGCCTCAACAAGAGAAACCTCAAGTACTTCCTGATTAAAGGACAACCCTCAAGTGCACAGCGAAATGCGAGTAATTTCAAACTGGAAGCTTCAAATTCTCAGTGGTACTGGAAGCTTGTACGTGGCATGCTTACTGTAATTATCAAGTAATTACTACATTCGGGTGTATACTGCAATGATTATTATTATTATTATTATTATTACTCAGAAGATGAACCCTGTTCATGAGGAACAAGCCGACAGGGGCCACTGACTTGAAATTCAAGCTTCCAAAGGGCGTTGTGTTCATTAGGAAGAAGTAGGAGAAAGGAAGAGGAAATACAGAACGAAGAGATCCCACTTATTAAAAAGAAAAATAAATGAATAAATTAATAAAGTGTGTAATATAATGCCTGAATATATATATATATATATATATATATATATATATATATATATATATATATATATATATATATATATATATATATATATATATATATATATATATATATATATATATATATATATATTACCACTGCATGTATGTGAATTATACGAAGCCGCTTCAGGAAATTACATAAGAAACTTGACTATGCACTACAAAAAACGCCAGCACTAGAAAAAAGAATGACATTCATTCACGTGAGTAACTGTAACTGTCAAAGAACTGGCGCCACTGCACGATTCTCCCTCACAGTGCCGAGCACTCGCTGGATGCACGGCGGGGCGTTTCGTCTCGAAAACAGACCCCAATTTAGTCTCAACAGAGTGATACTTATAAATTAGAACCAAACCTCAAAAACTTATTTAACAAAACATTCAGACATTAATGAACGACGATGACCTTCATTGACGTCATGTCAGTTTTCCAGTTTTCAGATTAAATCTCTCTCTCTCTCTCTCTCTCATATAATATATACTGTATGTATATATATATATATATATATATATATATATATATATATATATATATATATATATATATATATATATATACTTTAAATCAGGGACTCACTCTCTCTCGCGCTATTATATATATATCTTAAGAGAGAGAGAGAGAGAGAGAGAGAGAGAGAGAGAGAGAGAGAGAGAGAGAGAGAGAAAGAAAAGTGTTCTCATTAGTGTTCAACATGACTCTCACCTATCACCAGGATGTAAATTCAAGACTTGTCAAGTCATGTCATCTTCCTCCTCTTCGAACCACGTACAGAAGAGAGAGAGAGAGAGAGAGAGAGAGAGAGAGAGAGAGAGAGAGAGAGAGAGAGAGAGAGAGAGAGAGAGAGAGAGAGAGATTTTTTCAACAGTAATAGGAGGGGAGAGGGAGTTTAGCAAATTCAGGAGTGGGACTGGGGGATCGGATACTGACTACAGGTGGTGGAGAGAGAGAGAGAGAGAGAGAGAGAGAGAGAGAGAGAGAGAGAGAGAGAGAGAGAGAGAGAGAGAGAGAGAGTCTCAACATATTAGGGAAGAAGGTTATAGCAGGCAGCACCAGCAATGCAGTTGAATGATTTGCTGAATGATTCTGGGAGGAGGACTTTGGCGTTAAGTGTGAACGTCTGCACGCGACCAGCACGTCTTAGTGAATGAGAATACTGCGCGCGCGCGCTGGGGTTACCAATACAGCGCATGTATAAGCGAGCATGTATGTGTATGCGCATGCGCAGAAGAGTGGTGGAGACTTGGACGTCGTCGTCAGCCTTGGAAGGCCACACCGTCCGACAGACTAACAATGATGCCATTCTCTTGTGGAGATCCTCTTTTTTTCTTTTTCTTCCTCAATCGCTTTCGCCTATAAGGGCTCGCTCCCTCCCTCCCTCCCTCCGTCCCACACCTCTCCCCCTCCCCCCCCTCGCTTCCATCATCCCCACACGCCACGAACTAATCGCTTGTAAGCCCGGGGCCAAATTAAATGTTGGGAAATAATGAGATACCCGACAGCAAGGAGATGATGAGTCAGTGCTTGCTTGAGCTTTTGTCTGTCATCGGCAACGAATTCGGACGAGTCCCAATGAAAAGACAGGGAAGTGACAGACGAGAATGTCGTCAGTCACGTCTTCTTGGCGTACGAGCAGGGGGGGCTGTTGCCCCCACAAGCTTTGGGCAGACAAATTTTTCGGGCAGAGTAGCCAATGTAGCTGGGGTATTCAATGGGCAGATCGTGAACTAGATCTGCTCCATAAGTGTTTTTTCTTTTCATGCATGAAATTTTACTTTTCCCTTAGAAAACCAAATGCCAAACCTGTTCTCTCTCTCTCTCTCTCTCTCCACCACCTGTAGTCAGTATCCTACCTTTTGTCCCATTCCTGAATTTGCTAAACTCTCTCTCTCTCCTATTACTCTCTCTCTCTCTCTCTCTCTTCTGCACTTTTACAAATATTTTTGAGTTCTTACTGTTTATTTATAAACTAAATATATATATATATATATATATATATATATATATATATATATATATATATATATGTATATGTATATATATGTACAGTATATATTTACTGTATATATAATTGCTTGGATTTACAGGCAAAATATATTTCGGGGGGAGAGAGTTCAGGCCCCCCAGATGAGAAAAGAGCCCCGTACGCCTATGGGACTCACGCCTTGTGGGCGTAGCAAAACGACGAAGCGTTCGCCCGAACCTACTACTTGACAAGTCAGGCATTTAAATAAATGACTGGACGTTTGTGCGAGTCCACTGCGTAAGCACAGAACTGACTTAAACGAAGACGTTATTGTCTTCTACGGCGTCAACTCAACACGGCTTGATAAACAAACCTCTCGTTGATCGTCAATCAGAACGTTCGGTCGGGGTTTTTCAGCGTCACTGTTCTAACCTATGACCTGCCACCCAGGCGGCCTCATTCTCTCTCTCTCTCTCTCTCTCTCTCTCTCTCTCTCTCTCTCAGTAACCTGGGACAAGTGAAATCTTATATGCCACATACCAGCTTTAACCAACTTAAGCACAAACAAGTGACAGTCTGTGGAAACGTTGGACTAATAAATAGTGCTCTCAATATGGAGTGCCAAGGTAGATGGCAATGAGTCTCGTTAAAAGAGAGAGAGAGAGAGAGAGAGAGAGAGAGAGAGAGAGAGAGAGAGAGAGAGAGAGAGAGAGAGAGAGAGAGAGAGAAATGTTTATGAAACATCTCTCAGAAATGTCTATTTTAAAAGATTAAATCTCACGGATTCATATACTTTTCCACAGTGGCAGATATGTGGCAAAACCATGAGCGAACAAGACTCTGTTACAGGTATGCATGAGTAAAAATTGTGATTCTTTCGAGTTATGATTTATATCTTTAAGTTCTTTCAAGATTCGAGCTTCTGTGAGTATAGATTATATATCTCTATCTATATCTATCTATATATACACGCACACGCGCGAGCACACACATATATAAATAATATATTTTCATTTTCTTATTTTATCACTTGCACAGTCGTTCTGTGCATTAATACAATTAACAACAGGGCCTTATTTAAGCAGGACGGCATCTACCGCAGATATTTATTCAGGAATAGTTACAAGCTTTCCAGGACTAACTGTCCTCATCGTCAGGTGGTCGTTAAGTGCAGACACTTCGCCCTGGAAAGCTTGTAACTTTTTCCGAATAAATATCTCGGCTAGATACCGTCTTGTTTAAGTGAGTGACCTGTTATTGACATTATATATACTGTATATATATAGATAACTTTTATTCACTAAAGAAATGTAATTTAAAAACGTGCAAAGAATACACTTTGTGTATGGGCACCTACAAGAGCCTGCAAATGTTAATCAGTGGTCTGGTTAAATTGTTAAATAACAATAACAGAGTATATGCATGCTTAAACACATACATCCAATTACAGAACTCGTATCGGTATACACAGCACTCGATGTTTACATGCCTATCTATCAGCTGTCATACACTCCTCTCTAACACGTCTGTGTCCGTACAAGTACGAAAATCTATCGGCACGCGTGCATACGAAAGGAAAACGGTAATGGGTCCTTCCCAAAGTACAATTTACTTCGCTGCCACTCGCGTAAATCAATGCCTTACCCAACTGATAGAACATTTCCCAAGGTCTGTCCACTTAAAACAAGTATCTAGTTTTTGTCGGTGACACCATCGTTGGGAAAAGGGTTTCAAATCCTTGCTTTGAACAAATTTTATAACTTGTTCCATTTATCGGGAAGTTTATTTTCCTTTTTTTTTTTTAAGATTTACGAGTGAAAATGAACTTCAAAGTTGAAGATACCGGTGTTCACTCACACGTATACATAACACTGTATACACATACATATATGTATACATGAATGTCTTTTACTGTAATACCACAGTGTAATATGAATGTAAGAAGTATTTTATGGGCCTTCTTATATTCATATGTATACATGAATGTGGATACAATAGTTTACCGCGATGTATTTTCCCGAGATGTAACCGAGTATCGGGACCTTTTCCTGAGAAAAAGCGGAACGCCATGTCTAAAAAACTAACCACAGAATTTTCTTGAAAATAATCTCATTATGTTTCCCACACCCAAATTCTAATGATGATCCAATATTAAGTTTATTCTAACCTAACCTAACCTAAATTAGGGGCATGGCAAAAAAAATAAATAAATAAAAAAAACCGTGGTTCGTTCAATATTAGCATACATCTCAGGAATGTGCTACAGGGGATACACGAGTGAGATGATGTAGTATACTAGTTATTGTGATTTGGTGGCTGCCAAAGACACCTAAATTATCGCTGAATAAGGTTAAGTATCAAAAGGAGGCGGTCACAGCATTAATTACTCACAAGAACAAAAGTTAAAAGTGACAGGGGAGACCGTAATTATTACAAGGGCATAAAGGTAATAATAGGTGTGGATCTAGTTTTTCTGATGGCTTGGAAATGTGGAAAGAATTGAGGAAGCGAGTGTACAATGCAAAGAGGCAAATGACCCCGAGTGTGCAAGGGGATTCGACACGCTGCTGATGAGTCTTCTGTGATGGTGTATGAAGATTAATTTTTTTTTTTTTTTGAAGGGGGTGTGGTGCAGGGTCAGAGAAAAGGGATTTCACCAACATTTCAGCAGTAAAGTATGAATGTTGAGCCAACTTCTACTAAAGGGGGAAACTGTTTACTGTTGAAAAAAAAATAATATATATATATATATATATATATATATATATATATATATATATATATATGTATGTATGTATATATATATATATATATATATATATATATATATATATATATATATATATATATATATACATATACATACATACATAAATACTTATATACAAGAGCACACAAACAGCAACTATGTAAATACAACGAAACACACACTAGTGCCCATGACACTCCTACCTAGCCTGAGGACCGGGACCTGATTTCTGGGCGAACCAGAACGATTTATGCCCGTTAAATCCCACCGGACCATTGCTGACCTAAGCAGCGAAATATGTACTTGCTAATAGTTGACTGTGGTGAATCGCAACCAGAGTGGGGGAAGGGTCCAGGAATAGAAATCTCGACCTAAATAATTACTGATAAGAGAGAGAGAGAGAGAGAGAGAGAGAGAGAGAGAGAGAGAGAGAGAGAGAGAGAGAGAGAGAGAGAGAGAGAGAATAAAATATAATCAGAACCAACCAACCAACTGTTAATACAAAGTTATTTATGTTTAACTACATAGCTGGAAACGTTCTCCATCATAATTACATGAGTTATCACAAAAGCAACAAGTCACCTTTATGAGTTAACAAGAATGATCTTTGACAACTACTTGTTACTTATTTTTCTCATCACACTGAATACCACTCGAGTGAAGATGCAGGAGGAGAGACACCATAATTCTATTTGTATTTTTTTCTTTACTATATTGCTCGAGTGCTCTTGCTCTATAGAAAACACCGGAAGTTTTACAACACATTAAAAAAAAGAATAAAGGGACATTCGATTTTTGCATATTTAAGGCCGGACCTCGAACAATTATCAATCTTTTTTTTGACATACCCACTTAACCTTCACCCAATGGATGGCCTTGAAAAATTCGATTGACTTTCAAAGGCTGATGTCAGTCTCACCCCGTAGGAGGGTAGTACCGTCAGTGAACCTCACGCGATGCACAGTAGGCATTACGTAAGGTTCCCTGCAGCGTCCCTTCGGCCCCTAGCTGCGACCGCTTTCATTCCTTTTACTGCACCTCCCTTTATATTCTTTCTTCCATCTTACTTTCCACCCTCTCCTAACAATTGTTTCATAGTGCAACTGGGTGGTTTTTCTCCCGTTACACCTTTCAAACCTTTTTACTATCAATTTTCCTTTCAGCGCTGAATGAACTCAAAGGTCCCAGCGCTTGGCCTCTGGCCTAAATTTTATATTCAATTCTATTCTAGTCTATTCTATTCGTCCTGTCAGTCTCAGGTCCGACCCACACAAAAAAGAATCAACTGCATAACTCAATCAGCAACCCTTCACAAAGGTTGCCTGTGGCCACTTATAAACAGACACTGTCTCACTGAACTCTGTGTCTCTCTCTCTTGCACGGCGCTAAAATATTACTCAGTCAAAATACCAATCAATACATACCCAAGCCAACAGAAGTCACTGTTTCTGGGTCACTGCTCTCGGCACTCACACCCACCCGGAAACTGATGGCCGTAGGTCAGTTTCCACAGTTTACGTGACGTTTTAAAAGACAGGTCATTATGTTTGCCGTCTTCTTTGTGGGACAGACTTTAAATGGCTATCAAGTAACGTTATTTAGGAAAGCTACATGTCTACATTATCATATGGGATCTAGCCATAAACTATGTACATTTAATAATAATAATAATAATAATAATAATAATAATAATAATAATAATAATAATAATAATTAGAAGAAGAAGAAGAAGAAGAAGAAGAAGAAGAAGAAGATTATTATTATTATTTTTATTATTATCATATAGACGAAAACAAACTTTCCACAGGAATGATGATACAATAATTCAACATCAGATACTCCTCCCCACCAGCGATATACGAGTTATGCAATCTTCCCTTGAGGAACGCTCAATTTATATATACAATATATATATATATATATATATATATATATATATATATATATATATATATATATATATATATATATATATATATATATATATATCTAAGTAATCAGCACACACTCAAGTGTGGAATAGAAGTAAATTACTGACTCACACTGGAATCGAACCCAGGCCTTTTAGCTGAAAGGCAAAGGCGTTGGCAACGCCCCTACCCTATCAATTGAAAGACCTGGGTTCGATCCTGATGTGAGACAGAAATTTGTATATATATATATATATATTTAAATATATGTAAATTTAAATATATATATCTATCTATCTATCTATCTATATATATATATATATATATATATATATATATATATATATATATATATATATTACTTCGTATGGTGCACTGAGTAAAAGGAAGAAACAGCGACTTTTTTTTTATCTAAGGCAAACTGTGAATCCTGACACGTTATAAGTATAAAGCCAATGTAAACGGAGTTCGGCAGTTTACAACAGATTCTTTATATTGCAAGCATATTTAATGTATGCACGAGCATACTTAAGTGGCCGGCACTGTTAATTATTGACTGCAAAAAACTTGAAGACGCCTTCCTTAAATTCAGATTCACAAAGAGAGAGAGAGAGATAAATTTTTCAGAGGCAAAAAAAAAAAAAAAAAAAAAAAAAATCAAAGGCAAAAATTTTTTTTCAAAGGCAAAAAAAAAAAAAAAAAAAAAAAAAAAAAATCACAGCGCAAAATAAAAAGAATTTTTTTCAGAGAAAATTTTTTTTCAGAGGCGGCAAAAAAAAAAAAAAATCAGAGGCAAATGCTAAATCAAGGAGTATAAACAACAAAATCCACTGCATATATTTGTAAAAGGGGAGAGAGAGAGAGAGAGAGAGAGAGAGAGAGAGAGAGAGAGAGAGAGATTAATGTCGTTTGAATGAAGTTTATGATTCAATATAGTTTATACCATTAATTCAATTATTGAAACAAGGCGACCCTGTAACGAGGCCATAATATCGAGAATTAAAAGCCACAGAAGTGTTAAAAATATTTATGTGCAGAGTTATAAACTATGTGAAAATCTCTCCTTATATTTTTTTTAACTCTGTACATATATTTTTAACACTACTGTGGCTTTTAATTCTCGAATCCAATTATTACTTGAAAAAAACAACTATTTCCTTAGATAAAAGGATAAATATACCTTTTAAAATAAGTTAAATTTCGAAAAATCCAAGATACTCAGCCACTGCAATTGAACTGAATATAATATATATGCACACACACACACGCACACACACACACACACACACACACACACACATATATATAGATATATATATATATATATATATATATACACATATATATGTATATATATAAAATATATAAATATATAAATAAAAGATTGACCAACCTTAACTGTAACTTCTGAAGAATGTAGAGAAAAGGACAAAAAGGAAAAAAAATATATATGTAAAAAATTCAGTTGTGAAAGGACGGCAAGGGAAGGTAAAAAAAATAAATAAATAAAAAAAAAAAAAAAAGCTGACCGAAACGACAGACTTAATTAATGGCCCACGAGGAGAAAAAATGGATGACGCAATTATAATACAGATCAGGAACGTGGAGATGGAATACGATACAAATACAGAGAGAGAGAGAGAGAGAGAGAGAGAGAGAGAGAGAGAGAGAGAGAGAGAGAGAGAGAGAGAGAAAGGAACAATAGTGCGGTGGGTGGTGAATTGAGTACAATGGTAGCGTTGATGTTGGAGTAACAAACGATACACTGTGGCATGTGTGTGCGTGCGTGTGTACGTGTGTGTGTGTGTGTGTATCTGAAGCCACATAACCCCCTCCCCTCAACTAAGGCATTCATAGCACCCCTCTCCCCACCACCCCAGGGGGCCCTCCCATGCCAGTTCTTAATTCTCAATACTCTTCTCCTCCTCCTCCTCCTCCACCTCTCCCATTCCAAGGTGCCTGCCTGCCTGACTTCTTGTCTTTCAAAGCGAAATTCCCCCCCGCCCCCTTCCCCTCCCCTCCCCTAATCCCTTGTAAATTGGGGGGGTTAGGAAGGAGTGAGGGTCCTGTTACCTACACAATGACGTGCAGGTGATGAGGACATCTCAAAAGGTTACACTTCAAAAGATCTCTCGGCGTTGGGATTCTCTTACGCCGTTGCGAGTTCTCAAGAACGAAAAGCAAGAAGAAGAAGAAGAAGAAGAAGTGGCAGTAGTGTCAAATGTAAACAAACCAGAAGAAAGGAGAGCGCGCGCGCGTAGGCAAAGCACCGAGTGCACCAAGATCGGCGCATTTCTGACTCGAGGAAGGAAATCCACAACTCTCTCTCTCTACTCGTTTCTTCTCCGGCCGCCGGCGCTTCTCTGGGCATTCATGAAAGTCGTTAAAACAAAGCTGTAATTTTATACAGTCACGACAGGAAATTTACACTTTATAATAAGGGGTTTCCTTCTTTAGGAAATGATCTTAAGGGAGGCTGTTTACATTTCGTATTAAAAGAGGTAATTTTTTTTTTATAGATCTAAGCTACGGACTTCGCAATGCATCAAGGCAAATTATTTTTCCCGTAAATTAACGCTATGAAAATCACATAACACATACGAAATTACAAGCCTACTTTCTCAGCTAATACTACGAAACTGAACACATACAATCCAGATAGTTTCTGAAAAAGTCAGGAGACATTCTTCACGTAACATAGAAAAAAGCAAAGAAGGAACAAATACACTTCATTCCCTCACAAA
>NC_089750.1:6116936-6124436 GCF_040412425.1 Macrobrachium rosenbergii | reverse complement strand
TTGCGTCCAATTCTAAATTTCTAGTCATCAGTTACAAAAAAAGTCGCATATTCTATTTAAAATTGGGCGTCAATGTCAAATCGCTGAACCATATCCTGATCTGATTTCTCCGAGGGGGCAAACTAGCTACAAAGAACACTAATTAACTCCGTAGCGAAAAATAAAAAAATCAACTCAGCAGAGAAAAATTAAAAATCATCTGAGCAGAGAAAAATAAAAAAAAAATCAACTAAGCAGCGAAAAATTAAAAATCAACTCAGCAGCGAAAAATAAAAAAATCAACTCAGCAGCAAAAATTAAAAAAATTCAACTCAGCAGCGAAAATAAAATAAATCAACTCAGTAACGAAAAATAAAAAAATCAACTCAGCAGCGAAAAATAAAAAATTCAACTCAGCAGCGAAAAATAGAAAAATCAACTCAGCAGCGAAAAATTAAAAAAATCAACTCAGCAGCAAAAAATAAAAAATTCAACTCAGCAGCGAAAAAAAAAAAATCAACTCAGCAGCGAAAAATAAAAAAAATCAACTCGGCAGCGAAAAATGAAAAATCGAATCAGCAGCGAGAAATTAAAAATCAACTCAGCAGCGAAAAATAAATCAACTCAGAGAAAAATAAAAAATCACCTCAGCAGCGAAAAATTAAAAATTAACTCAGCAGCGAAAAATGAAAAATCGAATCAGCAGCGAGAAATTAAAAATCAACTCAGCAGCGAAAAATAAAGCAACTCAGAGAAAAATAAAAAATCACCTCAGCAGCGAAAAATTAAAAATTAACTCAGCAGCGAAATATTACAATCAATTTTAGCAAGTATGAAATGTGACTATACAGTATAAAGCTGTGGAACCCTTGGTCCCCAAATCAAGGTCCTATTGCTTTACTAGTCTCGAGGCTTTCTCCATCTTCGAAATTGTCAAAATGACTCAAGACCAGAGTTCGGAGGAAAAACAGAGTGAGATAATTATTTATTCCCATACTCATTACCAGGACGCTCGAAAGAATATAATGTTGCCAGCAGAAACTTTCACCATTCAGCTTTGCCATTTTACTATAATTGAAACTTTCTGGTCGAACTTGTGTGCTGTTTAACATCGAATGGCAATAGCAGGCACTGGCCTCTTTTCGTAAACTGCGTAAAATTCTCTCGTTTGCGCACAAAGATGAATTTGGTACGCATATTACATACTATTGTATATATTGTATGTTACAGGGAATATGTGAAATCAAGGATTTCACCAGATCTCAGGGGAATTTGTGAAATGACCAATTCGCTTAGGAACATTTGATCCCGGAGGGCTAGTACTAAACATGGCAAAACTGATTCATCTACACTGTTTCGCCGTGTTTAGTACTTGCCCCTGGGGTGTCTAATGTGTTTCGCCATATTTAGTACTAGCCCCTGGGGGAATCAAATCCCCTGGGGGTTATTACTAAACACGGTGAAATACATTTACCCCCCCAGGGGCTAGTACTAAAGACGGCGAAAGTGTAGATGAATCACTGTTTTGCCATGTTTAGTACTAGCCCTCCGGGAACAAATGTTCCTTAGCGAGCTGGTCATTTCACAAATTCCCTAGGGATTTCGTAAAATACCTGGATTTCACATATTCCCTGTAACATATACATTCTCTTCAGTTTGTAAGAACATACAAACAATCACTTCTAATGAGGTATTTTCATTTATTTTCACCATAAACTGCAAAGTGACACTTATTCTAAACTTTCTGTTATCACAGAGTCAAAGGCCAACATCAAGAGATAAATCTAAATAATCACTAAAATGCAGACTTCATTCATTCAAGCCCAAAGACCACTCACAATTCAAGAAGAAAACTCCACGAGCAAAATTAACTACACACACACAAAAAAGAACAAACAACGGCCAGACTTTACATCAACAACGGTCGCCATTACGTCACTGTGATGCCATAGAGCCGTCCCCATCAACCAACCAATCAATCTCTGAGGGATGTTTTCGTGCCGAGACCTCCCTCAATCAATCCACTGATAGCTTATCTCCGAACACGTTCTCGGTGTTGTTGCACATACATTGTAATTCACTGCCTCGATCAAAATTTGGTTCTGGAGACTGGGAAAAAGGATAGGTTGCGCTGAAAAAAATGACTTGAAACGAAAAAAGAAGAGAAAAAAAATTACTGCCTTGGTCAAAACTTGGTAATGGATATATATATAAAAAAATAGAATGAGCTGAAAAAAATCAAATGGATTACGAAATTAGTCTTGGTCAAAATTTGGTTCTGGAGATTGAGGAAAAAAGATAGACTGCGCTAAAAAAAAATGACTTGAAATGAAAAAAAAAATTACTGCCTCGGTCACAATTTGGTAATGGAAAAAAAAAAATAGATTGAGCTAAAAAAAATTAAATGGGTAAAAAAATTAGTCTTGGCCAGAATTTGGCAATGGGAGTTGAGAAAAAGCTAGAATGGGCTGAACAAAAAATTTTTTTTAAATGGATGATAAACTTAATGCCACCGTCAAAATTTTGTCGTGGAAAGTAAAGAAAACAAAATACATGGGCTGAGAAAAAGTTTGAAATGGATAAAAAAAAAAAAAACTGTTGCTTGGGTCAAAATTTAGCAATGAAGAGCGAGAAAAAAGCTAGAATGGGCTGGACAAATTTTTGAAACATGTAAAATTACTGCCTTGGTCACAATTTGGTGATGTTAAATTTAGAAAAAATGAGAATTAGAACTGGTTGAATAAAAAAAAACTGTTTGAAATTGATAAAAACAAACGACTGGCGTCTTTGCAAGTTGAAAGTTCTGACTCCTCTGAACTCTATAAAATGATGTCCATTTGAAAATTTCTTTTCTTTCAGCCAGTTCTAATTTTGAAATACTCTAAATTTCCCTCACCAAGTTTTGACAGAGGTAGTAATTATTTTTTTATCAATTTCAGTTTTTTTTTTCAGCTGGTTCTAACTCTTATTATTTTTTTTATATTTCCATCACCAAATTCTGACCAAGACTGTAGTTTTTTTTATCAATTAAAAAAAAAAATTTCCGTCACGCTCTAGTTTTTTTCTGTCTTCAACAAATTTTGACCCAGGCAACAGTTTTTTTTTTATCCATTTCAAATTTTTTCTCAGCCCATTTATTTTCTTCCTTTACTTTCCACCACAAAATTTTGACGGTGGCAGTAAATTTACCATCCATTTCAAAAATTTTTATTTTCAGTCCATTCTAGCTTTTTCTTAATTTCCATTACTGAATTTTGACCAACACTCAATTTTATTTATCCATTTCAATTTTTTTCTGCTCACTCTATTTTTTTCTAAATCTCCGTTACCAAATTCTGAACGAGGCAGTATTTTTTTTCCCACTTCGAGTAATTTTTTTTCAGCGCAATCTATCTTTTTTCTCAATCTCCAGTACCAAATTTTGACTGAGGCAGTAAATTTTTTTTTTTATGTTAGTTATATTTTTATCTTCATACTCATTTCACATTTTTCTCACAACTTCCATGACCAAATTTTAACTCAAGAGAGTAACTTTCCTATTCACTTCAAGCAATATTTTTCAGCAAAATCTATCTTTTTTCAATCTCCATTATCAAATTTTGACCGAGGCAGTAATTTTTGTCAGCTCATTCTATTCTTTTTTTTTAAATCTCCCATCACCAAATTTTGACAGAGGCGTATTTATTTTTTTTTTTATAAATTTCAAAACACTTTTTTTCAGCCCATTATAGCTTTTTCTCAATTTCCATTAACAAAATCTGACCCAGGCTATAATTTTTTTTTTATCCATTTCATGCAATTTTTTCTCAGCGCAATCTAGCTTTGAGTCTTCATAAACCAAATTTTGATCGAAGAAATAATTACATTTTTTTCAGCCCATTTTACATTTTTTCTCTCAATTTCAAGATCAAAATTTAAGCCAGACAGTAATTTTTCTATGTGTCATGCATCAACTGCCTTGTTAACTGTGTACTCACTCGGCAGTTTTTTTATTTTTTTTTTTATTTTTTATCATCAGCGTGTTGCATGAGAGGAATGGTTGTTCCACTTGTATGGCTTTTGACTTTTTTTTCGTTAGTATTTTACTAATCGAACAAGGTTCTGCTTTCTATATTTTCAAGAAGAAAAATGTTCCAGTTCATCTATTTTGTTCCAGTTGTATTTTACTAAGCAAAATTTATTTTCACGAAGGAAAAATTTCTCCTCTTCCGTTCCACTTTTCACACCTTTGACTTTTTTTCGTTAATATTTTACTAAGCAAAAAGGTTCTGTTTTCTATATTTTCAGGAAGGAAAAATTTCTCATCTATTGTTCCATTTGTATGCCTTTCGAATTTATTTTCGTTAATATTTTACTAAGCGAAAAGGTTCTGCTTTCTATATTTTCACGAAGGAAAAATTTCTCATCTACCGTTCCACTTTTGTGACTTTTGGCTTTTTTTCGTTATTTTACTAAGCAAAAAAGATTACGCTTTCTATATGTTCACGAAGGAAAAATGTCTCATCTACTGTTCCACTTTCATGTCTTTCGAATTTATTTTCGTTAATAATTTACTAAGCCAAGAAGCAAAACCTTTACTAAGCGAAAAAAGTTCTGCTCGTTCTCAAATCATCAGACAACGGATTAACGAATTTAGTGATGATTTTAACAATTCCCTGGTAACCGAAGATTTCCATGACAAAAAAAAAACTGATGAAGATTTTTGATGACTCTGATGAAGACTCATGTAGATAGTTGGGAAGATTCTTATGATGACAATGGCGATGCTCATCATTAAGATAAATACAATGATGATTTCTATGAAAATGGACATGGAAACATCACCTACAATGAATAAACGACGCTGCAAACTTTCAAAGGATTCATTAATTTTACATAAAGTAACCATAATTTCTCATTATACAATAAAAAAAGGGGGAAAAACATACAATAAAACAATTAAAAAATACGCCAAAGTTTTTTCTGCTCAATCGAGTTTTCTGTGCTGCCGCTACAGCGTATAATCAAGGCCACCGAAAACAGATCTATCTTTCGACGGTCTAGGTATAATACTGTATGAGCCGCGCCCCATGAAACTTGAACCACGGCCCGGTGGTGGCCTATCCTATATCGTTGTCAGAAACACGATTATGGCTAACTTTAACCTTAAAATAAAAACTACTGAGGCTAGAGGGCTGCAATCTGGTATGTTTGATGATTGAGGGTGGAAGATCAACATACCAATTTGCAGCCCCCTAGCCTTAGCAGTTTTTAAGATCTGAGGGCGGACAGGAAAACTGCGGTCAGAATAAACTGCGGACGGACAGACAAAGCCGGCACAATAGTTGCCTTTAACAGAAAACTAAAAAGAAACAGAGAAGAGCGCAGATAAATGAAGCACAAAAGCATTGTGGGGTATCGCATGTGGCAAGACTCAAGATCTAAAAGATAGCAGAAGCGGGGATCTGCCTTTGGGCGCACACTGAAAGGCGCAGCCACGTCGCAATAAATCAATTTAAAGATAAGAGAAGGAAACGAACACAAAGGCAGAACAGAGAATAAAAAAAAAAAAAAATGGGAAAGAATAAGAACGGAAATCATTAAGTAATGACGTAAGTCTATTTCAACATAAATGAACAACAGTTTCAGGGGGAAGAGAAAAGTGAAACTCTTAAAAACAGTAACAGCTGCAAAGGAAAGGAAAAAAGAAACTCTTGAAAACAGTTACAGTTGCAAAGGAAATGGAAAAAAAGAAACTCTTAAATAAAACAATAACAGTTGCAGAGGAGGAAAAGGGAAAAAAGAAACTCTTAAAACAGTAACAGTTGCAAAGGAAAGGGAAAAAAAGAAACTCTTAAAAACAGTAACTGTTGCACATGAAAGAAAAAAACTCTTAAAAACAGTAACAGTTGCAAAGGAGGAAAAGGAAAAAAAGAAACTCTTAAAAACAGTAAAACATGAAAAAGAAAAAAAAAGACTTAAAACTTAGTTGCAAAGGAGGAAAAGGAATCGACTTTAAAAATATTATTACAAAGGAAAGGGAAAAAAAGACACTCTTAAAAACAGAGTTGAATGGATGGAAGAAAAAATACAGTTGCAAAGGAAAGGGAAAAAAATAAACTCTTAAAAAGTAACAGTTGCAAAGGAAAGAATGAAAAAACGTGAAACTCAAAAACATAGAAATGATCGTATCCCGAATCGACTTTTAAATATTACAATGAAAAAGAAAATGGGTCCGTCAACAAATCCTACAATGATTATAATTTCAATTCTCTAATTCGTTTCGTCAACTCAGATAGATAAATAGAATACAGGATTTAGGTCAAAGGCCAAGCACTGGGACCTATGAAGTCATTCAGCGGTGAAACGGAAATTGGCAGTAAGAGGGTTTGAGAAGTGTAACAGGAGGAAAATCTCGCAGTTGCACTATGAATCAATTGTTAGGAGCGGGTGGAAAGACAGATGGAAGAGAGAATATGAACGGAGTTACAGTAAAATGAATGAAAGAGGTTGCAGTTAGGGGACGAAGGGACGCTGCCAACACCCTTAAGTAATACCTACAGTACACCACGTGAGGTACAGTGACGGCACTAACCGACTACGGGGGTCAATTCAGATAAATCCATTAAACAACTATTGAAGAAAGATAAACAGCACGCATAAATGTACAAATATTATTACAGTACTTGAATTACAATTATTGGCAAACTGTACAAGTGATCTATATTTTCTTACATAGAATTTCAACTTAAAGTTCATGCATAAATGTAAACGTAAATAATTTCAGTATACCTCAAAATAATGAGTAATAAAATCTTTCAAAATATGTTTATCTATGATTTTCAGAACAGTATCCTTTACTCTAGATGCAAATAAAATAGATCTCTTGTGGCATTCAAGCACAAACCATTGAAGCCAACACTCAACACAAGAGCATTATGCAAAGTCTGACAGTAAAGTCACGAGTCGAACTTCGATCTGAATATTTCAAGGTGAATAAATAATCTACAAGTATTTTTACTTGGATATAAATTATTTTATTTCTTTAATTTATCTTAGCCCTTCGACGGAATGAATTACGTGTGTGTAAAGTCAGAGCATTTTGACCTGAATAAAAGATTTAAATGCATTTAGAACTGAATTGAACTAAATATAGAATTTAGGCCAAGGACCAAGCACTGGGACCTAAGACGTCATTCAGCAAGGAAACGGAAATTGACAGTAAAAGGTTTGAACGGTGTAACAGGAGGAAAATCTCGCAGTTGCAATATGAATCAATTGTTAGGAGAGGGTGAACAGTAAGATGGAAGAAAGAAGATATGAAAGGAGGTACAATAAAAGAAACGAAAGGGGTTGCAGCTAGGGGCCGAAGGCACGCTGCAAAGAGCCTTAAGTGATGCCTACAGTGCACCGCACGAGGTGCACTGACGGCACTACCCTCCTACGGGGATAAATGCAGTTAGAGTTTGCAAACTTAAGCTTAAATGACTGACACGCGGTTAAAATTGAGCAATTACAACTGAATAAATGATTAAAAGCAAT
>NC_089750.1:6084436-6114436 GCF_040412425.1 Macrobrachium rosenbergii | reverse complement strand
AGGTGCACTGATGGCACTATCCCCCCTACGGGGTCCTGAGAGAGAGGTAGGAGACCGAATTTAAAGTTCACAAAAAAAAATAAATAAAAATAAAAAATAAAAAAATAAAAAAATTTTCACAAGTAGAGGAATGACTTCAAAAAAATTAATGTCCAGTAAAAGCTCAGCAACTGTTCATCCCAATTTTATGAAACGGCGGAAACGAGAACATTTGTTCCTATGGACAATCTGGTGATCACTAAGGGCCGTATCGTGCAAGACGTGCATCTCATGCGGTGCACTGTAGGCATTACTTGAGATTCTTTGCAGCGTGCCTTCGGCCACTAGCTACAACCCATCTCGCTCATTTTACTATACCTCCGTTCATATTGTTTTCCTTCCATCTACTTTCCACTCTCTCCTAACAACTGATTCACAGTACAACTGCGAGGTTTTCCTCCTGTTACACCTTTCAAACCTTTTACTGTCAATTTCCGTTTCAGCGCTGAATGACCACATACGTCCAAGTGCTTGGGATTTGACCTAAATTCTATATGCAATTCAATTCAGTGACTTGTGACACGAGTAGTTTTAAAGTATCTTTTAACAATTTGTCGCCATGTTTGACATCCAATAGCGAAATTACGCGTGTAAATTGATCGTGTGATATAGACTTGAATCATATCTTTCTTCCATCTTGCTATCCAACCTCTCCTGACAATTATTTCATAGTGCAACTGCGAGGTTTCCCTCCTGTTATACCTGTCAAACCTACCTACTCTCGATTTCCTTTCCAGCGCTGACTGACCTCATAGGTCTATAATCGAATCCGATATAGACTTGAAACGCAACTCTTCAACTTTTCAATGATAAAGGGAAATTCATAGGCAACTTTCCTCTTAATAATGGAAAATTGTTGGATCGCTGAATGATGCAAAATACTATGACACTGTCTTCAGTCACTTTTTATCTATGGATAGATCCTGATGGAGTACATTTATCGGCAAACTTTGGGATTCCCTTTGAGCTTCTGTTTTTCCTTTGAGATGCAAGTATCTTCATTCGTGGTTAAGTCCAACTGTTTTCCCTTACATTGGCTTTTACTCGTGTGTGTAGTATGAGAGAGAGAGAGAGAGAGAGAGAGAGAGAGAGAGAGAGAGAGAGAGAGAGAGAGAGACTACCTAAACCTAAATGAGAGAGAGAGAGAGAGAGAGAGAGAGAGAGTCTAACTTAACCTAAATCAGAGAGAGAGAGAGAGAGAGAGAGAGGGAGAGCCTGACTTAACCTAAATCAGAGAGAGAGAGAGAGAGAGAGAGAGAGGGAGAGACTAACTTAACCTAAATGAGAGAGAGAGAGAGAGAGAGAGAGAGAGAGAGAGAGAGAGAGAGAGAGACTAACTTAACCTAAATGAGAGAGAGAGAGAGAGCCTAAGAGAGAGAAATCTAAAAGAGAGAGAGAGAGAGAGGGCCTAAGAGAAAGAGAAAGAGAGAGAGAGAGAGAGAGAGAGAGAGGGGGCATGCAGGCGATAGCTCAAATACTAAACGATCGCGCGTTCGAGGTGACAGGTGTTATCATCTTAATTGTACACCTGTCACTTGAGACGAGCAGGTCTCCCCCCACCCCGCCGCAACACCACCCTACGTAAAACCGAAGCAAATACATCACACTTAACGCCACCACTCGGATAAACCTTTCTGCCCGGCCGTAATTCTACACAAAATGTCTTCTCCCATCAACAACTCTGAAGAGGCGATGAAAAAATACTCCTGGTGGGAATGATAGAAGATCCTGCCACTTGTGCATTTCAAATGATAGTCTGCTCGAGCACCAGCCACTTCACCGTTGGCTGCGAGATTTCGGGAGAGAGAGGAGAGAGAGAGAGAGAGAGAGAGAGAGAGAGAGAGAGAGAGAGAGAGAGAGAGTTTCTCGTACAAGCAAAAGCTAGTACCTGCTGCTTGAAATTCATTTACGAAGGGATGGGTAACTACAAAATGAGAGAGAGAGAGAGAGAGACTTTCTCTGTACAAGAAGCAAAAGCAAGTACCTGCCGCTTGTAATTTATTTGTGAAGGGATGGGCAACTACAAAATGAGAGAGAGAGAGAGAGAGAGAGAGAGAGAGAGAGAGAGAGAGAGAGAGAGAGAGAGAGAGAGAGAGAGTTTCTTGTACAAGCAAAAGGAAGTATCTGTTGCTTATAATCTATTTATAAAGGGATGGGTAACTACAAAATGAGAGAGAGAGAGAGAGAGAGAGAGAGAGTGAGAGAGAGAGAGAGAGAGAGAGAGAGAGAGAGAGAGACTTCCTCGTACAAGAAGCAAAAGGCAAGTACCTGCTGCTTGTAATTTATTTATAAAGGGAAGGGTAACTACAAAATGAATGAGAGAGAGAGAGAGAGAGAGAGAGAGAGAGAGAGAGAGAGAGAGAGAGAGAGAGAGAGAGAGAGAGAGTTTCTCGTACAAGCAAAAGCAAGTACCTGCTGCCTGTAATTTATTTATGAAGGGATGGGGAACTACAAAATGAGAGAGAGAGAGAGAGAGAGAGAGAGAGAGAGTCAGTCTATACAGTAAATCAGCTTTGGATTGTAAGAGAACAACAGCCTAAGTTATATACCTGAATCTTAACTGAAAATTTCAGGTACTATCGTAAATGATATAAATAAAATGAATTTTATTATTATTATTATTACTATTATTATTATTATTATGCTTTGTTTCATCTCACAGCTAAACACAAAATGCTTAAAAAAAAAAAAGCAATGCCTACACTAGCAATATCAGTTCAAATTTAGAAATGGACTGGAAGGGTTTGCAATTTTGGAAAACAGCAACCTAACGAGTTGTCAGATATTATGTAAAATCTAGGCCGATGGCCAAGAGCTGGGACCTACGAGGTCATTCAGCACTGAAACGGAATAGGACTAAAAAGGACAGAAAGGTGCAACAGGAGGAAAACCTCAAAGCAGTTGCACTATGAAACAATTGTTAGGAGAGGGTGGAAAGTAAGATGACAGAAAGAATACGAACGGAGGTACAGTAAAAGGAATGAAAGGGACGCTGCAAAGACCCTAAAGTAATGCCTACAGTGCATCGCATGAGGTGCACTGAAGGCACTACCTCCCTACGCGACTGGCGAGTTGTGAAAGATTCCTACCACAGGAGTATTTATATATATATATATATATATATATATATATATATATATATATATATATATATATATATATATATATATATATATATATATATATATATATATATATATATATGTATATATATATATATATATATATATATATATATATATATATATATATATATATATATATATATATATACATATATATCAACCCTTCAGTGAACGCAGACAATGACTAAATACAAACAAAAGCACACGCAAATAAACCTAAGACATAGTAACAAACAGGTGAAAAAATCAAAAGGCAAATGAGGACGGCAGTTCAAAGCAGAATCACGGACGCCGCGTTTAGTTGCCAAAATTTGCCCTTTAATAAAATTTGTGTGGACTCATCATATAATCCGGTAGATTCTCACTTCTGATGGAAAATAACTTTGTCGTTTAATCTTTTCCTCTCATCAGGCCAGACTTTAATAAAACCTACTCGAGAGTGAGTCCATTTGAAAAATATATCTAGACGTATGGTCTTATATAGAGTGCAGTGAAATAGCCTTTAGCATTGGCCTTCTTCAGAAAACCCCAGGAACGCTGCTAAATACACACAGGCAAACGCCCACACACACACACACATATATATATACACACACACATTATATATATATATATATATATATATATATATATATATATATATATATATATATATATATATATACATATATTATATATACACACAGTGATACACAGTGCGTGTCTGTGTTAAAAGTTGAAACATGCAAATCAGGCCGGCAGACATTCTACACAATCGTTCCCCAACCCCCTCCCCTCCCCACGCCCACCCTCTCATCGATGACAAAAGGCGAATACATTCACTGCAGCCCAACAATAGAGTATAGTCGTTGGATGGAGCCATGCAGACAAGCTCACTTTTGTCTTTTGAAAAGACTCGCAGAGAGTTCACCGAGAATGAATCTTTTCCCAGATCGTGACACAAAGCGAGTAAGCAAGTCTTGATACTGATGCAAAGGCTACAAAAATGCAAATAAATAAATAAATAAATAATAATCAAAACTATAAAAACAAGGCTTAAAAACCCATGTATACTTTTTTCTTTAGTTTTCACACCCTCAGGTTTTAGAACAGAACAGAATGTAGAATTTAGGCCAAAAGCCATGCGCTGGGACCTATGAGGTCATTCAGCGCTGAAACGGAAACTGACAGTAAAAAAAAGTCTGAAAGGTGTAACAGGAGGCAAACCTCGCAGTTGCACCATGAAACAATTGTTGGAAGAGGGTGGGAAGTAAGATGGACAAAAACAGAATATGAACGGAGGTAGAGACTAAGGAATGAAAGGGGTTGCAGCTAAGTGCCGAGGGAACGCCGCAAAGAACCTTCAGTAATGCCTACGGCGCACCGCATGCGGTGCACTGACGACACTACCCCACTACGGAGACCTCACGTTCTACAGGCACGTAAGCTGGGTCAAGCACTTGGCCTATCCGTTAACCACATTCCTTTCGGAGAACAACAGTTAGTCTCTCTCAGGACACATTAGATACCCCGAGATTTATGCGACATTCCCCTTCATAACTCATTCTGTCTGGCGCTGTGGAGTTGAGACCGCGAAGTGGCTGAGCATTCTGGGAGACACGAAACGGCTATGAAAATAAACATTAAAAACGTGATGTGACAGCTAATGGTATACAACATATACACTATACAAATAGTGGCTAAGGGATAAACAGAGTCAAATCACAGATAAAATACGAAGCACTGAAGAAGAGACACATAAAATTGCAATAACTGTCCCAGATCTACATGACTCATAGAGTACTGAAAAAGACATGCATAAATTAAAATCATAAATACAATAAACAATGTATTGACTAAGGCTAATATTTAGAAATCCATAGCAAGAGTAAGCGAAGCAGCAACATAAGCCTATTTTCCCAAACAGAGGATTTCATCATGCAACCCAAAGCTCCGGAGATCAGCAATTTCCCGAATGCTGCTGGAGACATCTCTGCCCTCACTCCCCCCCCCCACCCCCACCACCATCCCCGTCCTTCCAATGACTTCAATTTTACCTTTCTTTGCGTTCGTTCTGTACTTACCTTTATTCTTTAGAAAGTCGTCAAGACATTCACAATATCTCACGCAATATATAATATATGATTACTTGCTTATTTCGGGATCTTAAGACCACCTAGTACATTTGGAACAAAATTTAGGCCAAAGGCCAAGTGCTGGGACCTTTGAGGTCATTCAGCGCTGTAAGGGAAACAAAACAGAAGGGCTTGAAAGGTGTAACAGGAGGAAGACTATGAAACAATTGTTAGGAGAGAGTGGAAAGTAAGATGAAAGAAAGAATATGGACGGAGGTACAGTAAAAAAAAAAATGAAAGGGGTTACAGCTTGGGGCCAAAGGAACGCTGCAAGGAGCCTTAAGTAATGTCTACAATGCAGCATGTGAGGTGCACTGATGACGCTACTCACCCCGCCCCCCGCCAGTACGGATTTGTACTTCACTGGACAGCACAAGGCGAAAAGGACGCCAGAGACCAGGGGAAACCTGAATGATGATATTACAAATGCGACATGACTGATTTAAGACTTAGGTGTCACTTGGGTAAACGGACTTGTTTTGTGAAAAAAAAAAAAAAAAATCAACCTAAATCTTATTATTGCTGCTACAGACTTAGGTATTACCGTTTTGGTGTCTTATAGATCGAGGTACATGACCACTGATAACGGCTACAGACTGAGGCATATGCACTATGATAACGGACTAAAGACTGAGCCATATGCGCTATGATAACGGTTGCAGACTGAGGCATATGCACTATGATAACGGTTAAAGACTGAGGCATATGCGCTTTGATACCGGACGCAGACTGAGCCATATGCGCTATGATAACGGCTAAAGGCTGGTGCGCATGCGCTATGACAACGGTTGCAGACTGAGGCATATGGGCTATGATAATGGACAAATACTGAGGCATATGTGCTGTGATAACGGTTGCAGCCTGAGGCAGACGACCGTTGAGAAGGTTCTACACTGAGCCACATGCTAAAAAAAGCGATTATATATATATATATATATATATATATATATATATATATATATATATATATATATATATATATATATATATATATATATATATATATATAAATATATATATATATATATGCATATATATATATATATATATATATATATATATATATATATATTTATATATATATATATATACACACACACACACACACATATATAAATATGCTACTGACCAAGATGAGGATGAAATTCGGAAAGACGAATCACATTTTTGCGAATAAGAGTCCTTCCGAACATTCGGCATACGAGAAACACGACTAGAAATGTAAAATATTATGCATGACCACATATTCACAATTCGTCATCATCATCTCTTCCATCGCCGAGTGACGCAAAAGGGCTTTCATGTGTTTTGTCTTCCACAAATATCCACTCATCTCTGGTGGCCTTCGCTCTCATACTCCTCGTCAAGGAAGACCTATATTTTGTAAATCTTCTGAGCCCAACTGACAACATTCAGCAATCAAAATGTTTTATTTTCTCTACTGATTTCTTTTTCGGTTTTCCGTACACGCTCAGCATATTGACAAGGAAAATGATTCGCCATGCCATTATATAAAATTTTACTAAAACCTTATCCATATCCAACGTAGGAATACAGTTTCACTTCCGCCATCAGAATTCGGCCATTTATAACTTTTTAAAATCCCTCATTTGGGATGTCAACGGTCTTCCGTACTGCTATTTAACAAATGAACAACCCGTCAGCCATTTAGCGTTCTTAAGCTCAAGAGAGAGAGAGAGAGAGAGAGAGAGAGAGAGAGAGAGAGAGAGAGAGAGAGAGATAATAAAGAAGGGCGTGGCCTGAGATAAAGCAAGCTCACGGAGCGTCGGTGCAACGAGGGTACGGCCGTGAGAGATGGGGGGAGAGGAGAGGGGATAGGGAGGGAAAAGGGGGAGGGGAAGTATGACGGAATAGCCGCCACAGTGGTGCCGGACTAGAAGAAGTCTTTGCCCTCCCACCTCTCTCTCTCTCTCTCTCTCTCTCTCTCTCCCCTCTCCCCTCTTCCTCCTGGCCCTCTCTCTCTCTCTCTCTCTCTCTCTCTCCCCTCACATCTCTCAAGGGCGGCCCAAACAATGCACACATTCTTTCATACCGCGCCCGCCAGCTCGCTATACAATACCTCTCCCGCTAGAACACATCTCCCCTTGTCCTGCCCCGGGTTGCCAAACAAGAGACGGCCAAAAATCATGTGCGAGAGATATTCTCTCTCTCTCTCTCTCTCTCTCTCTCTCTCTCTCTCTCTCTCGTTTCTCATTTTGCAGTTGCCCATCCCTTCATAAATAAATTATAAGCAGCAGTTACTAGCTTTTGTTTCTTGTACAAGAATCTCTCTCTCTCTCTCTCTCTCGTTTTGGAGTTGCCCATCCCTTCATAAATTACAAGCAGCAGGTACTTGCTTTTGTTTCTTGTATGAGAACCTCTCTCTCTCTCATTTTGGAGCTACCCATCCCTACATAAATAAATTACAAGAAACAGTTACTAACTTTTGTTTCTTGTATGAGAAACTCTCTCTCTCTCTCTCTATTTATAGTTACCCATCCCTTCATAAATTTATAGTTACAAGAACTTTGTAGTTACCTATCCCTTCATAAATAAATTACAAGCAGCAGGTACTTGCTTTTGCTTCTTGAACGAGAAACTCTCAAACTCACTCTCTCTTTCTCTCTCTCTCTCTCTCTCTCACTTTATAGTTACCCATCCCTTCATAAATAAATTACAAGCAGCAGTTACTTGCTTTTGTTTATTACAAGCAACAGTTACTTGCTTTTGTTTATTACAAGCAACAGTTACTTGCTTTTGTTTCTTGTATGAGAAACTCTCTCTCTCTCTCTCTCTTCTCTCTCACACTTTACAGTTACCTATCCTTTTTGTTTAAATTACAAGCAGCAGGTACTTGCTTTTGTTTCTTGTACGACAAACTCTGTCTGTCTGTCTGTCTGTCTGTCTGTCTGTCTGTCTGTCTGTCTCTCTCTCTCTCTCTCTCTCTCTCTCTCTCTCTCTCATTTTGGAGTTACCCATCCCTTCATAAATTACAAGCAGCAGGTACCTACTTTGTTTCTTGAACGAGAAACTCTCAAACTCTCTCTCTCTCTCTCTTTCTCCAGATCTACCGCGTAGCGCAATCACGCAAGCAAGTGCCAGCCCTCACAACAGGGGCACGGGAGAGAGAGAAAGAGAGAGAGACAGAGAAAGAGAGAGAGAGAGAGAGAGAGAGAAAAAAAAAAGATCTCTTCGGAGATTAATTCCACTCGGCATAATTACTACCTGTCCGACAGCAACACGGGACTCGACAACGCTCTTCTTCATTCCGAAGGCATCAAAAGGATGTTACACACAGGACTGCTAGAGCAGCATCGCCGTACAGTAACGGTACACAACTCCGCTTGTTCTCTTTTTTTTCTCTTTCTCTCTTTTTAAAAGGCGGCCTTTAGCCCACCTTCCCTTTTCTTCTTTTGGCTAACCTGAATTCTGTCTATCTCCTCCTGGATGCTCGTGTACACACAGTAGCTTTGACTTGTCTTCCACCTGGTGGTGGTGGTATTATTATTATTATTATTATTATTATTATTATTATTATTATTATTATTATTATTATGTACATACACATAACAGTGGATTTGCTTTTCCATTTTAAGACTCATGCTACTATGGATATTTTTAAAATAATAATAATAATAATAATAATATTAATAATATTATTATTATTATTATTATTTGATTATTATTATTATTATTTGTACATATACATAACTGTGGGTTTGTTTCTCCATTTTAAGACTCATGCCACTATGGGTATTTTTATTATTATTATTATTATTATTATTATTATTATTATTATGAACATATACACAACTGTGTATATGTTTCTCCATTTAAAGACTCATGCTACTATGAGTATTATTATTATTATTATTATTATTATTATTATTATTATTATTATTATTATTATGATTATGAATTGAGCAGACTCTCAAAAGTTCGAGGTTTGATATCTGTCCACAAGAGAATACTGTAATTTTAATTTTACATCACTCTGACTACCAGCAGTAGCATAAACAGCAGCAGCCACAGGAACACTGTAGTAGTAGTAGCAGTAGTAGTAGTAGCAACAGTAGCAATAGAACCTTCAAGACTATATCAAAAGGAACTCCCACTTTGCAACATAATTATGCACAACAGCAACTAGAATTCTCCAGGCGAATTAACAAAAATGTCATTTCAAACAAACTAGTCACCACAGAAGGACAACTTCCAGTGGGAATAGTGGAAGTGAGGACACTTTCCAATTGAAAGAGTGGAGGTGTGGACAACTTCCACTACCAGTAGTTGAAGTGAGAAGTTGAAGCGACAACTTCCACTAACAACAGTTGAAGCGACAACAACTTCCACTACCAATAGTTGAAGCGACAACTTCCTCTACCAATAGCTGAACGACAACTTCCTCTACCAATAGTTGAAGCGACAACAACTTCCACTACCAATAGTTGAAGCGACAACAACTTCCACTACCAATAGTTGAAGCGACAACAACTTCCACTACCAATAGTTGAAGCGACAACAACTTCCACTATCAACAGCTGAAGTGAGAACAACTTCCACTACCAATATACGACAGAAATATATAGGGAAATGAGCATAAAGTCCAGTAGAAATGAGAGGAAATGAGACCATTTCTTTAGGAAATAAAGAAAATGAATACAACTCCCAACACGAATATAGGGGATGAGAGGAAAATGGCATTTGTAACAGAAAGCTAAAAATTTAAACTGTTCAAAATTGCCCAAAGACGAGGGGCGCCTTAGCTTCGAAAGTCCCTCTCCCTTCCCTCCTTACAATAAGGACTGGCCGATTACAAAACGGCTAAAAATAAAGAGCAAACGGGAACCCCGAAGGCGCAGCAGACACAATAACACAAGCGATGACTGACGCGGGGGCAACACATGACTACGCCGGCGGCAACAGCAGCAGAGTGTTCTCTTTGAAGAGAAGGGAGATGTTGCAATTTCTTTTTTTTTTTTTTTTTTTTTTTTGCGAAGTCCAGCGGGAAGAAGAGAATAAGTTATTGTTTTTGTTTTTGGGGGGGTAGAAGAAGTCCAGCGGGAAGAAGAGAATAAGTTATTGTTTTTTGAAATGGGGTAGTTTTTTTTTTTTTTTTTAGAAAGTCCAGCGGGAAGAAGAAAATGAATCCACAAGTTAAGTTTTTTTTTTTTTTTTAGAAGTCCAGGGAAGAAGAGGTTATGAGAAGTCCAGCGGGAAGAAGAGAATGGTTATTGTTTTTGTTTTTGTAAGTCCAGGGAAGAAGAGAATAAGTTATTGTTTTTGTTTTTGGGGGTAAAGTCCAATTTAATTGCTTTTTGTTTTTTGGGGTAGTTTTTTTTTTTTTTTTTGTAAGTCCAGCGGGAAGATGAGAATAAGTTATTGTTTTTGTTTTTTGGGGTAGTTTTTTTTTTTTTTTTTTTTTTTGCGAAGTCCAGCGGGAAGAAGAGAATAAGTTATTGTTTTTTGTTTTTTGGGGGGGTAGTTTTTTTTTTTTTTCGGAAGTCCAGCGGGAAGAAGAGAATAAGTTATTGTTTTTTGTTTTTTGGGGGGGTAGTTTTTTTTTTTTTTTTTATAAGTCCAGCGGGAAGAAGAGAATGTTATTGTTTTTACAAAACGGCAGGAAGAAGAATAAGTTATTGTTTTTGTTTTTGGGGGAGCAAGTCCAGCGGGAAGAAGGAAGGTCCAGCGGGAAGAAGAGAATAAGTTAATAAGTCCACGGGAAGAAGAGAATGTTATTGTTTTTTGTTTTTTGGGGGACGTCCAGGGGAAGAAGAGAATAAGTTATTGTTTTTGTTTTGGGGGTAGTTTTTTTTTTTTTTTTTTTGCGAAGTCCAGCGGGAAGAAGAGAATAAGTTATTGTTTTTTGTTTTTGGGGGGTAGTGTTTTTTTTTTTTTTTTTTTGAAGAAGAAGAGGTTATTGTTTTTTGTTTTGGGGATGCGAAGTCCAGCGGGAAGAAGAGAATAAGTTATTGTTTTTTGTTTTTTTTTTTTTTTTTTTTTGCGAAGTCCAGCGGGAAGAAGAGAGTCCAGCGGGAAGAAGAGAATAAGTTATTGTTTTTGTTTTTGGGGTAGTGTTTTTTTTTTTTTTTTTTTTTTGCGGAAGAAGAGAAGTCCAGCGGGAAGAAGAGAATAAGTTATTGTTTTTGTTTTTAGTGTTTTTTTTTTTTTTTTGAAGTCCAGCGGGAAGAAGGGTTATTGTTTTTTTTTTTGGGGGTTTTTTTTTTTTTTTTTTTTATGAAGTCCAGCGGGAAGAAGAGAATAAGTTATTGATCCAGTGGGGAAGAAGAGTTATTGTTTTTGTTTTTGGGGTTAGTGTTTTTTTTTTTTGCGAAGTCCAGGGGAAGAGGAATTGTTTTTTTCTTTCGAGAAGTTTTCTTTTTTTTTTTTGCAAAGTCCGACGGGCGGAAGAGGAGAATAACTTTTCTTGGTAGGGGGAAGTCCGACGGGGCGAGAAGAGAATAAGTTATTATTTTTTTTACCAAGTCCGACGGGGCGGAGTTTTTTTTTTTTTTGCTTGCTAAGTCCGAGAGGGCGGGAAGAGGAGAATAAGTTTTTTTTGGGGGGAGGGGGCGAAGTCCGACGGGACGGGAAGAGAAGAATATATATATATATATATATATATATATTTTTTGCGAAGTCCGGCGGGAACGTGAAAAGGAGAATAAGTTTTTTTTTGGCGAAGTCCGACGGGGCGGGAAAAGGATAGTTTTTTTTTTTCAACCTTCCATGAATAGCGACACTGAAGAGGAGGTGAGAGAGAAACGGTAAGATAACTAACTACAGAAGACAGCGACTGTGAATAAGAACAGAACAGCATGAAAGAATGAGGGGTCGGAGAAGTATTCACAATACAGAAGAGCAAATCTAAGAACACCCGGACGCAAATTCCTGAGATGTATGCTAGTATTACACCAGTCCCTCGTTTTTTTTTTTTTTTTTGCCATGCCCCTAGGTTAGGTTAAGGTTAGGTTAGGTCACATTTACTGACGTCCCGACTAATTTGGGAGTGGGGAAACATAATGAGATTATTTTTAAGTAAAATTCTATGGTTAGTTTTCGAGATATGGCGTCCCGCCTTTTTTTTTTTTAGGGAAAGGTCCCAGTACTCGGTTACGTCTCGGGAAAATGCTCCCCGGACAGGATAGATACAGTAATTTCGAGCCTCAGGAGGCCAGATTACCGAACAAAATGAAAACAAGAAAGAGAATACCTTAATAGAGAATGGCTCACGAAAATTTGATTCAAGAAGCAAAGAGATTAGAACATCCTCCTAAGAGTAGTCCCACAATAGTCGGAGATAGTAGTTACGGTAGTTTAGTTCTGCGCCATTCGAGATGATAACAGCCTACGAATGCAAAGTCATTAACGGATACAAAAGAACTGTGTCAGAGAATGAACGAATTTTCTTTGAGGTGAAAGATAAGAAATGTAGAATTTAGGCCAAAGACCAAGCACTGGGACCTATCAGGTCATTCAGCGCTGAAATGGATATTAACAGTACGAAGGCTTGAAGGGTGTAACAGAATGAATACCTCGCAGTTGCAACATGAAACAATTGTTAAAGAGAATGGAAAGTCAGACTGAAGAAAGAAAATAAGAACGGAGGTACAGTAAAGGAAACGGAAGAAGCTGCAGTTAGGAGCCGAAGGGACGCTGCAAAGAACCTTAATTAATGCCTACAGCGCACCACGTGAGGAGCCCAGAGGAAGTCGCTCTAGAATGGTCGAAACGAAAAAAAATGGCAGCCCAAGAGGGTGAAAAATAGTAGTAAGGACCTTCTCTGAAAATGAACTGGCTTGGTTAGGGGTCAAATCAATCAAAATAGCAGGTCTCGTGATCTAGACTGGAACCAGAAGAAAAGCGAGGTTAGGAACAACATGAGAAATGACCAGTTTGCTTTCCTTGCCTGTAGCAAAACAGAGAAATAACCAGTTCTACTTTAAATGATTTATTACATTACTGTTCATATGTAATCAGCCCACAAGGGCCACTGACTTGGAATTCAAGCTTCCAAAGAATATGGTGTACATTTGAAAGAAGGTACAGGAGACAGTAGAAATATTTAAAAAAAAGAGATCAGTTATTAGGAAAAATTAACAAATCAAGAAATAAAAAGGTAAAAATGTAAATTCTTGGTCCAAATAAGATGGGGCCAGGTCAGGTTCGGTTAACAAGAGAGAGAGAGAGAGAGAGAGAGAGAGAGAGAGAGAGAGAGAGAGAGAGAGAGACTACTGGAACCGAAAAATAAGGGAATTTTGGAGCTACAAGAGAAATAACTAGGTGTCCTGTACTAAAAGTAAACAAAAGGCAATAAATCATTATGAAACTGTTTATACCGGCAGACAAGCGCGATCAGAGTGCTAATACCTCGGGTGATAAACGGGTCTGCTTCAATTTACCCGACTCTCGACGACAAAGGCAACCGAGTAATAACCAGGTGTACTTAATCGCAAATGAAGCCTACAGACAAATGATTAAGTAGCCCTTAATTATAAACATGTTTTGTTAGCGCCTGCCCTGTGAGCCCACAGAGGCCCTGGAGGACCTTACTTTAAATTTATTTAAACTACAACCTGAATAAAGAAAGTGCTAAATGAGCTATTGAGAAATAAAAAGTTGAATAATGAGTACATGAGAAAGAACCAACGAATGATGAGCTACTGGAAAATAACAAAAGATGACAGAGCTACTGAGAAATGGCCAACTCTACTGTACATGATTAAAAGTCACAAGAACACAACTGCCCCAAAGATACAAAAGACAAATAACCAGCCCTACTACATTTTAAACAAGCCAGCGACTGACGAGCTCTATTTTAGGAAACAACCAGGTCTGCCGCACTGAAACCGAAACCATGGAAAAAGAAAATAAGAGGGCCACAAGAACCGAGAAGTCAGAGGGGAGGGCAATCGTAACCAGTTCTACTCCGCTTACACTGGAACCGGAGGAGAGTTGATAATAGTGACGCGTTGAAATCTTCGGCGGCTCTCAAAGGCTTCCCTGTGAGGACGTGACGGGGGACAAAAGGCCTTTTTTTTTTTTCCCCCTGACTCAAGATGCTGATACACCGTAGCTGATAAAGACATTCCAATCTGCTCGAAAGACAACAGAGGGTTCATTTTTTTGTTGGGTATTTATTTATTTTTTTTTTTTGCAATGAAGGTTTTCGAATGCTCTTCCAAAAAAAACGCGTCGATGATCAATCAGACATCACTCAGATTTCTACTAAATAACAATACTATAAGTAATAATAATAATATACGCCTAATATTCATTGGTAAATGATCTGAATGTTGTGGAAAAAGGAATGCATCGGATAAAAATCCTAAAATATAACTGGTTTTCTTTGTTTTGAAATCTTGACACATGACACCTCGAGAGAAAACTATTATTTACTTCAACTAACAAATACAGCTTGTTTACGTATTGAAATACAGATCTTCTGCATTGATTTGTACAGATTTTATATATAACTCATTCCCTTCAGTTTGAAATCTTGACGTATAACTAACTTTCTTTGAATGGAATCTATATATTACTGACCCTCTGAACAGACTGCACTACTGAACCTCTGAACAGACTGCACTACTGAACCTCTCAACAGACTGCACTACTGAACCTCTCAACAGACTGCAGACTGCATCTACTGAACCTCTCAACAGACTGCATCTACTAAACCTCTCGACATACTGCATCTGCTGAACCTCTCAATCAACAGCCTGCATCTACTGAACCTTTCAACAGACTGCATATACACTGCAGACTGCATCTACTGAACCTCTCAACAGACTGCATCTACTAAACTGAACCTCTCAATCAACAGCCTGCATCTACTGAACCTCTCAATCAACAGATTGAATCTACTGAACCTCTCAATCAACAGATTGAATCTACTGAACCTCTCAATCAACAGATTGAATCTACTGAACCTCTCAATCAACAGATTGAATCTACTGAACCTCTCAATCAAAAGACTGCATCTACTGAACCTCTCAGTCAAAAGACTGCATCTACTGAATCTCACAACAGACTGCATCTACTGAACCTCTCAATCAAAAGACTGCATCTACTGAATCTCACAACAGACTGCATCTACTGAACCTCTCAATCAAAAGACTGCATCTACTGAACCTCTCAATCAAAAGACTGCATCTACTGAACCTCTCAATCAAAAGACTGCATCTACTGAACCTCTCAATCAAAAGACTGCATCTACTGAATCTCACAACAGACTGCATCTACTGAACCTCTCAATCAAAAGACTGCATCTACTGAACCTCTCAATGAACCTCTAAATCAAAAGACTGCATCTACTGAACCTCTCAATCAAAAGACTGCATCTACTGAACCTCTCAATCAAAAGGCTGCATCTACTGAATCTCACAACAGACTGCATCTACTGAACCTCTCAATCAAAAGACTGCATCTACTGAACCTCTCAATCAAAAGGCTGCATCTACTGAACCTCTCAATCAAAAGGCTGCATCTACTGAACCTCTCAACAGACTGCATCTACTGGAAAGTGATTTGGCAGTAACTATTGTCCTGTTTTTTTTTTTTCAGAGAAAATCCCCTCTTCACACACACACACTTTTTAGGGGACGAATAGTGATTGAAATAGGTAAACTGTTTTCGCCAGTAGTCAACCCATCGTCAAGTAAACTTAGAACTGGAGAAAAAATAGAAAAAAAATTGAAGAATAAATTTTTCCAATGACACGCCACTCCACTAAGCTCTTGTCAAAGTTCTGATCATCACGCGAGAAAGAAGATTCCAATAAGTTGGGCTATAATTATCATCCTCTTATCGAGATCTCTTTTTTTTTCATTTCTCTCTCTCTCTCTCTTGCTTTAGCCTCTTGAGTCTACCACCGGATCCTAGCCATCGTAAAAAACGCATCGTCCTACAAGACAAATGGACACTGTTGTAGATGCTCAATAGAAGAAGAAGAAGAAGAAGAAGAAGAAGAAGAAGAAGAAGAAGAAGAAGAAGAAAGAAGAAGAAGAAGAAGAAGCTGGAGGAGGTAGTAGATAGTAACAGTGGTTTGAGTCTGGGGGAGGGGAGGGGAGGGATGCCCCTTGAGGGTCCTAAGGGTTGGCTGAGGACGCGATCCTACGCTGCCTGCTCCTCTTTTGTCCCGGGACGGGACAAGCACGCTATTGAAATCCATCGCCGGCACTTATAAATTACCGCCACTTTTATATCGGGGGGAAAACAACGGGTGTGGGTGTCCTGCCGGCCACGGCTTTTCAACAGCCCTGAGAGGAGGACGCCCTTCCTACCAACCCACCCACCCACCCGCTAGCCCGCCCGCCAAACACACACACATACACGCCCTCCTTTGAACACTCGGCTCCAATTCAATCTTCCTTTCTCAAGTTTGAAGCCTCTTCAACATCTCCCGAAAGCTCTTCAAAAGCACAAAAGGGGCATCGGGAGGTGGGGGTGGGGGGTTGAAGGAGGGAGGGGGGGGGTGACTGGGAGAGGGCCCTGGGGCACGGGCAAGCAAGCGAGCAAGCAAGGAGAGGCGATCTGGGACTCGAATCTAACTTCTGAGTAATAGACAAATGATATGTAGTTAAGGGGATGATCTAGAAGCAAGAGCCCGTGTTGGCAAATGGGTATTTTTTTTTTTATCTTGAAACGAAATAAACAAAAGATAAATATAATATAATTACATATATTATTACATAAATATAATATAATTACATTAAATTTTAAAATCATGAGTACTGGAGCACCGTCGAAGAAGCGTTTGAGTTTTTCTTTATTGTCTTACCTACAGCATCCGTTTATAAAATAGTTTTTATTGTACATAAATACAAAGGCGGCTCCAAAGCCATGGAAGTATTATGCAAATGAGTTATTTTGGGCTGATGGACCGAAAGAGGGTCTCCAAAAACTGGCCTGAATGACGAACTATGTTGCATTCTGAGAACACCAATACTGCTGCTCTTCTTAAGACACTTTTCAGTTCAGGTGAATGTGAGCTAAATCAGGCAAAGAACTTCTTTTACTGAAAAAAAAAAATATATATATATATATATATATATATATATATATATATATATATATATATATATATATATATATATATATATATATATATATACATATATATACATATAATTTAGGCCAAAGCCACAAGTATTTAATCCAACCTACAAGCAGCTGTGGACTATGAAATTGTTTCCAGTAAGAAGGTTTGAAAGGAGTAACAGAAGGAAAATCTCGCAGTTGCACTACGAATCAACTGTTAGGAAAGGGTGGAGAGTCAGATAGAAGAATGTGAACATGAATGGAGGTACAGTAAAAGGAATGAAAGAGGTTGCAGCTAGGAGCCGAAGGGACGCTGCAAAGACTCTTAAGTAAGGCCTACAGTGCATCACGTAAGGTGCACTGATGGCGCTACCCCCCACAGAGTTCTTTTTATATATAGGCCTACGTTCTTAATTTGATCTTAAAAATCCAATAATTCATAATGCTCCTGTCTTATAATCGTTTTACTCTAACAATCATAATAAACAACAATGACACACTGCCTTGAATCATAACAATACCCTACAACCTAGTTATAAGCAAGATACCTTGGTTATAACAGCTACCCGAAACAAACAGCGAACCCCAAAATTTCAAATGTCAAAAAATATTCACCAACACCTTAATTATTATTATTATTATTATTATTATTATTATTATTATTATTATTATTATTATTATTATTATTATTATTATTTCAATTAATAAAGAAGATGAACCCTATTCATATGGAACAATCCCAACTGGCCAGGGCTACTGACTTGAAACAAAGGCTTCCAGAAAGAACAGCGTGTGTTCATTCGAAAGTGAGCAGAAGGTGCATGGGAAATAAATCTTTTGAAAGAGTGGATTATCAAATTAATTATTAGAAAAACAACGGGCGAAATAATTATCCAATTAATAAATGAATACTAAGTGAGTAAGTAAAGCTAACCTGAGAATACTTAACCCTTCCACTTTGGATACCATCCCAACTGGCCATCCCCCTCCCTCCTACATACCATAAAAAAACAGACACAAAAAAAAAATCACGAGAACAAAGGTTTACCTCACAGAATCTCGCATGCAACTCGAGCGTGTCTGAATTGAATTGCGCAGCAATACAGTGTGCATCTGACTGGCTCTAGTATTGTAGCATACGCATGCAGGCAAATAACTCTTATCTTTTGTACCACAAAAGTACTCAGTCAAATGTCCCTGTCTTCCATCAAATTAATAATATTCGGACAACTGGCTCAATCTTGTAACTGGCGAAATAATCAAGTCTTCTAACTTGAGAATACTTAATCTTGTAAAGGGCGAAATAATCTAGTCTTCTAACTTGAGAATACTTAATCTTGTAACGGATTTAAAGAATGCTCAATCTAGTCTTCTAACTTGAGAATACTTAATCTTGCAACGGACGAAATAGTCTAGTCTTCTAACTTGAGAATACTTAATCTTGTAAAAGTCTTTTAACTTGAAATAATCTAGTCTTCTAACTTGAGAATACTTAATCTTGTAACGGACGAAATATTCTAGTCTTCTAACTTGAGAATATTTAATCTTGTAACTGGCAAAATAATCAAGTCTTCTAACTTGTAAAAGGCGAAATAAGAATACTTAACCTTTGAAATAATAGGCTTGAGAATAAATAATCGAAATAATTAGTCTTCTTGAGAATAACTTGAGAAATAATACGTAATCTTGAGAATACTTAATCTTGTAACGGGCGAAACATTCTAATCTTCTAACTTGAGAACACTTTATCTTGTCAAAGGCAAAATCATCTAGTCTTTTAACTTGAGAATAGTCAATCTTGTAACCGGCGAAATATTCTAGTATTCTAACTTGAGAATACTTAATCTTTTAACGGACAAAATAATCTAGTCTTCTAACTTGAGAACACTTGAAAAGTATCTTAGTTTTGTATCATACCAATGTATATCCATTTAGCAACATCCATGAAAGGAAGACTCAGCCAGTTGGTCTAGTTTTCTTTCAAACAAGTGCCATGGGCTTCCTATCTTCCAAATACTGATTGGTAAAGAAACTCAGTGACTCTGAACGGGTTGATCGTAAGGTTGATGCCAACACCTTTGTTGGGGGGGGGGAGTAAAAAATGCGCCTTAGCTTCTTCGGCGCAATCGAGTTTTCTGTACAGCTGCTACAGCGTATAATCAAGGCCACCAAAAATAGATCTATCTTTAGGTGGTCTCGGTAAAATGTTGTGTGAGCCGTGGCCCATTCAACTTTAACCATGGCCAGGTGGTGGCCTATCCTACATCGTTGCCAGAAGCACGATCATGGCTAACTTAAACCTTAAATGAAATAAAAACTACTGAGGCTAGAGGGCTGCAATTTGGTATGTTTGATGATTGGAGGGTGGATGATCAACACAACAATCTGCAGCCCTCTAGCCTTAGTTGTTTTCAAGGTCTGAGGGCGGACAGAAAAAGTGCGGACAGAAAAATGTGCGAACAGAAAAAGCGCAGGCGGAAAGCTAAGCTGGTACAACAGTTTTCTTTTACAGAAGACTAAAAAAAGGGTCAAATGAACTTGCAACAAGCAAAAAGTCAGATGCAAGCATCAATAATCACACAGAGTCCTCACAGCAACATGCTGTCGAATAAATGCCATTGAAAAATGTGCATAAAATACTGGACTATTGAGAATTAAAATAATAAAATTATCCATAACCACAGGTTGTCAAGCCTAACGTTAAACAAACCAATAATAGCTTATTTATGGATTCAGTCTAATCAACCTTTATGGATTAAAACCAATCAACCAGATTGGATTAAATCTAATTATATTTCATTAACTTGGGCCGATACCTCAAATCAAATTGTATCACAGAAAATATATCTGATCAGTCAGTGTTGCATACGTAACTCGAAAATCAATTTGCATCAATGTTAATCAACGCAAAAACCAATGAGTAAGAATCTACGTTAATCACGACTTACAAAATACATGAATTAACGTTAGTCACATGAAGTACACACAATTCAATAGAACAAGGGCTAATTGCGACTCAGAAACAAGACGAGGTAACAACGTTAATCCAATGAACAGAAAATTATTAGAAGTTATACAAATGATCCAAAATTATCAGCTAAGAATTAATAAAAAAAAAATACGATGACTCAAAAAAGTCAAGGTTAATCTGGCAACTAACAAAATAAAATCTATGAGAATCTGACACAAAAGTTAAGTTAACATCGGCTTTTTCCGATTTCAGAATGCTTGGTGACAGATGGACTCTTTCACACCAAACCTGACTGAAAATGGACAGGAAGCAACCAGCATATAGGCTATATATATATATATATATATATATATATATATATATATATATATATATATATATATATATATATATATATATATATATATAATGTACAGTACTGTATATATATTCACAGAGCAGAATCAACAAATACGTGAAACCTAAACGTTGAAAGTGCTCTCTTTACGTCGACAGGCCTCCTCTCGTTTCAAAAAGTAGGAAAAAATTTCTTTAGAGACCAACCATGTCGTTTCTCGTATATGAAATCAATGTGTGCGTGTGTGTGTGTGTCACAGAGAGAGAGAGAGAAAGAGAGAGAGAGAGAGAGAGAGAGAGAGAGAGAGAGAGAGAGAGAGAGGAGGGAGAGGGAGATAGGGGAATCCATCGACTAAGTAAGACAACCAATTTAACATTCGCGACACAAATCTTAAATTGCTCACGAGAGTAACTGATCAATAAGTACTGCTCGCACTTACTTCATTCCTATGAATGACAAGCCGCGAACTGTCACGCAATGTAAAAGCTGCTGTGAGAGTTTACAAAACACGTGTCGGAGAACCTAGTTGCTGAATAGAACAGAACAGAATATGCAATTTAGGCTAGAGGCCAAGCGCTGGGACCTGTGTGGTCATTCAGCGCTAAAAGGAAAACTGAGAGTAAAAGGTCACAAAGGTGCAGCAGGAAGAAAACCTTGCAGTTGCACTATGAAACAATTGTTAGAAGAGGCAGGAAAGTAAGATGGAAGAAAGAATATGAAAGGAGGTACAGTAAAAGGAATGAAAGGGGTCGACCTTGCACAAAAGGCAATAAATCGTAACGAGGCAGGAAAACCACCGGTATGGTATTAATAACAAGAAATCACGCACGCTTAGCAATGCTGTTATTCCCACAACTGCTGAACATAAATTAAAAGAACTGTTCTCACAGTCAAAGTGTAAGAAGTGGCAACAGCACACCGTTTTAATTAACTTAAAACGTATGAACATACACCCTTTAGGACCTAACCGTTAATTAGATATTTTCTGGATGTGAAATCTTAATTCTGTCTTAATTTCTGTGTTTTATTTTCAGTTTCATGCATTGTTTTTTCGGTAACTTAAAACTTTTTACGTGAAGGTGGGTCAGTTAAGCTAATAGTGCTTTCGGCTATCTACAAAAGTAGATAAGGGTTGCAACAATGGAGTAGATGAGGGTTGTAGAATGGGGTAGATGGGGTCAGCAAGAGTAGATGGGGTTGTAGAATGGGGTACGTGGAGACTACAGGAGTAGACAGTTGCAGAATGGAGTAGATGGGAGTACCAATAGTAGGTAGTGGTTGTAGAATGGGGTAGATGGAACACCAATAGATAGTGGTTGTAGAATGGGGTAGATGTGGACACCAAGAGTAGATATCAGTTGTAGAATGGGGTAGCTGGAGCACAAATTGTAGATATGGGTTGTAGAATGGAATTAATGGGGGCACCAGTAGCAGTGGTTGTAGAATGGAGTAGATGGGGTCACCATGAGTAGATATGGGTTGTAGAATGGAGCAGATGGGGGCATTAAGAGTAGATAGTAGTTGTAGAATGGGGTAGATGGAGTACCAACAGCAGATATTGGTTGTAGAATGGAGTAGATGAGGGCACCAAGAGTAGAAGGGAGTAGGGGTTGTAAAATGGGGTAGATGGGGGCACCAAGAGTAGATACGGCTCGTAGAATGGGGGGAGATACGTTCACCGAGAGTAAATAAGGGATGTAGAACGAAGTAGGCGGAACGACATCTTAGCAACTCTGCAACTACAAAACAATCAGCCGAAGCAGCAACTGCCTTCTCGCACGGGACACTTTGCAATCGATGCTGTCATCGATGAGAAGACTTGGGACGCAATTAGTGGGCAGAACCGGAAGGCAAACTTGTTCACGGACCGCACTCAATTAGAGGGGCAGGCATTTAGTATGTCTGGCTATATCTTATCTATTGAACTATGTCAGTAATGCTATTGTAAATATATATATATATATATATATATATATATATATATATATATATATATATATATATATATATATATATATATAATTCGCTCATTTGCCAGAAGAGTGACACAATTCAAAAAATGTGTTTTTCGAGTTATTGATACCAGCAAATAGCCCGTTCTTTGTCCCACATTGTGGTAAAAACGTCTTATTTGTATTTGTAATACTAACCGCTAGAGGGCACGACATGTCACTATTACACTATAGAGAGTTTTAGACTTTAAATTGCTTCTCCTGAAAACAGCAATTTTTGAGTTATGTCACCCTCCTGGAAAACAGAGCGATATATATAGAATATATATATATATATATATATATATATATATATATATATATATATATATATATATATATATGTTTTAGACTTTAAATTGCTTCTCCTGAAAACAGCAATTTTTGAGTTATGTCAGGGATATATATATACATATAAATATATATATATATATATATATATATATATATATATATATATATATATATGTATATATATATACAGTAATGCGATTGTAGGGTTTTAGTCAATATATACAAATAAAAATATATATATATTATATATATAAAACAATAAATTATGACACGTAAAAGTTATCATGTGAACACTGCCAAGTTGACAGAGAGAGAGAGAGAGAGAGAGAGAGAGAGAGAGAGAGAGAGAGAGAGAGAGAGAGAGAGAGAGAGAGAGAGAGAGAGAGAGAGAACCGAACCATATAACTGAACCTAATCAAATCTTGTTAACTTCAAAAAATTTTTCATTTTGTCACTTTTCCAAACCCCAATTTTTTTCTTGTACTTTTATTGCTTCCATTTTTATGTCAATCCTCTTTGATGTTTTCCTTTTGTCAGATAATCAACCAGACTTTGTCTTCCTTCACTACAATTGATACCTAGCAATTTCCACATTTAATATTTTCAATCTGAATGCGTCAGATTTCTCCGTCATTTTTTATCGTTAGTTAAGATTTTCTCATCGTATTTCTAATCCTTTTTCATAGGGCTGCTAATGACAATAACATTATTGAACTGGATATAGAATTTAGGCCAAAGGCCAAGCACTGGGACCAATGAGGTCATTCAGTGCTGAAACGGAAAATAAAAAGTAAAAAGGTTTTAAAGGCGTAACAGGAGGAAAGCCTCGCAGTTGCACTATGAATCAACTGTTAGGAGAGGGTGGAAAGTCAGATGGAAGAAAGAGAATATAAAAGGAGGTACAGTAAAAGGAACGAAAGGGGGTTGCAGCTAGGGGGCCGAAGGCACGCTGCAAAGAACCTTAAGTAATGCCTACAGTGCACCGCATGAGACGCACTGACGGCACTACCCCCCCGCCCCAACAGGGAGACAATAACATTACGGAAACGTTAAAATAAACATGCTTGTATTCATGGCAGACATTAGTATAGATAAATAAACAAAAAACAATGCAAATATCATTCACAATCCAAAATGCACCCATATAGGCTACTGACGAAATATATGACCATGTATGCACAAGACTGACTCAGTCTAGTTTTGCGTGTCTGTGTCATACCGGATCTGAAAGTCTTTTCTTACCTTTATTTATAAAGCTACGATACCTTAACAGGGAGAAGTTATCTTTTTAGTTTTCTGTAAAAGAAAACTATTGTTCCGGCTTCGTCTGTCCGTCCGCACTTTTTTCTGTCCGCCCTCAGATCTTAAAAACTACTGAGGCTAGAGGCTACAAATTGGTATGTTGATCATCCACCCTCCAATCATCAAACATACCAAATTGCAACCGTCTAGCCTCAGTAGTCTTTATTCTATTTAAGGTTAAAGTTAGCCATAATGGTGCGTCTGGCAACGATATAGGACAGGCCACCACCGGGTGGTGATTCAAGTTTCATGGGCCGCGGCTCATACCGCATTATACAGAGACCACCGAAGGACAGATCTATTTTCTGTGGCCTTGATTACACGCTGTACAGTAAACTCCACTGCGCCGAAGAAACTTCGGCGCATTTTTTACTTGTTTCTTTATGACATACATAAAACAACTGGCATTGTTCTTCAGATTTTCTGACTTCTAGTTTTCCGTTTTTGTATACGACAAATCAATAGATAATGTTCACCTATGTATAGTATACGCTAAATATGCGTGCGTACCGTCGACCAGTTCATGAGAGAGAGAGAGAGAGAGAGAGAGAGAGAGAGAGAGAGAGAGAGAGAGAGAGCGAGATTTTAATGGTTTCAGAATCTAGTTCAGACCAACGAACACCAGCTCTGAAGATCGTGACAAATATTATTCGATACAGCGAAAGACACTGCAAATACCTTGACAGAATTACTCACAGAGGGAATTCTTACAAAAAAACACCATCTGGACTATTCAAACGATTAAAACCTGATTGTCACCGAGAGGGATCCATAAAATCAAATTAAATCATTTCGAAGACAGTTAATTGTATTTACTATAACTGGATTATGAAAAACTATTTCGTTTGAAAATGATCAGGTTTTGCAATATTTGAATGACTACAGTACTTTTTATTGGGGAAGGTCTGGGGGTGGGGACGCTGACGGTAAATTTCCACAACCGAAATCACTGAACTGGTTAGTGATATTGGCTGTGAACATTTACCGTCAGCTCAAAAAAATAAATAAATAAATAAAATAAAATAAAAACCATTAAGTTACTCACATACAGTATATTCCTAATTATAAATGTACACACTGTCAATCAATACGACTGTGGTCAGAGTCTTAAGTGATGGGTTTAAAACATGAATATCAATCAGCGTAATACAATCAGCAAGTTATCAAAAAAAAAAAAAAAAAAAAAAAAAAAAAAAAAAAAAAAAAAAAAAAAAACTTGGTCGTCATTTATAGCTATACAATACAGCCACCAATGCAAGGTCACAGTTACTGCAAGCTATGCATTATATGATGGAATGCAGAGCGAAATTACAGAAATTGCAAGATATTCAGTATCACAGGCCAAGAGAAACTATAACTGATATTTTCTAGCCTCGCAACAACTTTAAACCTATCAAAAGAAGAGACAGAATCGTGATAGCAACACCTAACAAAAACTACAGAACAAAGGCAGTGGCAAGCAAACCACACAGAACAGAACGCAAACGATGATCACAACAACTTGGAAAAACAGCTTTGGAAGCAAAGAGACTACAACTACTTTGAACAACAACTTTAAATACAACAGAACAAAAGCATTTGCAAACCGCACAGGACCGGACACAGACGATACACTGCGACAACTATGAACAGCAAATTTAAAATCAACAGAACAACAGCAATTGCAAACCATACAGAACAGAACACAACCGAGAGACAACAACAACTTTGAACAACTGCAAAAACAACAGAACAAAACCAATTGCAATCCACACAGAACAGAACACAAACTACAGACTACGAGAGCTTCGAACAACAACTTTTAAAAACAGAAAAAAGCATCTGTAAACCATGCAGAACAGAACACAAACGAGAGACAACAACAACTTAGAACAACAGAACTACAGCAACTGCACACCACACAGAACAGAACACAGAAAGACTACTACAACTCAGAACAACTGCTGGCCAATCGCAACAGAGAGCAAATGGCGCCCGCACAACAACTGCAAGCTCGCTTGTACAGAATAGCCCAGCGTGGCTTTTGCGTTTGTTTTGCTGGTGTTTGAAGTGGGATTTATGAATGTTTGCTTTGAGGGCTTCCCCACGCACATTATAGCTTAGCCTCCCTTATTCTCTCTCTCTCTCTCTCCGTCTTTCTCTCTCTACACTGCGTCAGGAAGTGCGCCAGACCGGAGAAATTTGCAGCGCTTTGATAGCAATAAGCGTCTTCGTGTGTGTAATCTAACTGATCTCGCCCGGAGCAGAAACATCAGCAGACGTTATGTATGAACTGACGAGAGTATACATGCTCATACCACAACCATACTATGTTAAGAACTGACGAGAGTATGCATGCTCATACCACAAGCATACTATGTTAAGAACTGACGCGAGTATACATGCTCATACCTCCAGCATACTTTATGATGCTGCAAAGACCCTTACGTAATGCCTACAGTGCACCACGCGAGGTGCACTGACGGCACTGCCCCGCTACGGGAGCCTTGTGTATATTATGTTTGTTTTCATCTCCCAGAGGCTGGAACTTTCGCCATGTTTAGTGCAAGCCCCTCTAGGGGGATACTCGTAGAAAAATAAAAAAGGCAAATTTCTCAAAGTATCTCACCTCTACTGCATCACATACACCCATTTCTATATTTAGTGAAATAAAAATACATTAAAAAACGGTATCTTTGTGCGTCCGTCCACTCTACGTTAGCCAAAAAAAAAAAAAAAGAAACTACTGGGGCAAACATAAAATATATGTGTGCATACGTATCATTTATATACAGCCATTTCTATATTGTTTATTAAAAAAAACTGTAGCAATAAACGGTATCTTTGTGCGGCCGTCTACCTTGCGTTTGCAACCCCCAAAAAACCTACTGTGCCAAACATAAAATATATGTATATATACTGTATTATATACACCCATTTCCATATTTAGTGAAAAAATTATAATAAACGGTATCTTTGTGGCCCTCTCCCCCCCAAAAAAAATAAATACTGGGCCAAACATGAAATATGTTATATACTGTATTATATACATCCATTTCCATATTGTTTAGTAAAAAAAAAAAAACATAATAAAAGGTATCTTTGTGCTCCCCACCCTCCCAAAAAACTACTGGGCCAAACATGAAATATATATGTATATACTGTATATATTATATACACCTATTTCCATATTGTTTAGTAAAAAATTTATAATTACAAACGGTATCTTCGTGCCCCCAAAAAAAAAAAAAAAAAAACTACTGGGCCAAACGTAAAACATTTCCACATTGTTCGGTAAAAAAAAAGTCATAATAAACGGTATCTTTGTGCTCCCCATCCCCCCCAAAAAACTGCTGGGCCAAACATGAAATATATGTGTACATACTGTATTATATACACCCATTTCCATATTGTTTAGTAAAAAAAATTTATAATAATAAACGGTATCGTCGTGGCCCACCCGAAATAAAACTACTGAGCCAAACATAAAATACAAAGTGTGTATCGAAAGGAGAGAAAAAAAAAAAAAAAAATCCTCAACCCAGAACGAAAAAGAAAAAAAAAATCCCTACCTCGTCGGAGAGAGTGTAGGTGCCCTTGAGTATCTTCTTGTAGAGACGAACTCTGTTCTCGTCGAAGAACGGAAAATCCCCCCGGAGGAGGATGTAGGTGATGACGCCCACCGCCCACAAGTCCACGGCGTGGGTGTACTGACGGCGGGCCACAATTTCGGGCGCCACGTATTCGGGCGTCCCGCAGATTGTACTCATGAGGACATCGTCGGCTGACCTGGTCGGTTAAAAAGGAAAGTGATCATTATTTTATGCTAAAGACGCCACCATCTCTGCATGCATGCAATGTTATGATTATTGTTTACTCACTAACAAGGAAACGGCTACAACAACTATTAAACAAAACATGAATTAAATGTAATGAGGTCTTTTCTTTTTATTGTTTTCTTCGTTACCAATGTAAAGAGGTTTATTATCGTTATCTTTGTAATGTTTGTTATAGTAAAGTAAAGTTTTGTTGCTTCTTCCCATTTGAATTAGTTTATATTTCCTTTATAGTTGCTTTATCGTTTCTGGCTTTGTTTGTTGTTTGTTATTAGAGTCTCAGGAGGCTTAGGAAGACACAGTGCAGCTTTCTTACTTCATTAACACACTAGTAAACTTATACAGTGTATATAAAGTTAGTAGCACGACTACGAATCGAAGTATGAGCCTTTCTTCTTAACCCACAACTGGTGAGGCTCTCGACCTCACTCCGCTAAGGCTCTCCAATCTTCTATCTCATTTCTTTCTCTCTTTTATAATTACGCTATTCCTAACTAATATTCTCCTAGCTATCATTACATAAAATCAACACTAAAACACTTTTTCAAAACTGTCAAATTAACTTTAAATATACTGCAATGTAAGAATACTTATAGTATACGCATACATACAATATACTCATACGTATTTTAAAATCACATAATACACTGAATTCGATTAAACTACCCTAAAAACTTAAACATTTAAAACCATTCAGTGAACTGCATGAAAAATTAAGAAAATCGCATAAGATTTTTCTTCCAAATATACAGCAGGGCTTTCCACAACAGGAAAATATATACTGTTTAAAAAGTCAGGCACGTGCCCGGACTACTAACGACAATCAGATACAGCAAACTTCCTCTAGTGGCAAAAGCTATGTTGCAATAACTCTAGAGACATTAATGTTTTCTTTCTCGGAAAAAAAACCCGGTTCGCCTTGACTGGTTGACCAGATTCCTGGGGTCCACATCATTTTCGGGGTACCTTTGGGCAAGGGTTCACGCTGGCCTGGCATAAGGCCTCCTTAACCTAACCCGACTACCAACCACCTGAATCCACGCCCAAAACTCCAACCCATGCGAAATTCCATTCAACAGTTTACTGGTGGGCGTGAATCTTTAAAAATCTTCATTGAAGTTGATCAGTGTTCAAGTGATCCTGCCAACGCAGACTACTAACAGACTCTAAAGCCCCTTCTTGGCGAACGATAATTTTTACTATTTCTATTCAGGAGATGAACCCTATTCATACGGAACCAGCCCACAAGGGCCACTGACTTAAAATTCAAACATCCAAAGAATGTGGAGAACATTTAAAAGAAGGTACAGGAGATAGTAGGAAATATAGAAAAAAAAAGAGATCAGTTATTAGGAAAATTAACAAAATAAGAAATAAAAAGGTAAAAATGTAAATTCTTGGTCCAATAAAGATGGGGCCAGGTCAGGTTCGGTTAACGAGAGAGAGAGAGAGAGAGAGAGAGAGAGAGAGAGAGAGAGAGAGAGAGAGATGGATACTCTTGCTTCCCTACAGATCCTATTTATTTAATAGCAATATTCTTCAATATGTGTGTCTGAGAGAGAGAGAGAGAGAGAAAATGTCATGTGTCAAGGAAACTTACCTCTCTGCTGACATAATTTACTAACAATACTCTTCAATGTGTGAGAGAGAGAGAGAGAGAGAGAGAGAGAGAGAGAGAGAGAGAGCGGAAACCCCAGACGTTTTAAGAAGAAAATGTACACATAACAGAGTCAGTTCTGCCTCACAACACATATAATTTACCAACAATTTCTCACAGACACACAAACAGAGAGAGAGAGAGAGAGAGAGAGAGAGAGATTATGTCACGTAAAATGGGAACTCTTACTTCCCTACACATATCATTTACTATAACAATACTCTTCAGTGTGTGTGTGTGTGTGTGTGTAGAGAGAGAGAGAGAGAGAGAGAGAGAGAGAGAGAGAGAGAGAGAGAGAGAGAGAGAGAGAGAGAGT
>NC_089750.1:6076936-6079436 GCF_040412425.1 Macrobrachium rosenbergii | reverse complement strand
GCACAATCGAGTTTTCTGTACAGCCGCTACAGCGTATAATCAAGGCCACCGAAAATAGATCTATCTTTCGGTGGTCTCGGTATAATGCTGTACGAGCCGCGGCCCATGAAACTTGAACCTATCCTATATCGATGCCAGAAGCACGATCATGGCTAAATTTAGCCTTAAGTAAAATAAAAACTAATGAGGCTAGAGGGCTGCAGTTTGGTATGTTTGATGATCGGAGGGTGTCAACATACCAACTTGCAGCCCTCTAGCCTCTGTAGTTTTTAAGATCTGAGGGCGGACAGAAAAAAGTGAAGACAGAAAAAAGTGTGGACAGAATAAATTGCGGACGGGCAGACAAAGCCGGCACAGTAGTTTCTTTTTACAGAAAACTAAAAAGTATTCGGGAGGATTATGAAATTATCCAAGAGTAGGATCAAACTTAAACGGAAACAGAGGTTCCAAGATCATAAGAAGAGGAATGCTACCAAGAAAGACGAGAGGGAGAGTATAAGGACAGTTGGGAATCTACCTTATTCACCTCTACACAAAACCGACAATGTCTGATTATACATACAAAAATATACAAATACGTGCATCAGGCTCGTTCTAAACACGCTTCGTAGTTAAAATGCGGCTCTATTTATAAAGTGCTTCGATCAATACGGTAATATGAATCTTAGTGCACACCCAGACTTGCTTGTACCTACGCAAGTAGCCTACTACATTATTGTGACACTAAAAGATGAACATTATTAACAAAATTTTCGAAAACTTCAATACTAAACAGAAAATGCAATGGACGATTGATTAATCATTATGTAAAATGGTTTATCAATGATCGCCAACAATTCATAAGTAGGCAAAGTGACTGCTTGATCTTCACACCGCTATGTGTACAGAATACAATGTTTAACCTACCCAATAAAATTATTTACTGATTAACAGCACGAGTTGTGGTTATGAATATAGAATTTGGGCCAAAGGCAAAACACTGGGACCTATGAGGTCATTCAGTGCTGAAACAGAAATTGACAGTGAAGGTTTGAAAGTTGTAACAGGAGGAAAACCTCACAGTTGCACTATGAATCAATTGTTAGTAGAGGGTGGAAAGTAAGATGGAAGAAAGAGAATATGAAAGGAGTTACAGTAAAAGAAACAAAAGGGGTTACAGCTAGGGGCCGAAGGCACGCTGCAAAGAACCTTAAGTAATGCCTACAGTGCACCGCATGACGTGCACTGACAGCTCTGCCCCCTAAGGGGATGAGGTATGGTAACTTAAATGAATGTAAGTGTAACATATTAAGATGCAAATAAAATTAAATTCAAAGATAAATGGTCTCAAATGGTGTCTTCAGACTGTCAAACAGGGTTAAATGGTCAGAACATGAACCAATGTTTTCACACTCTACAGTACAGTGCACTGACCGTATCGGCAACTATAGAATACTACATTCCTACTCAGACCCCTTAAAATTTGATCTTTAACTGAACTCCCGTCCTGCGAAGGGAACCCATGGCTACACTCATTTTCTCCTGAAGCGACCCTCCATCAAGAGTAAATTCTGTTTCGACACATACAATGAAATGAATTGAGCTAAATATAGAATGTAGGCCAAAGACCAAGCACTGGGACCTATGAGGTCATTTGGCGCTGGAAAGGAAATTGTCAGTAAGAGGTTTGAAAGGTGCAACAGGAGGAAAACCTCGCAGTTGCACTATGAGTCAATTGTTAGGAGAAGGTGCTAAGGAAGACGTTAGAGAATATGAAAGGAGGTACAGTAATAGGAACGAGAGGGGTTGCAGCTAGAGGCCGAAGGGTCGCTGCAAAGAACCTTAAATAAAGCCTACAGTGCACCGCATGACGTGCGCTGAAGGAACCATCCCCCCCACCTCCCCCTACGGGGTCAAAGCAATTAGAGAAAGCTCAAGCTATGTGAAGATTATGGGTGACCGGGAAAAAGATCTATAAAAACGCACTAAAATTATACATGAAAAGGGAAAACAACGGCGTGGCATATTCAAGTTTATACAAGCGCTCATTCTTGAGAAAGAACCTGCTCAGTGTCACTGACCAATTCTCCATTTCCTAATCCCTCCGCCCTTCCCTCTTTCGGCATCGAGAGAGAGAGAGAGAGAGAGAGAGAGAGAGAGAGAGAGAGAGAGAGAGAGAGAGAGAGAGAGAGAGAGAGAGAGTTTCCTTGCACATAATTTTTTATTTATTTGATTTCGGCAGCAATTAAAGAGCTGTGGCGTTAATGTATTCTACTCCGGCCATCTGGATCTTCATTTACATAATTTCAAAAGCACACACAGAGAGAGAGAGAGAGAGAGAGAGAGAGAGAGAGAGAGAGAGAGAGAGAGAGAGAGAGAGAGTCTCTTAAACTTGGGTGCATTCTGTTGCAGAACAACTAGTAAAGTCATATTATTGAACGAATTTCATGATCGAGATTTTGTAGAATGGTTCCACGCCTACGGGGACGGGAAATGATCACGTCAAGGCCCTTCCCTATAA
>NC_089750.1:5979436-6069436 GCF_040412425.1 Macrobrachium rosenbergii | reverse complement strand
TAGCCTATATATACTAAATACACATCTTGAATTTTTCAAGATTTTTCTCGAAATCAGGTAGTACCAAGGGCCCTGAAAAGATCTTCAGCAAAAGCTTTATAAGTTTTACTTGGTATCAATACGGCTGCGAAGTGAACGTCACCTTTCACATCAGTCAAATACCGTAAAGCAAAACTTGACATTTGATCGTCTGACAAAACAAAAACACCTTAGAAAGTCCAGTGGTTTAAAAACAAACCCACACAAGAAATCCTTCATCTGTTTACAATAAGAGCAAAAATTCCACTACAAATGTATAATATGCAGTACTGTAGATTATACCACACCAGTCACGCAAATATCTTCGGATTAATACAAATAAACACTATCTAGGAATTAAAAAAAAAAAACACCAAACACAAGAGACTGACTGACTGATATTCAACAGAGCACTGGCGTCGCAAAACACAAGGGACAATCAGAGCGACTTGATCAAACAAACGGCTGAAATTACCCCTCACAAGCGGGTCACCGAGGTCAACCTCAGGTCGAAGGTCAACCTCGAGAAGACCCAGTTATGGCAGGAGGGAGAGCAGGGGGTTTTGAAGTGGTGTCAGTGGAGGGGACGATAAATAAATATGACGAATGCGATTACCTCTTCGAGGCTTTCCCGGCACCCCCCCCCCTTTTTTTAGAGTACTGACAACTCACGTCAGCTCAATTTTGTCCTACTGACAACTCACGTCAGCTCAATTTTGTCCTACTGACAACTCACGTCAGCTCAATTTTGTCCTACTGACAACTCACGTCGGTTCAATTTTGACCAGTTTTCCTTTACACACGAGTTATGAACCACAACAGGCGACTAACATTCAGATACGCAAGTAACGACGCAAATTTACTCATTTCATGTTACGAAACTGAGGCTGTCACGCCAAGCACTGAGGCACTCTCGGCCATTCAGCGCTCAAGACAGCCAAAAGAGGGAGTTTGAGAGGCTGGACAGCAAAATAAAACTGATCCAGGAAATACAGGAGATGAAGTACAAGGATCTAAAGGTTGAACTGTAAAAAAAAAAAAAAAAAAAAAATACGCTGTACTGAGAAGTGATAGTTGGAGAAGTTGGCCAGCAAAATAGGAGGAAAAAAAGGGAATGGAGGTAAAGTAAAAGGCTAAAGAGTGGATAACACGCTGCAAACACACATGAATAATGCCTACAGTGCACCACGTGTGAAGCACTGACAGCACTAAACCCCTAAGGCTTAAGGAGTCTACTTGGTTGTGAGCCGGCACATGCTACTGTGCTGAGAGAGAGAGAGAGAGAGAGAGAGAGAGAGAGAGGAGGGGCAGGTCCTGTGAAGAAGGGACTGAGAGAGAGAGAGAGAGAGAGAGAGAGAGAGAGAGAGAGAGAGAGAGAGAGAGAGAGAGAGAGAGGAGGAGGGCAGGTTCCTGTGAAGAAGGGACTAAGAGAGAGAGAGAGAGAGAGAGAGAGAGAGAGAGAGAGAGAGAGAGAGAGAGGAGGGACAGGTTCCTGTGAAGAAGGGACTAAGAGAGAGAGAGAGAGAGAGAGAGAGAGAGAGAGAGAGAGAGAGAGAGAGTGAAGAAGGGACTAAGAGAGAGAGAAGGGAGAGAGAGAGAGAGAGAGAGAGAGAGAGAGAGAGAGAGGAGGGACAGGGTCCTGTGAAGAAGGGACAAGAGAGAGAGAGAGAGAGAGAGAGAGAGAGAGAGAGAGAGAGAGAGAGGAGGGACAGGTTCCTGTGAAGAAGGGACTAAGACAGAGAGAGAGAGAGAGAGAGAGAGAGAGAGAGAGAGAGAGAGAGAGGAGGGACAGGTTCCTGTGAAGAAGGGACAGAGAGAGAGAGAGAGAGAGAGAGAGAGAGAGAGAGAGAGAGAGAGAGAGGAGGGACAGGTTCCTGTGAAGAAGGGACTATGAGAGAGAGAGAGAGAGAGAGAGAGAGAGAGAGAGAGAGAGAGAGAGAGAGGAGAGGCAGGTCCTAAGAAGAAGGGGAGAGATGGACGAGACAAAAGCATGATTGTGAGATGAATGAATGTGCAAATAAATACGCCAGTCGATCGATAGGAGGGTGGGGTGGTGGGTGGGGGGGGAGAAAGACAGCAATGCGTCTTTGCCCATAAAGACAGGAGGGTTTAAACTAATATTATTCAGTATGAAGGGAAGCCTATTATACTAATATTATTACTGTATCAGTATTATAGTTTACACTGTAACCAATAATATCATTACAGGATTGAGGGCGCCATTCAACAAAGTAATCCTTTTATATATACTATTATTATTTTTATATTACAATTATCAAGGTTAACAATTTCATTGCAATTTAAAATTTTTTTGATATAAACATCATACATAGTACCATTTAAGAACGGTGGGTGCCTCTTCGCAACAAAATCCCACTGTACTAACATTAGTTTAATGTTGTTACTACTAATGTTACCAATATCTGTACAGTATTATCACTAAATAATTATTAGCATTATAATAATACAATTAATTTAATTAAAAAAAGCCCCATAACCAAACAGAATGTAGAACCCATCGACTTAGTTCGGCTGATTTTTACTGTTGATTTTGAATCTATTAGCCTATAATGATTATTATTACTTGGAAACTATAATCTGCATTATTATTATTATTACTATTATTATTATTCAAAAGATGAAACCTATTCATATGGAGCAAGCCCACAGGGGCCATTGACTTGAAATTCAAGCTTCCAAAGAATATGGTGTTCATCAGGAAGAAGTAAGAGGAGCTAAAAGGAAATAAAGAAAGAAGAGATCTCACTTATTACAGAAGAAAAACAAATAAATTAATAAACAGATAAAAATGTATTGAAATGCAAGGAGAATAGTAGTGGGGAAGTAATGCATTGCACGACATCCTCTGGGAGACTGTTTTACAGTCCAACGGTGAGAGGAATAAAGGACCTCTGGAACTGAGAATTCACGATTGGTAATTATTATTTCAATTATTATCTCGTTGTTTAAGCAATGTAAAACCTCGGAATCATGGAAGTAATTAGATTGATCTCCGGAAAATCATCGAGGCGTCACTGGTAACACGGTATAAGCCTAATGATTATACCGAGCAAAATGCATCACGTTCTACAGGGTAGGCCTATACTTACTAGGCGAGTTGGGCTAAACTACATCTTCCTAAGGTGCGCACAGCTACAGTAAAATATATCATAAACACATGTCGGTAATTTGTCGCAGACACATCACAAACAAGTTGAAGGGAAGTTAATGATACATTGGAAGTTAGACCTAACATGTGCTCTGTACGATTGTCCAGTATTGGCAAAATGATCGTTCTCCACTTACGGTCTTTGACGTGATGTGTTGGAGATAAATTGCCTACGTGTTCATGACATGTTTTACTGTAGAGTGACGGACCCTAGGCCTACAAGGGGGTCACAGTTTAAAACTATGAATAAATGCGGAATGTTTTAGTACATACTCCAAAAAAGAAAATCTTACATTTGTCCTTATAGCATTTAGACATATCCAGCTACACTTTCCACTATAATCAGAGGCCTATAAATGATGCACCCTCATAAAATGGCATGCACTTATCCATTTTGCAAGCTGTTTGCCTGTAATATTAATCATGTCCCTATTCTCATAATGAAAACCAGCTCCTTTATATAATCATATTGTATTCCTCTTCGTCATATAAATCTAATTTGTCCTATTAGTTTTTTTCTATTAAATTCCACCCCAAAAAACCTCCGACACAGTTATGGAGTAACCGTTAAGGGCGTGTGACTGGTTTGAGCCTGACTTTGCTTGCTCTATAGGGAGGACAACCTACTCTCTCGCTCTATGTCAGCGACTGGTAACTGGTTTGGTTCTGTTTACGCTTGTTTTGTAGTGATTCTTTCTCTCTCCAAATACGAGTGATCGTGTGACTCACGGAACACGGAAATTGATTGTGGTTTACTTTGTAAAGCCACAACGCCCAATCCTCATTATGCGCGCGTGCACTCAGACAAAAAGACACAAAAACATACATGTATATAATAGGCTAATGTATATGTATACATATATACTGTACTGTATATATACAGGAAAAATTAGTACACTGATGCTACGATTTACAAGTGCAATATTGACAAACAATATATGTTTATATTAGAATATTTTATATATATATATATATATATATATATATATATATATATATATATATATATATATATATATATATATATATATATATATATGTACTGTATACAGTATATATATGTTACAGGGAATATGTGAAATCTAGGAATTTCTTGAATTTTATCCGCCTAAGAGTTTTTTCCTCCCTCCAGCGGGTACGAATAGATTATATTGTCAACAGATTATTGTCAAGTTTCCAGATAAGGTTTCAGATGACCTTTGCTCGAGTGTCGTTTATAATAAACACAAGTGTGATAGCTGCAGCGCATCACAATTCGGAAAGAGTGAAAGGCATGTTTGACAAGATTGTCCGAGCACTTCGGTCGTTCTCCAAGAACCGGTCATTGCAAGGGTCTGACTAACTCATTCGGCCATCAGGGATCACTCTCGAAGTGAACAACATTCAATGACAGTGGCGTAACTAAGGCCTTGGGGGCGGGGCGGTTCGCCCCGGGCTTCACTGTCCGGGGCTAGGGGGGAGCGGGCTCTGGCATCTTTTGAGCATGAAATTACTAATCAGTGGGCCTTTGAAGTTGTTAGAGAATCCGCTTCTAACAAAGCTCGTAGGGTTCCGTTGTAAATCTGCTGCTGTTGTTGTTTTAGCTTTGTGAAATACAATGAATGACTGAGACGTTAAGGCTTAAGACTTAAAATGTACGTTTCATTTTCACCGCTTTAGTACTTTTTTTAGCACGGAAATGGGGCGGCACTTTCAGAGTCCGTCCCGGGGCGCCACTAACGCTAGTTACGCCACTGACGCTAGACACTTCGAGGGCTAACTTGGAATTGACCACAAGTGGGGGCAATTTTCCAGCATCATCAGAAGCCAACCCTAGGCGGAGTTTCTTTATTCGAGAAAGTTGGCTGCGCTGTCGTTATCATCATCTGTGAATTTTTAGCGTAATTTACTACTTTTCACTTCCTTCTGTTATATCATGTTTAATGTGACTGTCTTACTTTATGTGTATGTTCCTTTTGACTTTATTGGTAAGATCTTAAGATAGAAAAAGGTTTTCCGAAAGCTAAGATATGAAGATGTTCAACGTTATTCAACGCTATTCTGGTATATATATATATATATATATATATATATATATATATATATATATATATATATATATATATACACACACACACACACACACGGGAAACCAAGGGCAGATGGAGTGGCACACAAACAATCAACAGCTTTAATTGTGGCCGACGGCGTTTCGCAATAATCCATCGCATTTTCAAGGTTGCAACGACACAATTTTGTTTAATAAAAAAAAAGACTTCACTACATAATATTTTGAGATAAAAAAATACATTTCTTAAAATATCTTAAAACAAACCTACCCAGTACATGGCTACAAAGCGACTAAACATAAAAAAGGCAAAACTAGTCGGAAGTCAACAGAAAAGCAGAGAAAATGACAAAATAAACAAAGGTGTGGAAGACGTCTGGGCAAAACTAGTCGAGAGTAAATTTGTAATTCCTCTTCTCTTCTGTTTACTTTCGACTAGATTTACCTTTTTTATGTTTGGTCACTTTTTAGCCATGTATTGGGTAGGTTTGTTTTAAGATACTTTAAAAATGTAATCTTTTTTTTACTTTTATCTTTATGTAGTGACGTCCGTTTTTTTTTCATTAAACAAAATTAAGCGTCATTGCAGCCTTGAAACTGCAGTGGATTATTGCGAAACGCCGTCAGCCACAATAAAAGCTGTTGATTGTTCGTGTGTCTCTCCATCTCCCCTTGGTCTCTGTATATTAGACTTCTGCCTTCATCATCATCGTCGTGTATATATATATATATATATATATATATATATATATATATATATATATATATATATATATATATATATATATATATATATATATATAATCTTCCATACACAATACACCACTAATCAAAGTTATCAATACAATATGGCAATGATAGCAACTGAATGATTGCTCTCTTTAGACTGTTAGAAAATATCTGCGCTCACTGTGATGTTTAAACTTATCAGGCTACAATAATCTTTCGACAGACCTCTGGAGCCTTAGAGTGCGGTTATGGGTTAAAACGAAGGTCCCATGAGAAATGAGTCTAGCCCCAAATATTCGAAAAGTTCATCAAGAATCATTATAGGAAACAATTTTCTCTGACGCGAAAACAAGTAAGGGAATGGGCAAATAATGCAACGTGAGAGAGTAAGCCTACGCCTGCTGAGAGAGAGAGAGAGAGAGAGAGAGAGAGAGAGAGAGAGAAGCCTTCAAAGAACCAAGCAATAAGGGAAGTGACCACTGGCAATCTGCTTAGAAACATGCACGTCAATGTTTTTGGCAATTCGCCATTGTTGACAAGGTACGTTTATTCTACGGATGTGTTTAAAAGTTAGGCATTCACCCCCTAAGTATGTCCTGTAAAGGGTGTAACACGATGCTTATTTTACAAGTGTGCGTTCGGAGGCAGTATGAGAGAGAGAGAGAGAGAGAGAGAGAGAGAGAGAGAGAGAGAGAGAGAGAGAGAGAGAGAGAGAGAGAGAGAGAGAGAGAGAGAGGACGGGTGTTAATCCTGCGGAATGAATCAGCAGATCTACGTGATGATATTCAGGAAGACTCCTAGCACGGCTTAATATTATATATATTATATTATATTATATATATATATATATATATATATATATATATATATATATATATATATATATATATATATATATATGAATTGGTTACTATCCTTATTCATGGAGACAGAGATAACGTTAAATGTAAAATTTTGGAAACATGTAGCTTATACGGGACATCAGGAGAAATGTTAAAATTATCTGCGTCGAGAATAACGAACGGACAAATATGCAATGGGATACATATACACCTAGTTGAAGACAACGCGTTCGGGTGCTGGAAATCGGTATTAACTCGGTACGTATCCACCGAAGTGCTAGTACTAAACACGACAAAGGCGCCTTGAGACGACGTGTTTAGTACTAGGCCCTCGGGGATCAAAGTATTATATACACCCATTTCTTTGCGTGGTCGAGTGATTATATTACTAAACGATGTCTTCGTGTTCCCGTCTACTTTAGCCTAATTAGCATATGTTTACCCTGTACACGGCCTAGACCGTGACCCTAGACTTTGACAAAGGTGGATACATACGGGTTAGTAACCTGGAAATCTGTCTTTGGGCCAGTGAAGAACACGAATAACCATAAGGGCCGGATGATGATTATGATAAGGAGCTACACATCATTTCGTCACAAAAGTTAAAACAAAAAAATTCCGTTCAAATTTACTACCTACAAATGAAGACCTGATAAAAATATTCACAAGGCTGGTGAAAAACCAACCAGTATGAATGAAAAAATATATAACGTATATTATGTTAACTGCAGGGTACTTATATTCAATTTGGATAGGGGAGACAGTTAAATTTTGATATAAATGAAATATATCAGTATATAAAAAGTAAATTTAGTTATGATAGGTATTTGATGAAAATTCTCCTTAAAGAAAAAATTAATTTATATCTTACAGATAAGTACCTCACCTGTGCATTTTAAAGTTTATGAAAAATAGATAGGAATTGTTTTGATGTGCATGATTTATTTTCAGATGTTTCTTTTTGTAATTTTTTTGTACATAAATTACATATATAGCACATGTATTTGTTTGTAAAATGTACTTGATATGATTTTTAAATAAAAGATAAAAAAAAAGTGCAACCTGTGATACTGACCAAAGATAAAAAAATCGTCACTATAAAAATTAAGTAAAAAATCCCGATAATGCCAAAACGTAAATAGGGTGTCACAAGAATACTTTTTCCCAAATCTTGCTACAAACTTACACGTGCAACCGTAAACAAAAGCTGGTCGTATTGAAGGGGTAGCGTCACCTTTCTGCAGAAAGACCATCTTGTTTACGTGGGAAGGGAAGGAAGAAGACTTTCCCTTTCTCCCATCCTAGCATCAATGTAGATTATTAAAATGGAATTATAATTAGCCTATTATACTAAAATGCTATATCGTACGACTTCCAGAACGGGTTTTTTAAAAATGTTAGAAATTAATGTTTCAACATTTGGGCAGCCATACTTCAAACAGTGATTCTAATAGCCAAGTTTGCCAATATCCTTCATGTATGTTCGAATTAATGATTTATTTATGAGATGAATTGTATTCACATCACGGCTACCTTAAATAAGAATAAGGCTGCGTCATCAAGGAATCAACTCTCTTGAGCGTCACATGAACGAACATTTGCTTTTTACTTTTTTTATTGGTAAGGAATGGAAATGACATGAGATGTGACTTGGCCTTATAGTTCGAGTCATCTGAACCTTAGCGTACTAAAAATAATCCTAATCAGGGTAAAATTTTCTTTCATATGCAGAATAACACATTACTGTAACCTGGACAAAATACAGCAAGTCGGTACCTACAGTAAATGTACGTAAGTATACTGTTTTCAACATTTGTACTGGATCTACTGTATCTAGGCTGGTTAAAAATTGAAATTTACCGCATTTTGCCTACGCATGCTGCGTTTTTCGCCGCCATCAAAGTTAAAGTTTACAAAATTTCAAGGCAATAGGGAAAATATTTCTTTGTAAACAATCCGTAAAAGATAAGAATAAGCAGCAACTCACCGATGAATTCAAACTCTTCCTCACCGATATAGACCTACAGTACCGGGAGCCTTCAAGGATAAACGTTCTTTTAAAATCTCACAACGTTTACATGTCATTAGTTGCAAGAAATAGCCCGGACTAAGGCTAACCTCTAGAAAGATTCTTCTAGAAATCTGCATTCTAATTCAACAGTCCGCTGTCTCTCACTTAACTTCTGTCAAAATGACGTCATAAATGAAAATTAGGAGCTTTTTTTTTTTAAATCGAATATAGTTTACTTTGCACTAACAGACACTTTTCTTGTCTGATAAAATGCATTTGACAGATCACGTTAGTTAAAATCCCAAAGGATTCACGTAAACAGGGTGGGAAGTTTACGTCAAGTAAAAATAAAAACTGATGAAAGATATTTCTCATGAATTCATTTGGTATATACAAACCTATGCAATGAAACAACGAAGTGACTAACTATATATATATATATATATATATATATATATATATATATATATATATATATATATATATATATATAGTGTGTGTGAGCGTTGTGCGTGGGGACGTGACAGGTCAATAATTCCCTAAACAGATGCCTCAACCAAATTTTAAGTTAAAATTGCGCTTAGGGATAAACGCTAAAACAAATACACGGACACTTCTCTGCACTCAACGATAATATGCACCTATGAATCGTTTGACCCACAAAAAAATGAAAAATTATATCTCATGAAAATCAAGTACAGTATTATAACGACGCCATAATATAAAATTTCACTCCAATCACGACAAAAATGATTTTGAGTATTTATACTGACAAGACGACCGCTCGTTTTCTTGCAGCATTTGCGCGGGAAGAATATTCTCAACGGACGCCAGATTTTAAATCGATTTCACAGAAGCATGAGTAACCTAGTACTAGGAGTTAAACTGCCCACCATTCAGTAGGAACGAACCACTCCTCTAATTACTTTGTTATAATTCATATGTTTCTGCTTTAAATGCAAAATCGACACGTGTCTGTGGAATGAAAATGACTGCTCACATTAACTAACGAATCTGCCCGTGTGACAACACAAGCGCCTTCTGGTGGCAAAGCATCAATTGGTGTCGAAATAATCGTCCCTCTGACAACGTGACAGGTCCATTAAGAGAGCGGCCAGCATACGGAGCAATGTCACATGGCCGTGGATGTCCATTAATGAAATACACTGACACCCCACCTTATCCCAAAAGGTTGAGTGCATACGCCTAACACGAGCTTTATCACTCCTAATGGTTACCTTTATTCAAAATACTACGGTATAACAGCCTCATTATTCATATGAATCCGGAGAATCAAAACTCTGTAACCATAATATGTCCATAAGTACCGCGAGGGAATAAAATAAGTACTAGCCTATATCAGGGCAGTGGGAATCTTAGATGTCTATTCTCTGGGGAAATAAAAGTTGTAAGCAATAAAACTTTCTTGTGACAACTGCCTAGGCCTACTGTTAATACTACTACTACTACTACTACTACTACTACTACTACTAGCCAATATAAAACCTCAATGGAAATGCAAAATACTACAAGCCCAAGGGCTTAAGTAAATATGAAAGTAATATCTAAAATATAAATATGAAAAATAAGGGAAAAAAATACTAGACTAATATTCTATAAAATGTGAACTTAAGAAAAGGTTAAAATTTGAACTTAATTTGTTCCATCAATTAAATAACCGAAAAGTACGCTAGCCAAATCTAAAATAAACAAAACTTTGGTATTATTTCACTATGGACATTAATTGCTTTCAACATAAAATATAGGTTTTTCTGTTGTATTATGATGTGCCAAATTTCCAAAATGAACTTAATACAAAATTAATAAAATCGAATCAGAATACTGCACCCCTTCTCCATAGCTAATACGGCAAAACTGTGTTTACTGATTACAGTTTTGCCGTATTAGCTATGGAGGGGGCAGTATTCTGACAAGTCGTAATTTTATTAATTTTGTATACAGTATATCATTTGCCGGGGAAGGATAAGTATTCATTTGCGATGGAAATAAACTCAAAATCATGTAAATCACATCATAATACAACAGAAAATAAAAATAATACCAAAACTTTTCATAAATATACAGGACCCGAATTAAGCAATGTTGATTTGGTCTAAGATTCCATAACAATCACGCCCACACAAGATAATTAGGAGAGACCCAAAGTGGGCGGGGCAATTGCCTTTAAAGGAAGACATCCATACGAAATCATCTGACTTGGATGTTAAGATCCCAATTATTCAACAATATCACATTCAAATCATTTAAAAGATCTAAGGCTAAACTGAAAAAAAATGAGCAAACTTGGCGTCAGTTATTAGAAAATGCCAAATAACTCACTTTCTGGTATGCGCCAGCCCAAAGTCCGTGATCATCAACCTGGAATCCGTCCCCGGGTGATAGTACAGGAGATTATCGGGCTTGAGGTCTCTGTGGGTGATGCCCAGATTATGAAGATACTTGACCCCCTCCAGCACCATCTTCAGCGCCTTGACGGCGTCTCTCTCCGAAAACGGGCCCCGGGCCATGATCTTGTCGAAGAGATCTCCGCCCGTGGCTAGTTCCATCACCATGTAAATCTTATCGACACTGTCAAACACTTCCACTAACTGGATGATGTAAGGGCACTTCACGCGCCTCAGGATGGCCAGCTCGGCCTCGAAGGCCTCCCGCCCTTCTTTGCTCTCGATGATCTTGATGGCGTAGGGCTGCTTCGTCAGCTTGTTCTCGACCCGGACCACCTTGCTGAACGTGCCCTTCCCGATGAGGGCCTTAATGTCGTACTTGGCCGTGATCCGAGGGTCATATTTCGCCTTGAACTTGTGTTTATTGATCTGTCTGTCGAGTTTGATCTTTTCGGCGATGTTCGAGTACTCCTCGACGCGGAGCTCGCTCTTCACCTCGGCCTCGACCCCACTCCGATTTTTACTCTTTTCCCCAAAGGCGTCGTCGAGGTGGTACACTGTCTTGATGTCACCGTGACCCGACACATTTTCGATTAGTTTACGGCTTTCTACACAACCCATGGCGGCCACGGTGACGGCAACATACTGCGTTGAACGACGATTACGCAAGTCAATGCACTCACACCCGCCACCGGCACTACCTCTCACCTTCCTATCTACTGACTGACTGACTGTCTGTGAGTCGCGTTATCTTTGGTTGACCGACTCACTCAACCGTATGAGCCAAGGATCTTAAATCAGCGACTGACTCGCTGCATCTATTCTTGCTATTATTCTTTTCCTCATTATTAATCCACCAGTGACTAACTGTTGCATTTTATACATTCTTGGACTACTTTGATTAGATAATGTTTACGTTTGAATTTTGGGAATTTACGTTCATTCATTATTGTGGGTATGAAACTGTCATCATAAGCTTAATATACCTTATATAGCAATGCCCTTTAATTATGTGTTAATGCGTAGATAATACTTATCCCTCCTATCGAAAACACTACTATCTGTTATCAGATATATAATCATAAGTAAAGTGCGATTAACTGAAGATTCTGTCGTTGTCTTGGGTTTGTTCTCCTATCCATCGTTACGGGAGGATCACTTAGCTGTCAGACCATATTTCCATCATTAAAGAAAGCAATTAGCACCGGTTTCATAGTAAATAAAAACGATTACTTAAAACAGGTGAAGAAACATTTATGAAGAACAGTCTCTTCTACATAAATCTCAGAAGCAACCAATCAGCTTCAAGCCTCAGATGACAACAATACCGTCAGCCAATCAGCAGGCGAATTCTCCTGCGTCCAGCTTTTCGTTCGAACGTCTTAAGGGTTGACTTCAGTTTTGAATCGTAGGTATTGCTATGTTGACTACGTCAGGAGTAAACATTCCTGTTTCTGGGTATTAATAAATTAAATTAGAAATTACTTTATTCTATCGACCATACACTGTATTCATGAGCAGTTCTTGAACGCTGCTCTTCGTTACAACGAAAACGAACAAGTGATTAAAATTGCCTCCACGAACATGGCTGATAGGAAGAGCAACTTGTTTTGAAAGGACGATTTTGTACCGCAGTTAATTCCATTTTTGCCTTAAAATGTCTTGACCAGGTAAGTTGATGACTCCGATTCGTTATTGAACTTAACTGGCGAGGCCAGAAGGTCATAAACAGTGTATAAAGTACCGTCAACAAGTGGCCATGTAGGTTGTGACTCGAGTCTCCTTGAAGAAGCCCTATAAATGCTGCATTGGCTGAGCAGGAGACTTGACAGGAAGTACTTAGTCGAGCTCAGACATGTGGAGGTGTTATTTCTGCCCCTGGCACGTTGTGGCTGAGCAAAGAAGACAGGAAGTACCTTGCTGGGCATCTTGAGGCCTTACCGTAACCTTGTCGGCCGCACCGAGTAGCCTAACCTAGGCCCTTAACTCAATAGCCCGAGAGACCTCGATGTAAGGCACACCAGTGTTAGGCTAGCCTGACGGTTATCCATATTTGTCAGTTAAGAAAAATCGGTTTCTGTCAGCAAAAATCTCAGAAGATGAGATGTGACTGGGTGAGTAGCCTATTTAGGTAAGGCTAAGCTGAGCCTATCAGCATGATTGCAAAAAAGTAGTCAATTTATGTTGGCCTGAGGCTAAGCTAATTTTTATTTGTAGATTACTTAGGAGGTAGCCTAGGTTGGCATAGGTTCAGACTGCTAGGACAAATTTGGCATATTTGACTACAAGTAGGCTAGCCTGTAGTAGCTGGTATTCCAGTGATAATTGAATTCCCAGTTATATTGTGTTTTATGCATTTATGACCTATGTTGTGGGTGCAAACCACTGGTTTTTCATGTTTTTCTCCACCCTGTAGGCTATATCTAATATTTATGGGGAGGCCAGAGGGAAGCGGGGGATTTTAAGTGGAGGGTAAACCAGAAACGTGCAGCACACCGTGACGAAGGATAGAAACCAATCCATCACAACATGATAAAAAAGTACATTATGTATGCTGTCTGTAACAAGCAAAGAAAATGTAAATTATTCAAAGGCATGAAAATGCAGCAAGGTCAATAACAGGGATGCATTCAAACCAAACCTTCCCCAACTTAAGGCATTGGGTTCTTATCTGGTAAGCCTAACCTGACATCTGAAAATAATGTAGTCGAGGATTTTCAGGCTTTACCTGGCTGAAGCCCCCTGCATGGACACTCACTCAGCATTTTTACTACATAGATTTAAATTACTTAAGTTTGGTAGATTGAAGACTGGTTTTTCTGCAATTTTCAAAGAGTTCCATGAAAAGCAGTTATGTGAAAGCACTTGCATGGCATTTTCCTGTAAGGGACTTTTAACTACACGGTTATACTCCCAGTGATTGACTTTAGATTTGAAAAAACCAAGCATTTGCTTGGTTGGTCATTGTTCATTAGAATGAATAATTCCATGGGGCTGGAAGAGTTCTTGATTCTCCCTTAAAAATTGGAAAAGTACTTCCTAATCATAGATGATACAGCTGTCATACAAAGCAGCCAATGTTTAACCAAAGAACTATCATGGAAAATGGCTGATGTCTTAAATCAGCTGGGTACTTTAGCATAAGAATTTTTGAAATTTTCATTGTTTGTAAACAATATGTAATTGACACGTATCGGAAAAAATGTAACTTAAAATGTCTTTGAATAGTACATGAGTAGCTGGTGCTTATTGTCACCTTTAAAACATTAACCCTCACATCTTTAATGGTAACTGCAAGACATTATTCATCTGCCTCCATATCCCTTTTGCAAAAATGCCAAAGTGACCGCCATTCAACTATTTCTAAAATCAAATTAGGTGTGAGCTAGGAATTAGAGTATAGTACTTATATTCTCACCTAGCCTAGACAATGATAAAATTTGATGACATATTAGTGACGTATGAGGAAAGTGGCATACATAGGTCACATTCAAACAACAGTATAAGTTTCACTGTTCAACATTTGATGTCCTGCTCTCATTATTTCAAGATAGCCTTTCCATATTTCCAGAAAAATTTTTACCAATCATTGTTGCATTAATTGTTTTCTTGTCTGAATTTTATGGTAGTGTGTATTTGACATTATTTAGTGTGCTGTAAGATTCTTTGAATGTTCCTGCATACACAAGGACATGACAAATGAATTTGCTAGCACCACAGGACACCTTTGCTAAAGTCTAATTGCTGGTCATAGGTTAGGCATTCAGTGTTCATCTTTTGTTTGTGGATTGTAGTATCAGAAAAGTGCTGGAGGTTACTAGGTCAGCTTTGCCATAAAATAACAGAAAATAAGCTAAAAAGGTAGGGAGATTTGCTGTTCTGACCTGTACATGTTGGCGGTGATAATATGGTACATGTAAACACTGCTTCTTGCCTCGTAGGGAGGGATATGCCTTGTTACTAGTTATTGCTTACCACAAGCCTTGTATGTTGCTCAGCTTCTTGAAGTTAACGTTGCTCCAAGTTTCACTCATTTAGGAACAATTACATGGCATAAGCCTTTCTTGATAGTCTAGAATTATGGGTCAGCAGACTTCTTAAACTATTACACTTATGATGATAGCCTCAATGAAGTGATAATCTGTTACAATACCAGAGGACTTTTACAACAATCTGGCCCCAATGGCTGTAGGGCTCTTCCCACTTAGCTCTGGATTTTCTTGTCATGCTTTATTTATCATCCCACATCCAAGAAAAATCTATGTCCCAGACATGCAAGTCTGGAAATATGACTGAGTGCAATGGTTAAATTACTTTATATTAATACTGTGGTATGGAAAGTTGGTTGTATGTAAAACATGCGTTAGCTGCATTGTCCGTTTTTTGATATATGTAAGTTGTGCGGCAGATTTCTGGCTCAGGTATGTGATAGTTCAGGGCCATTTACAACCAGAATAGAAGAATTTTTGTTGGTTTGCATCTTGCTTGGCCACTCTGGTGTATATTTCCAAATTGGTGAATGCTGAAGTTTATTTCCATTTGGAAATTAAAGTATTTGACAATACAGGACACATTTCTGAGTCAGTTTGTGTCGAAATGCATCTGTTTCAGAGCGATGAACAGGTTAGTTGCGACTTGCGAGTGACATCAGTGCTTATATAATGCTTCAATTGGAAATGACACCAAGCTTTTACAGTCCCATACAAGGAATCCAGAGCTGTGTGCTATTGAAAAGACAAATTTTCAAGTATAAAAATACATCTGGTTTTGTCATTTTTAAATAGATAAAATGTACTGTATACGCAGTCACATCAGAAAAGTGCACAAATTAAATTGGTTTTTCATGGGAACAGTAGCTTTGGTTTTACTTTGTTCCAATTGTGGATAATAGAAATAAATGTTAAATTAGTTTTGTTGACTAATGGAAATGGCAAATTTTAATCCATTCCACACCCATGAGATACGTCTAACGCTGTATGAAATACTTTGTTTGATAGTTGTGATAGTGATTGAGTACAAAATTATATATCAGTTCATGTAAAATGACATATATATCCTGGAACTTTTGTTTATTGGTAGGTGTGGGTGATCAGCATTGTAACCTTTCAGTGATTATACATTACTTGATTGTACTCTCTGAGCATATGTTTTTACTTTTAGGTCACCTCAGGTGTCATCTTTAGTTGCCATGTGGTGTATGGTGACCATATTTCCTGTCTTAACCCGGGTACAGTGAACCCTCCGTATTCACAGGGATGCGTATCATGCCCCCCACTGTGAATAGCTAAAATCCGTGAATACTTAAAACCCTCTAAAAACACTTAGAACTGCCCATTTTGATAGTTTAAACACAAGAAAAATCCTGTAAAAATGCTTATACCTGAGTGTTTTAATAGTTTTATCACAAAAAGTGCATTTATTCATGAAAATTATATGAAAATACAGTAATTAGTGAATATTTCTCAGTGAAAAATACCACGAATGGGTGAATTTTCCACAAATAATGGGTAGATATGTTCCATAGAGAAACCAGCGAATGTGTGAGTCCACGAATCGTGAGAACGCGAATATGGGGGTGTTTACCATACTGTTATATTGCCTTTTACTTTGACCTTCAACTTTCTTAAATTTGAGTTGCTTTGCTGATGGGTACATTCAAACAGGCTCATCTTTGATTACTTGTTTATTCATAATGTACTAATTACTGGTAAATATATGTAATTATCTGGTTTATTTGTTATACTGTATTTATTTGGATTTTGTTGTTAATCACATACTGGTTTTAGCTATTTGGGTTATTTTACTCATTTTTCTTGTAGAATTTAGAGCTTGTCAAATTCATGGCCTTTCAACCTGTTTCATAAGAGTATACAAAATACATATAGTCCATAGTAATAATAATGTTATAAATAATAATCATCATTTTACACGGTTGGATTCCACTGCTGTAAAGTAGGTACATTGAAATTTTAATAGGTTGTACAATTAAGGGAAAGTATACTAATACAATTTAACCAAAGACAATGGGAACTTATATATATTAAAGTATACTGTATACAAAAAGTTGTCATTGTTCTTCACTTATAACAACATTTGAAGTAAAGTATTGTCATGGTGGTTAGGAAATGGCATCGTACACTGGCATGGAAATGGCATCGTATGCTGGCATAAATATTGAACATGAAATGAAGATTAGATGACTTGCAACTGTCTCCTCGGGGGGATGAGTAATGGAGATCAGTTGGTGTAGGTAACAGCAGGATGTGTGGGTGGTCGTGGTGCTGTTGCAGTGATATTAATCCCTTCTCTTCCTTTTGATAACTAAAACCAGGTATTCAGTGTTTCCCAAAACTCTTGAACAAGTATGGGAGAATTATATTCAAAGCATTTCTAAATGATATTATCTATGTTGAAAGTAAGAGGTTTTGTGGAAAAAAAGCTAAATCATTCATGTTGCCTCTAGTGGTGTTCCCCCCCCTCATAATTCTTCTCTGGCAAGGTAATGAACTACCAGTTAGTAAAGCTTGACGTTTAGCCTACTACATATTTTTCTGGTAATGGTGACGTTATTGGTGTTTGGTAAAAGTGAACATAAAGTGGCATTATTCTTCCTTTTAGCTCATGTCATATATTAGAGATGTTTTGGTAGTGCAGTCTTACACCTAAATTTGTAACAACTTTGGAGTAGAATGAAGCCGTGAAATGGACTTGTTTTTATAAAGGGCCTTTTATTTAGGTAACCACTTCACTACAAACATCCAGTTTCATTGCTCTAAATTCCATTTATTTGACTATCGATATTTAATGTCTTGTTTATTGAGTATAAGTGGACTTGTGTGTTATGGCATGTTCTGCCTTCATATTAATTTCATTAATTTTTATTTTTAATTGACTTTGACACAAAATTAACAAGGTAACTTTTGTATGCAAAGGAATGCTCTGTTTTTCTCATCTTTGAAACTTTCAGGCCACTGGAAGGTTTTGTGTTTCCATACATAAGGTTGATTTGATGTGTTCATTTCTTATATTGTTGAAACCTTTGCTATTGTCTAGATGTTTTTCATAGGATTATTAGTTTGCTGCTTGTATTTATATCAATCTACGTAGATGAGAGTAGTAGACACTTCAGATAGGAATAACGTAAGAAAAATTGGCAGAAGACTGTTTGGAACAATTCATATCTAGTTCATGTCAACTTGGTTCAGTGATAGCCAGGAATTTGTCTTCCTCCTCATATCTTGATTGATGTCTATAGTAAACTTTTTTCTTGTAGTTTCCTAGACAGTCTCTTCAGAATACAGAAGGACAAGAAGAAATAAAATGGTATTTTTGGCAGAAGTTTTATGTCTGTATATGAACAAATACAGCAGTAAGTATGGGAACATTCCAGTTGAGACTGACAGTTGGGATTAATATATGTTGTAATTTTTTCTTATGTATGTAAGATTCAACCCGCCAAGAGTAAGGTAGGCTGAAAGAAAAAGATTCTCAGGTCATCTTTCTTCTATAAAGAAAAGATTTAACATCACACCCTAAGACATCACTGTCCTCCTAAGGGTTAACCAAATTTTAGGGTCCAGAGTTGAAGAGTTAATGAGCAGACATGGGGACTTTTGTTAGTGACATTTTCAAGTAGCAGCAGTCATTTTGATACAGACTAGATTTAACTTGGTGGTTAGATCAATTTTGGGTCCTTTCACATTCACTGTAAACCCACAGGATTAACATAAATATTCTTCTGTTTAGGTGAGTGAGTAATATTTTGTGTTACTGAAATCTGTCTCATCTTCATGGCATAGACTCCTTGTAATTTCTGCTGGTGGTGTGTTTTCTTTTGGGGGAGGTTTACAGTGTATCTGTCAAGACACAGAACCCCCTCACTGCACATCTGCCCTTTGAAGTTAGTACTGTAATTGTAGGTTTTATTAGGCTTCACATTCTTTGGTTTTACATTATGGACTGACTAAGTTATTCCTTAGCATAATGGTGTGTAAGTAACGTACCGATGTAAGTCATCTAAGGTACTAGTAATGCTAGTGGTCTGCCACTCCTTTTAATAATTACATTTGGAATTTACAATGGCCAAGGGCTATTTATACTGGATTTTCTAGGTATTTAAAATGTCTATTGTCCATGAAGGTTTTATGATTTACAGTGTTCTTGAAAATACTTCTGTACATAATTTACACTTTCTTCAAAATTATGACCACAATTTTTGGGGTCATGATCCAAAGTCTATCGGCAATTTCTGTCTGTTGATACAACAGTGAGTTGTGTGTCATTGTAGGTGTGCGCTTGTATATCCTACTTAATGTACTGTCCAATGTTTGGGTGTGGGAAGTCCCTTATTGCTACAAAAAAAAAAAAAAAAAAAAAAAAAAAAAAATTACAAATTGGGATTGCTGAATGCTGTATGCAGCATTAAAAATAAATTGTTATATTTGCCATTTCTCAGTCCTTGGAAGTTGCGAGTGCTTGTTTTGTGTTGAAGAAGAGATGGGCATTTGGTGAAAATTTACCCAGTTGGATACCATAACGCCAAAAAGTATATGACAGATTCATGAATTTGATGATTAAAGTTAGCTGGTCCTGAAAAAGTTTCTGAAGATAGGATATCTTGGAATATGTTTGGTAGATATGTTGACAAGCTGTCTAGAACTGTGTTATACTAGATTTTGCATTTTGTGGCTAACTCATAAGTATTGTCTTTCACTGATTCTGTGCAATATGCAAGCTTGTATTTGTTTATTAGGAAAGCAGTTGTGGTATTTTAATAAACTAACCAGCAGGTTGATATACCTGTAGCATTAAACTTATGTTTTTTTTTACTTTGGTTCCATGTGTATTGTATGCTGAAGATAATAAGGTAGTTTGACTGCATTTTATTGTCAGTGTTTTACCAATTTTTCTCTTCACATTTACAGCCTTGTGGAGCAAGTGATAACGTGTCACAATGGGAAACAAAAACAGCTGTTGTGTTTACCCAGGAGGCCGAAGTTCGGGTCGTTCTGCCTCCAGTCAGAAGGTCAGGTTATATTTGTTTGTGTTGGAGACTTCTCAATAATGGTAATCATTTCTGTTTCAGATTGTTTATTGGTAATGGAACTTGTTTACAAAATATAAGCAAGATACTGTAGCAGATTTTATTGAAATGCCTGAATTTATCTGTACTTTTATCTGTTCCTTATGTATTTTATCTTGCACTTTATTCACTTTTGTTTATTTTGCAAATGATACTAAAGCATTTCAGGCCTATGTTGCATAATGTTTGAATTCAGGAAATTGTGTTTCCAGACTGTGTAAGACTGCAAAGTAGTTTTCAAAATTAGGCTTTTAAAGTCATAGTGTTTCCAGACTTTCAAAAATTCAAAATTAGGCTTTTAAAGTCATAATTATGGCATCAAATTGGAACATCTCTCACTCTCTCTCAGGAAGCAGACTAGATTTTTTGTCATGAAGTTTATAATCTCTATTTGTGGTCTGGTTAAACAGTTGAATGATAGCAATATTATATAATTTCTGTTTCATTTTATTGGTCTGAAGCATTTGTCATTTATTACAGGGCCCTGGTGCAGGTTCAGGTGAGCCCCATCCAGAGGAAGTGTCAGAAGAGCACATATGTAACCTACAACATATAAGTGAAAGAGAGCCTGATGATTTGGATCAAGACCCGAGTCTGCATCCTACAGCGGGGCCTCTTTTTCTTATAAAATCTAAGCAAATAATTGAAAGTGAGTAGATTCAATTTTAAAGTTGTTTAAACTGTAGGCATTACTTAGGGGTTCTTTGCAGCTTCCTTTCGGCCCTGAGCTGCGACCCCTTTCATTCCTTTTACTGTACCTCCATCTTACTTTAAACCCCTCCTAACAGTTGATTCATGGTGCAACTGCCTTGAGGTTTTCCTCATGTTATGCCTTTCAGACCTTTTACTGTCAATTTCCATTTCAGCACTTAATGACCTCATAGGTCCCAGCGCTTGGCCTTCATTCTGTATTTGATTCTAAAATTGTTTACAGTATTTTTCCCAATATCTTGAGAGACATTGGAAAATCAGAGATCATTATTATAATTGGATGGTACAGATGCCTAGAATGTAACTCACAGTAACAGATTTGTTTATAAAGAGGTGATCTTTTCCTCTACATGTTTATCATAACTAGGCAATCATCTAGTTACTGCTGTGGTCAGATGTCACTGTGATCTGAATACAAATACAGTATGTATCACTGTAATCAGAATACAAATGTCAGTATGATCTGAATACATCATGTTAACAAAACCTTGGGATCACTTTATAAATAACCCTGGCATCTTCATCAACCCACATATTCAGATCACAGTGACATTTGTTTTCAGATCATATTGACATTTGTATTCATATATAGTAACCTATGCCAATGTCCTCAAGATGGAAAGCTCCTTGCATGCCTCCAAGGATCAGATTGAAATCGGGTGGTCATTGCCAACAGTAATTATGCCCCTGAGACCTATTTTAAGTTGTTGCGAGGTGCTGTTCATTTTGCTTCAGCAGGCCTCATGCCTCTCAGCTAGTGTTATTTTCATCATGTCTGTTAACTTTAAATCAGTTTAAACCTGCTCTTATAGAATCCCTTCTAAAGGACAGGACTGATGAGATTTGGGAGAAGTGAGTTTGTGTTGATATAAAATTGCTTTTTATGGTGGTGATGATAATATCCAGTTCCGGAACGAAATACATTGTTGTTCATGACTAGGTGACATAAGTGAGCGATTTGTTCTTTTGGGTATCATCCGAAAATATCTTTGACATGTTAGTAAATTATGTTCTGTAATATTTTGCAGAATGAATGCAGTTCAGTGGTTTATGAACTACTTAATATATGCTTTGGGAGAAGTAACAGGACTTGCAACATTGTCATCTCTATGGTACATAATAATCTTGATGTGTATAGTTTCTCTTTATGAACTTGCAGGCTGTGAGTTTAATCAGGAGAATTGCTCATTTAGGGAAAGTTTTTTTTTTTTTTATAAAACTGTGGAGTGTTCTTACTTTTAATATGTGAAAAGCAGTGAAGGTGCAAGTGTGCCAGCCAAAGCATGATCTGATAAGAATGGATAAAAAATTGAAAACCATGTGATTTCCAAAGGTGGAACCAAGTGATATGGATGCCACAGATGAAACCAAATAATATTAATAAGTGGAAGGCTTGCGTATTGGTGAATCTAATAAAATAGAACAGATTAACAGTTTGAAAAAGATCATAGCATTCATCAGTACAAAAAGAACAAAGTATATAAGTCCTGTTCCTCTACTATGGTCATCCTTTCAGGAACCTTTGGAAGTCTATTATTGCTCTTGGCATCTGAGAAAGCTTTTTGACTGGGCCTTATGGAGGCCCAGTTTGGCAGACTACTTTTTTTTTTTTTTAAGGTGAATGTTCCATGTGTCCTATTCATCCTCCATGGATGTCCCTCAGTGATCTGTTCATTCCTTGAGCCTTTTTTTCTCAGTTGGTCCCTTCTCTCAGATACTACTGTGTACTACCCTTGTTCCTCCATCTTTCTGGACCTCTGTGGAGGCTTATTAATTTTTCCTATGCTTGTTTGAGATTACTCAGAACCTGGATAGTAAATTTGAAAGGAACAGACACAGTGTGTTCCGTTTTAATGATACCATCCCCTTTATTATCCCAATAATGTTGCAAAGTGGACCTTTAAAATATATCTGCATTTTGACGTCAAAGTCAGTAGTTTTATGTCTTGGGAGAATCTTATCGTGGGCTTGGCCTAGTCATCCCTGGTAAAGCTGTACATATTACTTGGATGCCACATTTACTTCATAGCCATCTGCTCTTTACATTTTTGTTAGATTTATTTTCCATGTACTGTATGGCTAATTGTACTCACATTTGGGTGACTTGCCGCATCCTTTTCTTAATGTCATTCAAAGATTTTCAGTTGACCCATGCCCAGTTTCACAATTTTGCTTTTGATGTCATGATACTCATTGCATTGAAACAGGCTACTCTTTGCCATATTGGTAGCTTGAAGCATATATGAAGGTAGGGTTACTTTAAAGAAACATTAACATAATTTTCAAAATTTCTTTTGTTAATTAATAACTTTATTTTTTTCAGATGGACTAGTCAGAAGAAGGAGTAGAAGTACAGTAAGTGTATCTTTGTAATAAACATTTTTTTTCCTAATAAAGTACAATTAGGCTGTATCTTTTTTATATGATTTGCTAAAAATACAAGCACAAGTGTATTATTATACTTAAATTGATTCTGAACCTTTGAAAACATATTGATTTCTTGATTGAAAAAGCTGAATTTTTCATGAGATGAGGGTTGTTTTCAAACAACCCAGACAGCAGGAGCGCAGAAGTACCATGGTATATGTGCCACCTATAGCCTATAGCACCCATCTGTCCCCTGTGTCACTTTTTGTGTAGTTTAGGAATGATGCCACAAGATTAGTTGGGCTGGGCAGAGGGACTGTATATGAGTGAAAGGTTTTCATAAAGAATAATGTATGTTTTATGCAAAATTTCATCACAACACCATGATGCTTGAATTATAGTTCAGTTGGGAGGACTGAGTTTTTGAATGCCCCGGAATGGTAATCGAGACATTTAGGATCCAGGAGCGAGTGTTTGAGGATTTCGGACAGCTGTGTGTCAGGGAATATGGCTCTGGTAACCAGAGGGACATCTTGTGTAAGGACAGACCCTGTTTGAGTGTCAAGTAAGAGTTAATCTCTTAGGAAAACTTTACAGAGTAACACCATCATGGTTTGGCACTGCCTAGTATTGAGATGACCTTTAGAGGGAATTGGGTATTAGGTTAACTCGTCTCCCCTAGATTTATGGCCAGCTAAAATAGTTTTATCACTAAACCAGCTCTTAGTAGAGAATCCTAATAATACGTTTTTTTCACTTGTTCATATTTTTTTATGTCATAATGGGTATAAATAGCAATAAAGCATATATCAGGAAAGGAAATATATTTTACTATTGATAGATATAAGAATTTATAAATATGGATAATTTTTAATATGCATTTACAAAAGTAAAGAGATCTGTTCTTGCATAACTTGAACAAATCATTTAGAGCTATTTTTGCACTCCAGTTTTGAACATACTACAAAAATTTACAATTATTCAGCCTCAAAATGAGAGAAAAACTAGTATTATATTATAAAAACGAGTTACAGCTAGGAATGAAAAAGTGTTGCCAAGCTTTTAGACACCAAACCAGAAGTTTTTTTTTTCCCACAGATGAGTTTTGGATGCTCTATGAATTAGTAGATAACATTAGATTATATGGAATAATAATGTAAAATATAAGATATCACTGTAGTTAAAGAACCAAGAAACAAAAAGCTTGAAAAATTATGCAAACTTCAAGCTTACCGACACCCAAGAAAATAGTGGAATAGACAAAATACTGTAATAATGGAAATACGTTGTGAAAGTTTATTTTAATTTTTTTTTTCCAAGTTCAAGTACTTGCAGTGATCGGTATTGATTTCACTGAAGTCTCTAAAGCTTTGTGAATGAATTGGAAATGTTTACCCCAAGTTTAAGTGAAGTATATTTGTGATTGCTAGTAATGTAAAAGATTCTTTATTTTTTTTTTCAGCTGGATGATGGTCGAACCCTTAAGAAATCCTCTTCATGTTCTACGATATACTTGGATGACTCCACAGTTTCTCAGCCTAATCTTAAAAACACAATAAAGTGCGTTGCACTTGCAATATGCTATCACATAAGAAATCGTGCCGATAATCGTATTCTTGATATATTTGATGAGAAATTACATCCTCTAACAGTAAGTTTTTGCATGCAATATTTTTCAATACAATGGTTTAAGTTACTATGGTAGTCATGTTTTCACTCTGTTATGCAGTACAAATTTGACTCGTAAGGTTTTGTGCAAGTCTTCAGTGAAAGTATATATGCATTTTTACGTGAGAATTGAGCCTTGTGTAGCTGAGATCTAAAAAAAAAAAAAAAAATAGGAAAGAACAATGTAGGGAAAAATTCCAACCCCAAGAAGAGAATAGTTAGAATTTTAAGGATATCTTGGTTGGAAAAAAGATTAAATTGGTGGCTTTTTGTGCATCTTTCTAATATTTTGTTTATCTGGGTTAAGTATGCCCTCCAGAACTGCTCTCTCTCTCTCTGATCGTGTTCGTTCTCACATCCCTTATTTTCTGTCTTTCAGGTACACATATATTTGCATGACTGTAATTTTCAAAAATTTTTCAAATAGATAGATTCCATGACACTTATTCAAGCCTGGTAATTTTGTCTGACTTAGTATTTCTGAACAGTGTTTTAAGATTAGTGCCAGCCTTAAGCTTTACCTGTGCTTATGTGTTTAAATCAAGTAAAGTGATTTTTTGTTGCTGTTCGGAACTGTATAAGATATTGGTAAGATTATGTTGTTGGAATGCTGAAGTGTAATTCTTTTCTTTTACATTTGAAAACTGTGTGTACATTGCCGTACGGGTATCATCCACGTCTTGAATTTTGCACAGTAATTGCCATTTTGATATGTAACTTTATTTTCATCTTGCAGAAGGATGGTGTCCCAGCAGATTATGACAGGCATAACCCTGAGCATCGGCACATTTACAAATTTGTGCGTACTTTATTTAATGCAGCACAACTGACTGCTGAATGTGCAATTATTACGTTAGTGTACCTTGAAAGGTTAGTTTTCCACTCTTCAAGTCTTAGTGTGCATTTTTGAGGATGGTTTTCATATTTCTTTGTGATTTTTCAATTGTTCCTGCAAGAATACAAATCATCAGCTTTTATATAGGATATACCCAGCACCAGCTGCAAACGAGCCACGAGTACTTTGAGGCTTGATGACAAATGGTTAGTCAGTATTAGGGAGGTGAGTTGTGGGGTGCCATCCATTCACCTATCAGTAGTCCAGTGCTTTTCCTTTGGGTGCCATCATGTGCAAACATCTTCCTTGTACCAGACTTGCACTGTTAGCCCTTGCTTTTTTTTAGGTGCTTTACGTTATTGCTGATTGTTGGCTTGATTGTAGATTACATTTCTGACCATCAGTATATTGTTCAGCAAAAGAACAAGATTGTCACAACAGATGTTGCTGGTGAGATAGTCTGTTTTCCTTGCTTTTAGATTCTCATCACTTCTGTTCATTTTGCATGAGTAAGGTCTGCTGTGCAGATTTGCTGTGCAAAGAGTATGCTAGCTTGTTTCATTTGCAGTTGAATTGCCACAGGAAGGAGCCCTGGAATGCCAGAAATCTTTCTCCAGTGAGCCTGGATGCAGATGAGATGCATAACAGAGCACCTTATTCTAGTGCTTCTGATTAAAAGATGGAACTCTACTCCCATTTTAACAAGGGGGCATGGGTATGGTATTACCATCAGGACCCATTGCAGCATCACCTTCTGCCTACCAGTACTTTCTTTTCCCTATGGGAAGGGGAGGAACCTCCAGACTTTTATTGGACTGATTTGTCAGACAATTCTTTTTGGATCAGGGTTATAGGGTCAATTTTCCATTGTTCATTATCATGACCAGGAAAAAATATTGCCTGTCATTTGTGTGAGACAATCCAGCCACCTATGAAATAAGACTTCTGTACGAAAGTTGATACTGTTTATTATCATAGGAAAAAATGCCAAATTTTAATGATAAGTATTTTTCCTAGGTATACAAACCAGAAACACTTATCATATTCCCAGCTCAAATATCCCTGCATAGTCCCTATCGCCCTAAAGAAAGTTCTGGGTTATTGACGTGATTGAGAAGTATCCCATCTGCTTATCACTGCTTAATCTCTTGTCACCAACCTTCAAACAGTCAGTTCCATGGAGTACTCCTGTATGAAGGACTTTGGTTTGTATAGCTTGGGAAAACACATATTGTCTCAAAACTTGGTATCTTTAAGATGTTTGTGTAACATTATGACAAATTTCAGCAACTGCAGGAAATCATTGCATGCACTATAATTTTTGCTTACTTGAATAATAAGACATACTTAAACAAATATATGAGTAATAAGACATACTTAAACATAAATATATGTGCATTTCATTCTAATAAATCCACTGGCTTTTTCAGATTACTGACCTATGCTGATATTGACATGACACCAGGAACCTGGAAGCGTATTGTGCTTGGTGCTATTATCCTTGCCAGCAAAGTCTGGGATGACCAGGCTGTGTGGAATGTCGACTATTGCCAAATACTTAAGGACATATCTGTTGATGACATGTAAGATCATTTTTTTTTATTTCCAGTTGATTTTTTCATCCAGCCAACTAAAGCCTAGACATGAAAAATATAGAAAGACAAAAAAGTGATTTGATAGTAATTAAACGTTAGGCACCCAACTCTTGAAAATGTTTTGATTGCTCCTGTTTCCATTTGCTAAAGATGTCACAAAGGTAACTAGCGTACGTAGAGAATGATTATGTATTGATAGAAGTACAGTATGTTTTCCTTAAGTCGGTGTATTAGATGCATTCAGATTTTTAGTTACTTTGAGCCAGTAGGATGGTAACTTACATCTAGCAACAGGCACCACCAAACTTTTGATACTATTGAATTAAGATTTTTTTCCTTATTCCCAGCTCTTATGATCCTAAAAGGCATTAAAAAAAATTTTATGCTCTTTTGAAATTATATAGTTTTGGTGTCATAATCAGACAGTTGCCATCTCAACCAGTAAAATCGATGTAGAATTGAATGTTTATTTTACCCTCTCTATGAGAGATCAGTTTTATGATCTAATGGTTAAATTACTTATTAATAATATTGCATGCATACAGTATTGCATAGAGTAAGGAAATAAATCTATTGCCCTTCGGCTTGCTAAGCAGATTTCTAAAAATCCTTGGTATTTTATATAAAACAACCCTGAACTTTTCAGGAATGAGTTGGAACGTCAGTACTTAGTCATGATCCAGTTCAACATCAATGTACCGTCCTCCGTATATGCAAAGTATTACTTCAGCTTACGGACCTTAGCTGAAGCAAACGACCTAACGTTCCCATCGGAACCTCTAAGTAAAGAACGTGCACAGAAATTAGAGGCAATGTCAAGAAGTTGTGAAGATAAGTATGCTGCCCAATTAGGAAGGAATGGCCACAAGAAATGGAGCAGTTTGGATAACATCCACAATGCCTCCCGTCGTTCAGTAGCCATCCTTTCATGATCTTGGGTCCAAAATAGTATTAACAAGCACAGAGGAATTTAAATGCAGGGTTGGTGGCTCTTTAACCTGCTTTGAAGCACTCCTTAGTAGGTATGGAAACCAGTGAATGTGTGCAGTATTGCCATATGTGCTGATTTGGGACCATGGGGTAAACTTTGATCTGCACATCACCTATTTTGGGTTGTAAGTTTTTCCCTGGGAGAATGAAATTCATTTCCAGTGAAATTTAATGCCCCATTGGAGAAGGGTAAGTCTATGTCATTTTTGCTGGTCATAGGGAGGTAACATGTTGCTTGTACAGTGCCAGTGTTTGTAAATAAAAGTTTTAAAAGAAAGTAGATTTTCTATTGAAGTCAGGAGTTATTGAAGGGATTTTGACTAAATGTAAGTTGTTGTTATACTTGGGAAAATAAGACTTTTTACTCTATCTTTACAGCACATGTAATGACATAGTCATTCAGTAATGAGGTGGTTTCAGTAGACTAAAGTTTACCCCTTCATAATGGTTTCAGATTTTCTATTTTGGATTTCGTAAGTGACTGGGTACGGATTTTTGAAAGAATCTTGATTACAGAAACTGACGGTGATAGTTTGTATAACGAGCTGTTATTTTGAGGTTTGCGTAGCTGACCGTGGAAGATTTTGAGCCTTGTTACCTTATACAGTACACTTGGTCAGGAACAGAATGACAGCAGTGAAAGCATTTGTGATGACAGATAATCATTTAAAAAAAAAACGAGCCATTATATACTGTGATGTGCCACTTCCTTGTGTCCCAGTTATAAGCTGTTGCATCTGTGTTATGATGAACTCTTTATAACATTGTTGTACTTCTTCATGTAATTAAGCATATTCATAATTCATTATAACAGCTTTTGTAGTTAGACATAGTTTCTTCTAGATTATGTTTATTATCTGTTATTTTATTAATTACTTAGTATAATGTGCGCAAAGTGCAATATTGAAGAACAGTTCACCTGTATCTTTCAATTTTGACAGAAGGCACTTCCATTCCTTATGAATGGTCTTGTTTGACTCATGGTAAAGCTGTATAGACTTTTTCTAGATGTCCCATTGTTTAAAATCTTCAATTCAACTTGCTATTAGTGATTTATACAGGGGTTAGTAAAGTGCTTTACTTTACTTGTTCATTCATGTCTGTGAATGAAATATCGAAGTGGTATTTTTCTCATACCCCATGAAATTTATTGGAAGTAAGTTTGGAATGAGACGTTTCATCTTGGAAATTTTAAACATAATGTGGGATGTCTGAAAATCAATACACTTGTAACAAATTCTTGTTCTAGAACATATGTGGTTGCCATTAAATGATATTTACAATGGCAGTAAGGACTCTGGTATTTTCTTCAAGCATTTTCTCACCACAAAAGTCGGTTATAAATCCCCTACCGAGCAGGAAGACAGATTGAGGGTCTGTGAAAACAGGAAAGAGATTTTGTGGTGAGTGACTTACATCTGTTTGACTTTCATAAATCTCTTACTCTAAATAGCAGTGCAGTTATGGTTATGTCAGGATGGGGAACGTTATAGTATTACAGGTATACCATGTCAGTGAATTACTTTTTTGTATTCAAAGTGTTAAAGGTGTAGAACTTGAACAGTTGAAGGTGGCAGAGGTGCACAGCAATTCCGTTGGCGTAATTACAGTTGTGTAAGACGACTCATACTAATTATGGTTTGGAGGTTTCCTTCGTATGAATTTCCAATTATTTTTTTGATGTAGATTTGTTTTGTTATTTTTATTTATTATTGTGCTAAAGTTTGTACCTATTTTGTTGCCCATCTTACCTCGCCTGGTAGAGGCTTACAGAGAAGTTTGAATTTTGCTTCTGAATGGCCTTGCTGACAGAGATCTTTAGATCAGTATTCTTGCTTTTATTCATAGACTGTCTTGTGTAAAATGAATTTGGTTGCCATCTTGAAAGCACTTTTTTTTTTTTTTTCCAAAAGACTGTGTTCTGTTTAAATGGGAACAGGTTTATCTCGATCACACTGAAGTCCCTCAGTTATCTTTAGTTTTCTAAATATTCAGTGAATAACAATGAAAAGCAGAAAATATATTTTTTGTTACAGAGTGGTTATTTAACACCTTGCACTGGAAATTTACTAACCCAACATCTGGCCTTTAGCTCATTTGATTCATAATGACAGTTGAAAGTGATAATGACTAAATGAAAACAAAGCAGCATGAATTGTCAGTGCTTTGCTAATATTTATATTAAAATATTTAGATAGGATTTATCATGAAAGTTTTCAAAGAGGCTGTGGGGAAAAAGTTCCAAGGTTGATATTTCAAGTCTAATGTTTATTCTGGTATTCCATGTGCGACCAATAATTTTTTTGTTTAATCTTTAGGTAAAAAAACCTCTTTGTATGCAGTGTCCCATTCAGGGTCTGTTTAAACACAGAGTGTGGCATGTGGCCATCTTACAGTATGTTTTAGTTTTAGCAAGGTTAGTCCTATGTTACTGATGACCCTGAACTCAAAAGATCTGATATTCAGGAAAGATAAAAAAAAAAATTGTCAAATAATACCGGGAAACACTGGAGGATCTTTCAAAATAGCGTCTTGTATTAATAACTGTGAAATGTAGTTGAAGCTTTCTAATTCAAGGCCATGCCTGCAATCAGTGTACTGTTTTCTGACAGAAAATTTAGGAGCAGTGTTTTGGGGGTTATACAACTAAGCCGAGTACCAGCATTGAAAGTAAAATCAGGAAGGAGTGGAGGTTATTTTAATTGAAAAGAAATTGCATATTTACAATGTGTGTTTACTCTAATTCAAAATTGGTGCCAAATGTAGGTGTGGTTGTTTTTACACCTTCCAGTTATTCTTGGTTAGGTTTAGGTCATTTTTGTTTTATTTTCCATTTTATAAATTTTACCTGTCTTGGGAAATATTCACATTATTACACTCTTACTTTAGAGTTCACACATCTGGAAAAAAAAGAGAGTTAGTGGTAGGAAAACTCAAATTTTGTCGGATATTGTTATGTCATTGACTTGAAAATTTCTTTTTTTTTTAAGACTGTTTCCCATCTCATGTCAGGTAATAGCACTGGTACAACTGAAGTTCACCGAGTAGCATTGGCCTTGCATCTGTTTAGGATTTTAACATTTGTACTGCCATAACACTTGTGCTTCTGGTGCATAAAGTTTATTGTTAAGAATGCCAATTTTCATGTTTGGCAAGTATCTTCTGGGTTGTAGCAGGCCTCTTTAGCTTGTGTGATGGAAAGAAAGTATAGGGGAGATTTGATTTCACTGACTGTTATTTTTACTAAATATAACCGTAGTTAAAGTTTTTCAACCCCCTTTTGGGATGCTGGTTACCATGCTTTCCATCTTTTTACCATTTGCTCTGCTTCTGGTATATTTCATTGCTGTAACTTTAGAATGAATACCTTTCAAGGAACTTCTGGTATTGAAAAGACATATAGTCCCAGGGGCCATACTGTTGAAGTAATGCTGACAACTCTGACTGTTGCCTTTTACATAGTATTTGTGTGATTTGGAAAAGTTGTAGAGAATTACCAGCTTAAGGTCCTGAAGCTCACGTACTGGCAAATTCAGGTGGCTTTCTATTGTTTCGGACAAATAAGACAGCAGGAATATATTACTGTGTATTGTAAAACTGTCGTCTCCACATTGAGAAATAATGGCCTGTACTTCACATCAGTAGAACTTGAAAACTAGCATTTACTTCTTGACTTATTAGCAGTCTTATCACTTCCTGGCAATGCAGTGTATTGCCTTCAGGTGGTAAAAAAGAGAAAAATATATCATGGAACTCCATTTTTAAAAGCTGCTGCACAAAAAATTGTCGATAAATCTCCAGAATTACAAATTTAGGGTGGGTAAGATTGCTATGCATGGGAATAACACCTTTTGGTTTTTTAACGGAACATAATTTTATCTTAATTAGCTTGATGACCATTATCTGTTATTTAATCAAGTCTGTTTGTTTTAATTATTTATTTTTATGAAGTATCTCAATTCAGGCCTTTTGAGAACATTAATCCTGTGGTATTTGTGGAGTGGTAATGGTAAAAAGTATCTCTTAGGAGCCTTCATACTGGAAGACCTTGGAGAACAATCACATTCTGTAAAGATAGAATAGAAATAATGTTAGAAATACTCTCCAGAAAATTTGTAACACTAGACCATGCGAGAAAAGGGTCTTATTTTATCCCCACTTCCATGCTTAACAAATTGTTTAGTGGGAATATGCAAAATTGAGCTGGAATATGACTGAGTGAAACACATATCTTAAAATTTGCAATAAAGTTTTTTGTTCGTTTTATGTGGATATCAAGAAAGTCTTGCTTAATTGAAAGAAAAATTGGTAATCATTTTGCTCAAAATAATGGCGGTGGGATTTCTACCGTGTACGAAACTCGTCACGGGAGCAGAACTTTTGGGGAACGCTCCAGTTTTAATAAGTTTAGTCAAGAATATGGTGCAATCTGCAAAGTTCTCCAAGAATTTGATGCATGTGTCTGAGAGGCTTATTCAGATTATTCTTTTTCAGAAGTAAACCAGTACTGAATTACAGCTCTGTTTATCATCTCGGAGTTTCTTTTGTCAGTGTCATCTTTCATTGTGCTTTATGGAAAATGAGAACTGTACCCTTTTGTTATACACTTTGTACTGCCTTTGTCAAATGCTAATTAGCATAAGTTATATTCAAGCATCATCAGTCCTCCTTGCTATGTATGTTGATTTCTGTCTGTGGAGTAACAGTCAAGGTATAAGTTTTCTGAGTAATGCAAATGTTACATGGAGGTGAAAGTATACTGATGTGATCAATTCATTATATGCAATGCGTTTCATCTTGAATGGGAAAATGGAATGGTTAGTGAAATGTGGAAATTACACAGGGTTCCTTGCTGGCAAGAAGAGCTTGATAATGTTTGTGTCTGTTGAGACTGACTTTACATTTTTTATCACATTACTATCTTGAAGCTTTTTTTTTTTTTTTGTACCGGAATGCAAATAAACTGAAAAGGTAAGGCCTTAGTGATATAGAATATTCCCCGTGCTGACTCATTAAGTAATATAAAGATTGTGTTAATTTTTTTTTTTGTGTAAACAATTATGTAACAAAATGTGATAATTAGGTATATTAATTTTATCATTAGAATTATCAAAGCTACAGTATAAGATTTTTTGGCAATTACATACACACGTACGTATGTATATATATTTGAATATCAACATGCTAACTGGTCACACAGGCCCAGGTTAGTCACCAGTTTTGCATGTTGCTATTTATTCCTCATATTTCCGTAACTTCTTTCCTTGCAAACTTACTGCCTTTGCAAGCACGTACTGTACACTCGAGCCCTGATTTGGTGTCTGTTGTGGTTGGAGATTTATTTTGCTGGTTTCAAGTTTCTGCTTAGTTCTGATTGACTTGTTATATACTATATTCACTTAGTGTGTATATATATATATATATACATACATATTGTGTATGTCTATGAAAGTATATAAATGAAAAACTTTAAAGCATGGCATTCTACAGTATATAATAGCTGCTGTATTCCGGATGTTATTGCAATCATTTTCATACCATTCATTCTAATTTCACAATAGGAAATGTATATAATGTATTTTATAATGATTAACTTTGTCTTTATACATTGTTAAAAAGAGGTTGGGAGGTTGTCGTAACTGGCAGGTGATTCAGTTAGACAGATCTCGCGTTTCAATTGAAGGGACTCACTACAGCCCATCACCAACTGCCGTGACTTAAGCTTAAACATTTATCAGGTTAAGATGAACTATTTTACATTGCAAATCATTATTATACTCTCCTTAATAGTTGCTTTGTCTTTATACTTAACAAAGTTCACATTTTTATACAGTACCATTCAGAGGTGGCTTCTTTTGAGAAGTGCATTGGATGTTGTTCATATCCCTGACTTGACGCTGTTCCTTTTTATTATTACTGAAGCTTCTCAGCGGGATCTTTTTGCTGAATTAGGTGAAAAGGTTTTTTATGGAAATTAGGATGTGTATACTGATTCTTTTCTAAACGATCAAAACTAGCTTTCTGTGTACTGTATTGATTATAGTGGAATCTCTCAATTCAAGCATAGTTTAGATAGAAGAGTTTAAAAAATTTCAACGATGTTCATCTCCTTTTCGTTAGATTAGATTGTAAATGGTCTTTTGGGTAAATATTTTTATCGTTATTGAGGAGAAGGTAAATCGTTTCGTAACTTTTCATCCTTTATCCATGTTAAGGATTCAGATCAATTCTTTTGTAATTGCTGTTATTTTGACTCGTGGATTTAAGTACCTTTGTAATTACACTTAATTTTATTTTTGAGTTGGAGAGATTTAACTGTCATTTGTATGTTAATCATTTTTAGTTTGTATATTGTTTCATTAGAATTTAATATGTAATTTTCCAGTTTATCAAAAACATATTGTGGGAGTTTTTCTGTTGGATCATAATGGAACCTTGTGTGCTTTTTGGGTTTGCTTCATTAGATATTAACTTCTAAAGGTACACATCAGAATAGTGACTGGGTTTTTTATTATTATTCTTATAGATTTAGAACTGCAAATTTCCCCCCCACTTGTTGGTGTACCACAACTGTGGAAGCATTAAGTCGTTGTTCTCCGCTGTGATGACAACGGTCAGGATGGTGGTTATTCAGTTATCTTATAAGGATTAAGGGGCTCCAGCATGATCAGCCAATGGCTACAAACTTTTTTTTTTTTTTTTTTTTTTTTCCTTTTTTGTTTTTTGTGGCTTATTACCCCAAAGGCAGCTATGCAGTTTTCAAAATATTGTACATCAAGGGGATTTCTTTCAGATTGGACCACGATGCCCCTCAGTTTCTCCAGTTTGCCGAGGGCACAAAATTCTCACAGCATCAAACGTAGAACGTACAAAATTTTGCGTTTATGTTCCTTTTCTGCAGATTAGACTTCTGTTTTTACAAGACTAATGACTAACCCAGATTTTTGTTCGGTGTAGTTAGGTTTATGTTCATTGTACAGTCAATGGTGTACTGTAGTTTATAGAGTTACTGTATACCTATCATGTGATTTCTTCTCCCGGGATGGACTTGGCCGTTTTGTTATGTAGGTTAATCTCTCGATTGTGGAATTCCAAGTACCGGATGTAAGACGCTATCCAGTACAGCTGCCTAGGGGGTGAGTGGTCACTGAACTGCTGATGAAAGAAATAGTTTATTTAGATTTGTTGAGTTTCATAAAAAAAAAATTTTTCGAATTCCATTTTGATCTTGAACAGTTTGTTTTCTTCTGCAAAAATTAGTCATGATTAGTCATTAATTTTTAAATATATGATATCTTTTATTAAATTCTGACACTGTATAAAGTTGAGAATATATAAGCACTGTATTTTTATTATCAGGATCTCTCCCTGTTCATCTAATGTTAAGAACTTGTTTTTTTTAGAGGTGAATAGGTTTTCATTTTTATATTTTTTTAATTTTCTGGTTCTAAGCCGTAGTTGTTTGTACAATCATTTCATCAGTCAGCATTTAGATCATTAAGGAATTCTTTAGTGGTATGGTATTTCATACTTTTCTGCAGACTTTATCCGTTGCCAAATGTGAAGTAATCTGTAAGTATGGTTATTTGAGCTGTGCATAGCCTGTATAATCATTTACATTAGATAAAAAGGTTATATGCAAAATATTTGAGTCTAAGTTGCAATAATAAAAACACTTTTGCTCAGAAAAAAGCTCTTCATTTTCACCCCCTCTTCAAGACCATTCAAATAAGACCAGACTTGGGCGTCAGTAGGCATTAGATAAGTCAGTTTTCAAAATACTGTGAAAACGAAAGATGAGTCAAAGGGAACACCAAGTGCTGTCAAATATTCAGTAATGACTGAGTAAGACAAGGAAGTAGCATTACAAAAAGTCATGAAGAACAATGATACCTGTGTACAAAAATTTATGGAGTGGGAGCATGGAACAACACAGTGACCAGTGAAGTATCCTTGTCCCGTAGTGACTGTACCACTTCCTTAATCTATTCCAGACTTATGTTAAGGCAAGGAGCAACTTCATTTTGCATGTGATGGGAGCAAATAACAAAGTGAGTTCCATTACATAACTATGCCACAGTATATTAATTTCTACACCAACGGTCATATAACAGTTAATGACTAAAAATGACAGAGTTCCCAGAACCCTACCATGTGAACCCCCGCCCCCCAAAAAAAGGTGCAATCATCAAGAACCCGTTGCAATGGCAACTTGGAAAGCAGAATGTGGTCAAGTGTACTGCTTCCATCACCTGATTCTGATGACTTAGAAGTACTGTGTGGTATGTTGTCACTTTCCCAAGCCTGGTGGATCCCTTGGCTTCTGCTGGAAGCTTTGAAAGGATCCTTCTGTTAAACCTGGGTCTCTGGGTTCCCCAGCTGAGCCCAAGAAGAGACCCATTCTGTAGAGCCGTGGTCTCCAGGCTCCCCAAGGAAGCACCAAAAGAGAGGCCCTCTGCTGAACCCGGGATCCTTGGCTCTACGAGCTCCCAGAGGAATGGTTACAGCAATGAATTTAACTTGATTCAATTTTAAAAAAGGCAGTTTGGCATCTTAAGATTCCTTATGACATAAGATCCATTCCGCCAAGTGTTCCATTACCTAGAAACATAATCACAGTGGAGCCAACACCAAATCCTGGAGCCAAAGAGATCCAAAATGACCTTAGGACTGATCTTTGAATAAATCCAGTACCTTAAAGAGACCCAGAAAGTAGGAGCTACCCCCTGTGCATTTTTTTCAGTATAAATCAAATTTAATAGTGGCAGTCCTCTGTGGATTCCAGAAGGCGCCTTGGTTCTCCTTTCCGGCAAAGGATCCTTTTCTGGGTTAACCCAGGGGAGGATGGAGGCCAGTGTTAAACAGAACGCGTCTCGTACCGACCTTAACTGGGGAGCCCAGGGCCCTGTTTCGGAGCTGAACATGGAAGCCAGAGGAATACCAAGGGTTGGAAAAGTAGTAACTTTTTTAGGTTCTCTGAATTCAAAAGGGTTAAGAGTGTTTTACAAAGAGCTGAACTCGGCATCTCTAAGAATCAGCACCCATAACAACGGTAAGAAGACCTCAATAGTTTAACAGCGATGGGTGATACAAATGTTTTCCCATACAGGCTTTGTGTAATCTGAAATTGATCCTTTCAATGTGTGATCTTGCTCGAACAATTAGGAAAATATAAGTGTACATACTACATGAGTGGTTTCCTCTGCATTCCTTCTGTATTTGCATGGATATGTCATCACTCAAACATCCATCACTGATCACCTTACCGTGACAGAGCTGGATTTTCGGTACCAATACCCAATCTCGGTGGCCTACAAAAAATAACAACAGACGGCGCTGCAGAAAGTTAAGAAATCCATTTAAAAGCATCATTGTTGTAGTGATCGAGTTTAATCTTAGGAATTTCATGTCCATTTCGGTCTCTACACTATAAAAAGGGTGGAGAGGGGGAATAAGACATAGCATGGTTATTGCTATCCCAAAGGTCGTTGCGTGCAACTGGCACAAAAGGTGAGTAGGATGAAGGGTTGATGCTCTGATGAGTTTACCAGTGGAGTGAATTTTACTCTCTCCCTGATGGCGTTGTCGCTAAGCTGCTCATTGAACTCCCCGTCTCTTCTCTTGATGTTGATTTTATTAAAATAAGCGTGTATGTGTTTAACCAACTACCGTTGCAGCATATAAGAGCAAAGATCGTTTATAATTTGCGAAGGCAGTATGGCACACATGAAATTTCTGTTTAAATGTATGAAAAGCATTGGACAAGTATACAAAGATATATAGTAAATAAATTGATATAAAAAGGTACTGAGTTGTCAAATTTAGAAAAAAAATGAAAATGGTGGTAGAGTACCCACTAGGCTATGACTATTGCTGTTGATAATTAAGGAAGAGAGAGAGCACGCTTTCGACGAAAGTCGTCCATGGTAGGCTATATTCAGATGCACCAATAACCCCAAAAATGCGGGCTTGTATACCACAAGCATGAAATTTAAACAGCTGCAAAAACAACTCTCCGAATTGGGGAATCAAAAAAGCTGGGATCTCGTTAGGCCGTTATCATAATAATAATAATAATAATAATAATAATAATAATAATAATAATAATAATAATAATAAGTAAAAAGCTTCCTTTTGACGCTGGCCGTCAGAGTAACAATAGTCGTGAACTTTTTCAGCATTGCCCAGGACGAGTGTTCTTGATAATTTCCTAAACAGCTGTATGGTTTATTGTATCGGCCGCTATAGAACCTCTCGTCCTGTTGCTAAGGTTATCGTGGCCTTCGAATCCTACTGCCAACAGTAGGCTACTGGTATGATTGCCATTAATAATGTCATCTACACCAATTTTAGCTCTCTTCTCCCCTGTTAAATCTGTCTTGTTAAATCCTATTACTGGTACTAAATCTTGTGTTAACGAAGTCGTCGGGAATTGTGAGGGAAAATGGAGGCAGTGCGAGTTGAAGAAATGTGTTGGACGACTTAACTTACATTTCATACCATGAGCACAAATGCTCGATGGAGTCATCGTACGAAGAATCAATGTGGACGGCCGTGTTTTACTGTATTATACAACTGTGGCTGTCTGAAATGTCTGCTAGTCTTCATTTACTTAATTTCGACATTCATTCCTTTTTTTTTTTATTCGGGCGATGCCCCTTCGGCGTCAGTGACCCCCATATTTGTCACGCCAGATAATTTACGATTGATCACTACTAACTTACTTTTTACAACTTGATTTTTATGTTTTTGCCTGTAAACATTAACTGATCTGTTACTTTACTTTTACTTAACCTTCTTTTCGTTCTCTCTTCAAACAGAAGCCTTCTAATATAAGGAAGACTGCTCTGCATAGCATTGGATTTAAAGACTCACTCCACATGCATAGAAATTAATTTGTCAATAATAATAATAATAATAATAATAATAATAATAATAATAATAAATGATTATTATTATTATTATTATCATTATTATAAATACTCTGAATCTGCTATGTGCCCTTTTTATCTACTTCTTAGATCACCGCCTTCCTTATAATGAAGAATTTAGGGTTTCCACGATAAAATACTAAGTAGGGGCTTCTTCCTCTCAAAAAATCAGCGACCCCCCACCCCAAAACTAGCCCCTACCACCCCCATTCCTTCTCTCCCTTCCCGTCTCTGCTTTCCCGAGGCCCTTCTCGATGGTTCGGCGTTGTCATGGAGGGTACACGATGATAGTAAAATCGCATTCCTTTAAAAGTAACTATTTGTAAGAACCCCATAGTAGTTAGCGAGCTATTGTTATTGTAGTATGCCATGCAATTAAGACCTCATGAATATAAATATCTTGAATATCATAAATATTCAGAAAGAATTCGCCGAGTTGTATGTATTGCGAAGGGTGGAACCTTTCCCGAATCCGCAGTTCCGCACAGTGCCCACACACACATGACGGTGCCCTCCTGATACGCTAAGTCTGAGCTGAGATTTTTATGGCCCTCTTTTTTTGGATGCCTATGTTTTATTTTCCTCTCTGTTCGGGAAAATCATATTAATAAATTATGCATCTTTGTCAACAACAAATATTCCTCTATATACTTTCAGTCTTATCAGCCTATGGTCTAAGAGTCTGACGTGGGCGTGGTAGAATAAGGGTGATGGGAGTTGCCTCCATCTCCCTCTGTGTCTGTCTAAAATCCTCCTCATCCTTCTCCTCCTCCTCCTCCTCCTCCTCCTCCCTCCTCCTTCTACTCCTCTTCACTCCTCACTCGGTTCTGGGGCTCCTTCTCATTCTGGCCCAGAGACTGAGTCAAAGGCCGAAGCCTCGTTGGTTGGCAGTTACTGTCCAGCTTCGTTACAGTGAACAGGCCGAGGGTGGTGACCCGTTTGACTTGTTTCCTTCGTATTCGGGACTTTCATCTCTCCCAGTAAGTAACTGCGTTACGCATCTTTTATTTAAAATATGAAGATTGGTACTTATATTATAATGCTTTCTCGAAAGCACGGCGCGTTTGCAAGCAGCCGAGCTTTATTGTTAACGCCAGCATGTACGAACAATTCAATCAATGAACCGAGAAAAGAAAATATATGAATTAATCTGACCAAAAGACATTTTATATAAGACCTTAGTTTAAAAAAAAAGCGTAACGTGGAGCTCTCACCACTGGTATCTCTATTCTAAGCTAGGCGTAACGAGTGCAGAAAGGACAACGGCACCACTGATTTACAGCAGTCGCTGAGAAGACTGATGGAGTGTCAGTCTCAATATAAAGAAAATAAGAGTGCAAACTGAGGTTCCGAACTGCACGGCCAATGAGAACTAAGCATTTCCAAGCGATTTCAACCAGGCCTAGACATTTTTTCTAAAGCTAATGACATCATCTCCTAATAAAATGGAATGCAGTTCTCGTATGTACAAAACAAAAGTCTTATTAGACCAATGAATCTTTTACGCACGGACAAAGAGAAACGCCCAACCCTAAACCAGGTGTAAAGAACAAACAAGCGACAGAACGCTAACACATTCAGCAGGTGAGGTCATCACGGCCCAGGTAGGCTTCTTTAAAAGGAGAGTGTTGCCAGGTGGCAGGAGAATGTGTATGCGCGGACTCGAGCATACATACATAATACGGAAGAAGGGCGTTAAACGAACGCCGAAGAGAAACCGCTTGAGAATGCCAGGAATGAATTACAAGAGGTCTTTGATGCGATGGCTAAAAGAGTGAACGGGTGGTGTTGGTGGCTAGGGTAGAGGGGTGTGTCTTCATCGTCTCATTAGGAGGGGCGGGGAAGTTTGGGATAATGTCCTCCTAGAACTTTCTATAAGGGTCGGTTACGACTGGCGAGAGAACTCCGGAGACATTTTGGGTTTGAATTTTTCTTCTGTCAACATGAATTCGCTTACTTTTATTGGTTAATGAAATTTTGGCTTTAATTTTTCTTTTCATTAATTCTGAAATTAGATGAATACGAGTACTTTTGCTGGTTAATGGATTCGTTTATGTCCTATCACTTACTAGGACCGGCAACATGCTGTCAATGCATTTTTATACTTTTTCAAAGCTAAAGGACTTTAGTTAGTACTATCTAATAGCTCTTCGACTTTCTTGGCGTGAATTTCATGTAACATGTGAAGCGTCAACCAAATATTTGAAAAACAGACCACTGGATGACTACAATCAAAACGAAAAATCTATAATAAGATTTTGGAAGTAACAAGTGTCATAAGAATTATGCTACGAACAAAAGAAATTTGGGGACAAACAAAGCAACTGTACATATACATATTTTCACTGAGAATAACAAATATATTCATAACTTAAATATAAAAGCTTCGTTATCACGGGACTTGGTTAATCGTATAAACTGAAATCAACCGAGTCACCTTTTTGTGTTCTAAACAAACAAACTTGTGGGGAAGACATATTTACACGATGGGTGGTAAGATAAACACTGAACTTTCACTGGGAATTTTCACAGAACGCCTACCCGTTTCATACGTGTTTGTGTTGGTGGGCAAATGCACTGATGCAAAACTATTTCAGCAGGATTTTGTCTATAAAACACCATGCAAAAGTAAACGTGCGTGCAGTGAAGAAGGTTATGAGTCTAGCAACCTCATCCCAAAAGAATGAAAACTTCTTGAAGCCACCTCCGCTAAAGGAGAAAAAGGCGTGGGGTGAAATAGGAAGCTAAAGTGTTTACAAGGGAGATTAGAGGCGTAAAGTTTTGTGTGTGTGTGTGTGTGTGTAGGGGTTCAACATTGCGCCTTCTGTGTAATTGTATGAAGCAATGAATGTTGTGGAAGTTTTAAGTACAGGGCTCAGCAACCCTTTAACATTTAAAGTATGAATACTGGTAGTGACCACTGTATATATATATATATATATATATATATATATATATATATATATATATATATATATATATATATATATATATATATATATATATATATAGATTCCCAAATGCACCTCACACCTGACGAAATTTAAAATATCTCACACTACCGGGCAACTGCAAATGACAACCAACCGCTTTGAAAACAAAAACTTCAAGACGATATTTTGGTTCATCAAATAGCATAATCTATCTTCTTTATTCCTAAGAGGAGTGTAGCTGCCGGCCGTTCTCTTACTTAAAGACTTTAAGCTGTCAGCGTATTACAAATACCACAGCTGTCAATATTGCATTTCAGCAACCACTGTAGGTGCCACTTGTTAAAATAGCTTCATAGCACTTATTCTGATCAGAGATCTGCGATTATTGCTCTCTTAAAAGATACGGCACCTGCAGACGTCATTCTTTTTACAACGAAGCTTAGAGAGTTGCCTGACATTTAAAAGCGCACTGCTGACAATCTCTTACATCAATGAGAATTGAAGATGCAATTCTTGTACTCAAGTGACGTCTCCAGTTACTGCAGCAAGAACTGTAGGCTTGTCTTCTAACTTTCACACAAGCGATAAGTCTACTGTGCTGAATCTGTTACAGTCTGTCTTGCCTTCATCTAGGATAACAACGATTAATCTTTCAGATTCAGATAGGACTACAGCTTTACTCGTAATTTAAGTTTAATTGCATTCAGCTAAATATCAATATTTAAACCAATTCAAAAGCGCTCAGCCAGCCATGTGTGGTGTAATGCTGGTTGCTTGTTCCGAGCTTTAGATATCCTTGAGGACCAAACACACACACAAAAATACATATACATATATATGATACGTAGGTCTCTACACAACCATGGAGTATATTTCAACTTGTAAGCCGCTGTAGGGGAAAAAAAACTTGGGAGAGAGAGAGAGAGAGAGAGAGAGAGAGAGAGAGAGAGAGAGAGAGCTGAATAAAATTGTGCCTCGTGAGAGGCTAGAGGGAGAGAGAGAGAGATCCATGAAATGGAGGAGCATAGAACGGGAAATGTGTGACAGGGAGTAGCCCAAAGAAAGAGGGATAAGCCAAGGACCCACGGCACCCAACGCCGAATAACAGATGGTTGTCTAATGTTTCACCGCCATCCTTCAGTTTATTTGTACCATGACTCTTTTCACGAATTCTCCCGTTTTTCTGCGGACCTTTTTTCATGCTACAAACATGGTTTTTATTTTTTCAGACCCTAATAAGGGATGGAAATCCTTAATCTCGTATGCAAATGCTAGGAACTTTTACAGCGTGAAGCATAGTAAAATGTAGTAGTTTGCATGCCTAATAGCTAAGATAATGGTAGGCGCTACTAGCTGACGGACAGACATTAGAGAGAGAGAGAGAGAGAGAGAGAGAGAGAGAGAGAGAGAGAGAGAGAGAATGGTTCGCCTAAGCTCGAGAGAACAAAAATAACCTCTCAGATACCAGCAAATCCTAGGCCTAGTCGAATCAAAAGTAACTGTCTTGTGTTATAAACTGCCGACCAACTAATTAAGTCATAACAGCGTCGGTTTCATTAAGAAAATGTGCTCGGTTTTTCGGCTGGAGTGAAAGTTACGACCACAACACTTGTTAGGCCTAACAGCCTATGGTTTAATCCGTCCCGTTTGATAACCTGTACTTCAATGTAGACAGAACACCAGTTAGGACATTTTTCACATATAAAACCTAATGTCAAATTAAATGACAGTAGCCAAACCTTCCATTTACTATCCTGGTCTATTTCCAGCACAGTCTAACCTTCCTACATACACCTCAGGCCTAAGCAAATGAATTGCAGCTGCAATAACCTTTTGGTCCTTAATATCTAATACTGAGGCATGGCGATTAGTTTCAAATATTGCTTAACCTTTGATCTAAATTATTTTTCTTGGAAATGTACAATTATGAGTAGCCTAATCACGAACCAGTACGATTAATAATTACCATACTTTCATTCTGAACAATGGAAACAATTAGTGAAACACGATTCAAAGATGACAAAATGACTTTGTTGTCAAAAAAACGAATGGACTCATCTTGGTCCGCCAAAACGTTTTAGTGACCGTAATGCATTCGCAAAAACTAAGGCGAAGAAGTGTCTTGTTACTGCGACTTGTTTTGAGATAACCGAACCCAAAAAAAGTAGCTCATTCTGCATTCATATCTGGGATAAAAGTAATAGAAAAGTTTATCAATACATTGTAAGTTAATTAAGTATACTGCAGATTCTGAAAACAGAAATACGGGATGCATGTCATTGATTATGCGGTCAGAGTGAATAACTGAATCTTTTAGTTTTCTGTAGAAGAAAACTATTGTGCCGGCTTTGTCTGTTCGTCTGCACTTTTTGCTGTCCGCACTTTTTCTGTTCGCCCTCAGATCTTAAAAACTACTGAGGCTAGAGGGCTGCAAATTTGGTATGTTGATCATCCACCCTCCAACCATCAAACTTACCGAATTGCAGCCCTCTGGCCTTAGTAGTTTTTATTTTATTTAAGATTAAAGTTAGCCATATTCGTGCGTCAGGCAACGATATAGGACAGGCCACCACCAGGCCATGGTTAAAGTTTCATGGGCCGCAGATCATACAGCATTATACCAAAACCACCGAAAGGTAGATCTGTTTTCGGTGGCCTGGATTTTACGCTGTACAGAAAACTCGATTGCGGCGCATTTTTAACTTGTTTTTCATTAAATACAATTTTCATTGTTTTGTTGGGTAGTTTTCTTCTTTACTGCGTCTAATTAGTAACCTCCCAAGCAATACATTTTTTTATTTAAAAGTAATTATAAAGCAAAATGACTACATTTCTACGGGCTAAAACAATTCTGTAATGAAAAATACATATACACTGATTTTTGAAAATATGCAGCTTTTAAGGAAAGTAGTCTTACCCACTGTTTGGTTTTTATTACCCTGCCGTTGTGACAATAAAGGTCATCAATATTACCAGAAATTTGTTTATCAGGTCATACAACTTTATCACTTTCAACTTAGCCCCCTTAATTTTGCCACACTTGTCAGTCTAAGAAGTTTAGTCTCTACCTAAATCTTGGTCTCTTACTGGCAATTCCTTTGACTTGCTACGAAAATGCTGACATTATTGGAATTTTTTTTTTTCAGTTTCTCTCGCATTCTTTAACGAATTTATCCATTTACATTTTTTGTCGAGATATTGTATATTAAGGGTCCAAGTATTAAAGACAAATTCAATGACGCTCAAAGTTGTGTGTATTCTGTGTCATTTGTATGCGAGTGTACTTATCACATGCACTTGCTGTTTCCCATTCGGGGCAATACTGTCAGAGAGAGAGAGAGAGAGAGAGAGAGAGAGAGAGAGAGAGAGAGAGAGATTTCATAACCGACGACCCCTAGCTGACTTCGGCAACTATTATTGTAAAAAAAAAAAACTGTGAAACGAAGTCTTCGAAACTTGATCCAAACCGTCAAACTAATTCCTTATAGTAGTTGCGTGACGTTTCAACGCGTATATATAACAAAACCGAAATTTTTCATGCAATACTGAAAGCATTTAAAACTCCAGTGAACCATTACATTTGAATAGAGACCATATTTCAATAATTTGTGAAATTAGTGACGAGGCTAAACAAAAGGACAATTATAGCGTAAACATTTTCCCCGCCTAGCCCATAAATGCGCAGATGAATAAGCCTACAGCGCAACGTTTGGACGAGAAGACCTAAGAACTTAACACGCATGGAATGGGGTTACAAAATAAATAACCAAACAGAAACAACAACATGTGATACGGAAAGAATTAAAGAGGCATTATTGTCTCTAGTTAGAACCGCCTGTTCGTTCGATGTCTCAGCGAGTATTCGTGAACCAAAGCCAGAGCCACTGCGGAAAGATTTGACTAGACCGACCTTCATCTAGTCCAGTAAACTTCAAATGCAAAATCAAGATGTATTTAAATCACAAATGCGAGGTCAAGTAACACCACACATTCATGAAGACATAATTGTGGTATCATTGGGCAATTCTCTCATCTTGAAAGCGAGCTCACGTTGGGATCAAATGTACACAATTTATGAAGCCACATGGCATGTCGAGAGGGGTTCGTTTTTGTCCAAATATACAACGCCTTTGGGTTCTTTGTTTTGCTGGCATATACGGGGGATAATTCAAGGCAGGGCAATGTCCGTGTAAAGGGGTATCAGACGTACTGTTAAAATATACAGGGTAATTGTCGCGTGTGCACTTACCCTCTGCCATAGGCCTAACAAGGGCGTTATCCGAGAGGGTTACCCTAGCGTTCCTTCCCTTTGAAGGAAGGGGAAAGGGTTGCTGTGGAATATATAAATAAATAAATAATGTATATATATATATATACATATATATATAATCGTATATATACATACATAGGCCTACATATTACTCATCATAAAATACTTTCACCAAACAAAAGGTGACTCCCGAGAAAAGACGACTACCATTGCAACATTCATATTTTAATCGCTGAATCGAGGATGAACTAATATCCTGTAAAACTTCCAAAATATTAGTTCTTTCATACATTTAATCTGAAGGCTCATAAGCAGCACGTTCATCCCCGTACTGTGTTAACACTGCACCTTTCACTCCTCTCTCTCTCTCACAAGGTCTTTCTAGCATTTTCTATTTCTTCATTTCCTCCTTCCTCCTGGCATTTCTGATTCACTCTTTCTACAACACATACGTCTTTCCTCCTTTCCCCATTATACAAAACTACTTAAAAACGGTAATGCATTTTTTTCACCTAAGCTAACCTTCCTTTTAGTTTTCTGAAAAGAAAACTATTGTGCCGGCTTTGTCTGTCCGTCCGCACTCTTCCTGTCCGCCCTCAGATCTTAAAAATTACGGAGGCTAGAGAGCTGCAAATTCGTATGCTGATCATCCACCCTCCAATCATTAAACAGACCAAATTGCAGCCCTCTATCCTCTGTAGTTTTATTTTATTTAAGGTTGAAGTTAGCCAAATCTTGCATCTGGCAAGGATGTGGCCACCACCGGCCGCCGTGGTTAAAGTTTCATGGGCCGCAGCTCATAGAGCATTATACAGAGACCACCGGAAGATATATAGATCTATTTTCGGTGGCCTTGATTATACGCTCTGTACAGAAGACTCGATTGCGCCGAAGAAACTTCGGCGCATTTTTTACTTGTTTATTGCTACGGATCTTTATACTTCTAACTATTTTTCAAATCTTACGCCATACATCCTACGCAAACAGTTAATCTCAGCAGCATTAACCTTATTTTTCTTTCATTCCAATTCAGGATCCATACACACACGCACATATTTAATGCATACTGGTGCTGCTGTTCAGTGAATCTGGTAGCTCCCGGCAGGAAAAGGGGATCAGTTGTCAATGTGAAAGATCTCTGTTCGAATACAACGTACGAAAAACTGACAAACAAGAGACCATCCGTCGATGGCCCAAGGAATAACTGCTAGTATTAGAAAACAGAAGCCTCCTAAAACCATAATTAATAAGAGCAAATGTTACTTTTGAAACAACCTCAATGGAAGCTTTGATGAGAACGAAAAGGCTTAAGAGATTCTTTAATCTTAAGGAGTAAAACTATATTCAATAGAAAACTGCTTAATTCATATTATAACAATATCTTGGACATCTGTAGAATTTTATTTATAGTAGTAAACACTGTTAAATAACATTAACCACTAAAGACTAGTACCACTAACCACTAAAGGCTAGTACCATTAGCCACTAAAGGCTAGTACCACTTACCACTAAAGGCTAGTACCATTAGCCACTAAAGGCTAGTACCACTAACCAATAAAGGCTAGTACCATCAGCCACTAAAGGCTAGTGCCATTAGCCACTAAAGGCTAGTACCACTAACCACTAAAGGCTAGTACCATCAGCCACTAAAGGCTAGTGCCATTAGCCACTAAAGGCTAGTACCATTAGCCACTAAAGGCTAGTAGTCCACTAACCACTAAAGGTTAGTACCATCAGCCACCGAAGACAATGACGCTCTGGGTAGGACAAAGGATGTGTCCTCTTTCGCTTCCGTTGGGACAGCGTGTGTGCTTGGCTTCCTCTCTCTTCTGTTCCTGTCTTTAGTTCTTACTTTCTTTTCCTCTTTTCGTTTTGTATTCATAGTTTTTTTTTTTTAAACCAGAGAATTATTACAAGTATTTAGAAGTTGACAAACATACACACGCACACATATATATTTATATATATATAATTTCCTGTGGCACCCATCTGTATATGTATATATATATATATATATATATATATATATATATATATATATATATAATATATATATATATATTCAAAAGTTTTTTAAATTAAAGACATTAAAAGTTCTGTAAGGTCAAACACACACACACACACACACACACACACACACACACACACACACATATATATATATAAGCAAGGGGTGACTCCCAATAAAATTAAGAACAATAATTCTTGTCACATTCATACGCTGGATTGTGGATAACCCTGTGCAGAAAACTTTCGTAGCACAAGCCACTTCATATGCCTACACAAGCGGCTCACCAGCAGACCATTAAACCCTACCTACACAATACGCCATTACTTATTTATCTTAGATAAACATTCTCTCTCTTCCTGGGTATCAATAAATACCCTGTCATTCCAGTACACTTTGAAAGGTGCAATAAGCCATATTGGGCAGTGCTTGGCATTTGCTTGGTAAGTCAGCACATCGCTCCCGGGCTGGTGTGGATCTGTGAAATCTTCCAACCAAACGAGCCCCGTAGAGATGTAGTGCCGTCAGTGCACCTCATGCGGTGCACTGTAGGCATTACTTAAGGTTCTTTACAGCGTCCCTTCGGCCCCTGGCTGCAAACCCTTTCATTCCTATTACTGTACCTCCGTTCATATTCTCTTTCTTCCATCTTATTTTTCACCCGCTCTTTAACGACTGATTCATAGTGCAACTGCGAGGTTTTCCTTCTGCACACCTCTCAAATCTTTACTGTCAATTTCCGTTTCAGCGCTGAATGACCTCGTAGGTTCCAGTGCTTGGCCTTTGGCCTAAATTCTATATTCTATTCCCAACCTTGCCAGATAATCAGATAATCTGCCTTTTTTTTTCATAGTTTACAAAGTAAAAAATTATGTAATTTATATCCATTTCGTGATCAAATCTCGACAGCATGAAAAATAATTCCATTGACTTCTAAAAATTAACCATTTTATAAGATTAAGAAAATCAGTTATTAATTATTTATCCATAGAATTATTGTTCCATCGTATTGTTCACAATTCAGTTCAACGACCTTTCACACTTGGAAATAAGTATTGTAAGTATGCCCGTCCTGCGATATATTGCGTTCGTCAGGATGATGATGATGACACACTGGTCACCGAGTACGTTTAAAGAGAAAGACAAGCTTATGATCGGTATGGTCGAAAATCTCGTCATTTAATGTTTGTACGACGCATTAAACTACTTGCTAAGAAAAGACGCAGTTCCCATGGTAATTAATGCTATTGCTTTTACGTGTATCCGTGTATTTTTAATGTTATTACTTTTGTTTGTGGAAATGATGTGAATTTAGAAAAATGCAAAAAAAATTCAAAAATCGTTTTAGAAAATTCAAGAAATTTTGATTATTAAGAACATTAGTTTTTTCGACAGATTACTCATTTATTTAAGATGGATAATCATTTTAGGTTCGTTAATTTTTCTTTCATGAATTTTGGAGTATAATAATGATGAATTCTGCTATTAAAATATTTTTAAAAATAACTCACAAACATTACTGCACATACGATGACCACTAAATGAAAACAGAAAAATCTTTTTCTTTATTTCTTTCTTGAAATCTTCGGCTTAAAACTTTTGTGGACAGAGTCGAAAGGTTATAAACCCAAGAGGGCCCCAAAGGAAAATCAGCCTGGTGAGAGTGATAAGTTAAAGGAAAAGGTGATAAATATAAACAAATATGAAGGAACAGAAAATAAAACCGATGCACCTAAAATTCAGGAGACGTTGGTCGAATGAATTCGTTCCTCGCTTAAACTGGATTTGACCTACGACAGAGAATATACTTCTAGGATTTGAGATTCAAGTAATATGTAAATATTATACACAGGAATCTTGTGGGTTTCTCTTATTAATATTATTATTATTATTATTATTATTATTATTATTATTAGACGAAACCTATTCACATGAAACAAGCACACAAATGGGGCCATTGACCTGAAATTCAAGCTTCCAAAGAATGTTGGTTTCAACCTCCCACCGCAGACCCCACACTGCAGCAGTAACTGATCGTGATACAGAGCCAGGGATTGTTTCATCGCTCTGGGATAGGCGCGAACTAACGACATCTGAGCGGACCTGAAAATCATAAAGAAAGGTGATAAATTAAAACCGTTACCTAAAATTCAGGAGTCGTCATAAGCAAAGCAGGAATGAGGCTGCTCCCCGCTTAAATATTTGGAGCTCAGAAGATAACACTACTGCACTGTGCAAACTATTCCAGATTTTGTTTGTAGCCATGATCAACTCCTAGCCACCGAGCAATATTAAACCTGATGTTAGAAAACGACACACTTTGCAGTTTAGCTTGCCTAGTGTTGCAAGCAGGTCGGGTCTAAAGTCTTTTTTTATATTCACGAATATCGTTTAATATGGCATTCGTTAATCCTTGGAAATAACTTACACCAAAAGGGAGTTATGATTGATAAGTGCTTAGGTGCCGGCCAAGATTCGAACCGTGGCTATTATTATTATTATTATTATTATTATTGTTATTATTATTATTATTATTATTATTATTATTATTATTATTATTATTATAGTGGCAATTATACAATATATTAGACAAAACAAGTATAACCAACGTCCCTTTATTTGTAAATAACAAAATAAAAAAATGAAAACTACCAACTTCGTGATCCCACATTATTATTATTATTATTATTATTATTATTATTATTATTATTATTATTATTATTATTATTAGACAAAACAAGTATAACTATGAAAACTACTGTAAATCGTAATCCCACTGTTGTTATTATTCATAATTATTATTATTATTATTATTATTATTATTATTATTATTATTATAGAAATTTTAGTGGCAATTAGACAACATATTAGACAAAAAAAGTATAACCAACGTCCTTATATTTGTAAATAAAATAAAAATGAAATTATTATTATTATTATTATTATTATTATTATTATTATTATAGACAAAACAAGTATAACCAAAGCACCTATATTTGTAAATAGCGAAGTAAAAAATAAAAACTACTGGCTTTGTAATCCCACTGTTATTATTATTATTATTATTATTATTATTATTAAAGAAGTTTTAATGGCAATTATACAACATATTAAACAAAACAAGTATAACCAACGTTCCTGAATTTGTAAATAACGAAATAAAAAATAAAAACATACACATTAGACAAAAACAAGCATAAATGCGTCCTTATATATTTGAACAACAAAGTAAAAATGATAAACCACCGACTTCGTGATCCCACAATCCCAAAGAAATCACCAACGCGCAAACAATGGGATGCCTGTATCCTGTTCTCATTGTGGGATTACAATCGCCCTCACGTCTTCGTGATTCGATTTGTGGTCTGGTTAAACTAAGATATACTTAACTTTTTTCCCTTCTTATTTGGCTTTTATTCAGTAAGTTACTCTTAATGTTTGATGTTTTGTTGTATAGGATGCTATTAATCGAATATAGTTTGAGTTTTACTCAGTAAGGCTACTGTAGGCTAGGAAAACGTTCGGTATTTAGGCTGTGGGAATTTTTACTGTTTAGAATGTAGCCTGTAAGAATTTTTATGAGAATTTTATCTTTGAAATTCTTCCATTTGTGATTTACAGTGTAAAATCTTAAAAAAAAAACACTGGCTGGTAACTAAAACTGTTTGACGTTGTAGCACTATCTGTAAGAATGATTTTTTTTAAATCTAGATTGTTGACAGCGAGCTTTTTTTCATATTTATGCTGCTGATTTTTTTTTTATTATTATTATGTGTACCTGTTGGCTGCCACCATTAAAAACATATTTACACAAGTAAGCCTACTTACTGTCTGTGAAAATAATTAACATATATGCAGGTACAGTTTCCCGTGAGGGAAAACACATAAGTTAAGTATACCTTAGTTTAACCAGACCACTGAGCTGATTAATAGCTCTCCTTGGGCTGGCCCGAAGGATTAGACTTATTTTACGTGGCTAAGAACCAATTGGTTACCTAGCAACGAGACCTACAGCTTATTGTGGAATCCGAACCGCATTACAGCGAGAAATGAATTTCTGTCACCAGAAATAAATTCCTCTAATTCTTCATTGGCCGACCGGAGATTCGAACTCGGGCCTAGCAGAGTGCTAGCCGAGAACTCTACCGGTTCATCCAACGAAGAACTGGGAAATACATAGAACAATTTTAGATTATAGAAGTATAAAACTTCTATACTTGAGCCAGAGTTTGATTCTCGTTAAGCGACCAGACAAATTTTCCAATCTACAGTGTTGAACCGGAAGCTACAAGACAATAATCTGTTTAATTTTAACCGAATCTACAAGTCCGGCTGTAACATTCGCCTAACAGACATGAAATTATATTTTTATAAGATTATAATTATACTTTCATATCTGTCTGGCGAAATTTACGACCACGGGAATGTAGTTTCGGTTAAATATTTCAGATACTTTCTCGTGTATTCAGGTTCACCATCGTTGGTTGGACAAGCCTGTGTGATCGCCTGTCAAGAATCTGAAGTTTTTTATTTTTATTTTTTTAGTCTATTAAAGTGAGGCCGTGAGAGAAACGCATAAAACAGTTTAAAGTATAGAAGTACTAAATCTTTTGCAGATTGTAACAGCTCAAATACTCATTAGTACAGACATTTCCTGTAGGGGGCTAATGCCGTTAGTGCACCTCATGCGGTGCACTGTAGGCATTATTTAAGGTTCTTTGCAGCGTCCCTTCGGCCCCTGGCTGCAACCCCTTACATTCCCTTTACTGTACCTCCTTTCATATTCCCTTTCTTCCACCTTACTTTCCACCCCTTCCTAACATTTGATTCATAGTGCTGCAACCCCTTACATTCCTTTTACTGTAACTCCTTTCATATTCCCTTTCTTCCATCTTGCTTTCCACCCTTTCCTAACATTTCCTAACATTTGATTCATAGTGCTGCAACCCCTTACATTCCTTTTACTGTAACTCCTTTCATATTCCCTTTCTTCCATCTCATTTTCCACCCTTTCCTAACATTTGATTCATAGTGCAACTGCTTTGAGGTTTTCCTCCTGTTACACCTTTCAAACCTTCTTGCTGTCAATTTCTGTTTCAGTGCTGAATGACCTCTCAGGTCCCAGCGCTTGGCCTCTGGCCTAAATTCTATATTCTCTGTCTTAATACAGGCATGAGCTGACGTGTAAGACATGCTGTTAGTGACGGCAGTCTGCGTATATAAACAAAGTAATAATAAAAATCAGCGGTCTGCATCCAAAAAAAAAAAAAAGCTTCCTGACTTGAGTGAGAGAAAAGCAAGGCTCGCTGGAGACATTATCAGACCGTCTGCATTTGCGCCGGAGTAAATGCAAGTCTGGGTATGTTTGCGAATGTGCGCAGTGTGCGGTTTCGCTGGCCAAGTTGCCAGTGATGCCTGAAAGGGCATTAATTTCTCTCGAGTGGGGGATACAGACCCACTGAGTCATCCTGAGGCGGCGGGATGCATGTAAGGGATCTTGTAATGTCCTTTTGGGGAAGGTTTCGTTAATTCTGGTTATAATTCTGATAACTTACTGCTTGCTTTCGTTGTGTGTTTGTATACATACATTACATATATATATATAAATATATACACATACATACTGTATATATACATATATATGTGTATTTATATGTATACATTATAAATCTAATCCTTCGGCCCAGCCCTAGGAGAGCTGTTAATGAGCTCAGTGGTCTGGTTAAACTAAGATGTACTTAACTTTACATATATGTGTGTGTGTATATTTATATATATGTGTGTATATATATGATTTCCTTGTAGCACACACACAAACACACACACACACACACAACATTAATAGAAAGAAAATTCAACAAACAAATATCACTGCTAAAACGTACTTGACTAAGATTAAAAGCACCAATCTAAGGCTTCTATGTATGCGTGAAATAAAAAAAAAAAGTTGATACCAAACTGCAAGTGTGAACTTTTATACCAAACAATGGGCACAATTAGACACTATTATAATTAGGCATTATTATTACTGCATTCAAATGCATTATTTACTTTTTGCGTTTTCTTTTCCAATAAGTTATCATTTTCCCCCTCTGGAAGATTGGCCTTTGACGCATGTTCCGTAAGATCGTTTGCTCATTTTACATAAAAAACAATAATCCAAACTGCTTCGTATCTTCCATGGATAAGTCCCTACTTATATATGAGAATTACGGGACAAATGAAACGAAATAACGAAAGTCAAGACGCAGATTATCAACAACAGATAAACTGACGACAAGTTGCTGGCACAAGTTGCTTTGTATAAGATCTTGCAAAGCTTGCAACCCCAATTCCGCTGACTCTTGCTCTTCAGAACCACGTCTACCACCACCTTCGAAGTTACAGGTCACTGTTTAGTCTTCTCCCTCCTTTTCTGGGCTTTATCGGGCCTGGGCTAGGTTAGGGCACTGGGTTGAAAATATCCAGGACACACTCATATGAGTGGGTGCTGCTAATACTCTACTGAAGCCTGATGTCAAAGAGAAGTGGAACAAATCTTTAATCTCACACATGGACACTCTCAGCAATGATTTTAATCTGTTGTCTTATCATTATTATTATAGAGAAGAGAAGAAGAAGAATTATTATTATTATTATTATTACTATTATTCAGAAGATGAATCCTATTCATAGGGAACAAACCCACGGGGGCCACTGACTTGAAATTCAAGCTTCCAACGAATATGGTGAACAGCTGAAAGGCGTTAGCAGAACCTAACAGGAAATACAGAAAGAAGAGATCAGATATTACAGAAAAAATAAATCAGGGCGAAACAGACGTTCAAAAAATATGTACACCTTTGTACAGATAGAAAAAAGGAGAGACGTTAACAGCAATTGCAAGAACTGGAGGGTAAGAAAGTTAAATAAAGTGAGAGAGGAGGAGGAGACGAGGCCCATGTCTTGGGGAACATTATCAGCAGTGAATGCAGTGAGTACACACACACACACACACACACACACACACACACAAACACACACACACACACAGATCTCGAAACGAGAGAGTGAACACACACACACATAGAGAGAGGGAGACGACGAACTGAGGGGAAGAGAGAGAGAGAGAGAGGGAGACGACGAACTGAGGGGAAGAGGAGAGAGAGAGAGAGAGTAAATGAACTTGAGACGGCATAATGACCCAGTGCTTATCTAATCTGCATTTTTTCTTCTTCTTCTTCTTCTTCTTTGAACAGCAACGCTGAACTTATGTACTGTGCTTGTGATTCGTTGAGCCACAGAACTCTGGCGTAGATTTTGGAAGCTATACTGAAAAGAGTCAAGAATTGCATAAGGTGTGTATATATAGATATATAATATATAATATTTTACATACATATATATATGTATGTATATATATATATATATATATATATATATATATATATATATATATATATATATATATATATATATATATATATATATATATATATATATCTACAGAGAGAGAGAGAGAGAGAGAGAGAGAGAGAACATTACGCTGCTTCCCAAAAAGGGCATTGCCCACAAAAAAATAAAAAGGACAATGGCCACTCTCATATTGTCAAATTCATACTTTAACTGCTGAATTGAGGATGAAAATCCCGTGCTGAATACTTCCGCACACGAGCAAGCAGAAAGAGGAGGACTGACACCAAAATAAGCGGCTGACAACAAAACTAATGAAAATACCTGACAATAAATTAATGGTAACTTCTTACCGATTACGGAAATGTAAGAAAATTTTACTTGGCGCCTTGCTGATAGAAAAATTGCTTTAGAATACTGACAACAACACTGACGTTACCATCTGTTGGGATAAAATTGAATTTTGCCACCGATTAACAACAAATTTAAGCAAACCATTTACAGACAGCAAAATTAATAGCACCATTGATTGACCACAAATTCATTAGAACCACCGATTGACAGCAAAATCAGTATCACCACTGACCGGCCATAAATTCAATTAAACCGGTGACTGACAACAAATTTAATGACACCACTGACAATAAAATTAGTATATATTACCACTGACCGACCACAAATTCAATCAGACCACTGACTGACATCACTGACAAAACAAAATCAGTATCACCTCTGCCTGGCCATAAATTCACTACACCGCTGACAATGACACCATTTTTACTGACAATATCTAACAGGCAACTGAATTCATTCATACTGTGCGCAATCTATTTAAAGCGTGCTCCTTTCCTTGCGTAAAGGCAGTTATTCTGTTTCAAAATTCAGGGACTTTGTAAATCAAATTTGCAGATATTTATTACCATGGTGTCATCTTCAATGCATATGGAACGAGATATCCTTAATAGGATATTCAGCCGTTCTGGATAGGAAATGAAACTAGTACAAAAACGCGCAATCGAATTTTTCTTGTTCGGCCGCAATCGAATTTTCTGCTAAGTAACAGTGTATAATGCCCTAGGAGAGCTGTTATGAAGCTATCAGCTACCACCGGCCAGCCAGCGCTCAGTTGCTCCCCACATGCGGTCAAGTAAAGGTGCGTAGCACGCCTCTGGAAAGCGCTGCCAGACGCACGATCCACGGCTAACCTTAATCTTAAATAAAATAAAAACTACTCAGGCTAGAGGGCTGCAATTTGGTGTGCTTGATGATTGGAGGGTGGATGATCAACATACCAATTTGCAGCCCTCTAGCCTCAGTAGTTTTTAAGATCTGAGGGCGGACAGAAAAAGCGCGGACGGACGGACGAAGCCGTCACAATAGATTTCTTTTACAGAAAACTAAAAATGGATGTATGGGCAGTGGAACTGAATCAGTTTATATTTTGACTGCTAATGTTAAATGATGGGTAAATAATGAAAATAAATATAATGAATAATTACAGTGACTAGTGAGTTTAGTAACAGTTTGTAAGTCTGAATGATGGATGAATGATAAGCTATAAAAAATAAATTAAATACCAGTAAATAAATTGATAACAGATAATAAGGAATGACATAAATAGACTGATAACAGATAATAAGGAATGACATTAATTATGGTCACATTCGGTAAATCTGGTTATTCATTGTAGAGGTCTGTCCTTATATTGTGCAAGTCTTTCGTCAAAGCTGAACCAATACGCAGATTTATTGCAATGAGAGAGAGAGAGAGAGTCTTATAACAAACAACGTTTCATTGCACTATGATGAAATGAATACGAGAAATACAGAGAGAGAGAGAGAGAGAGAGAGAGAGAGAGAGACAGACAGACAGACTCTAGCTAACGAATTTCTAACTGAACTAATAGGCAAAGATTTATTGTAGTGAGAGAGAGAGGGGCTAACACAGTTAATGCTCTGAGCATGGTTATATCATCAGCGTGATTCATTGTTGGGAGGGGGGGCGGATGGATATATCGTCAGCAAACGTACATACGCAGAAACAAAAACACACACATATACACAAAGGCATTCAATCACCCACGTCTTCCTGTTCGTATTGCAATGTGTGTCTGTCGTTCGGGAGAATGGAAAACCATTTACTCCCCTGTCACCTGCTTTCTCTCTCTCTCTCTCTCTCTCTCTCTCTCTCTCTCTCTCTCTCTCTCTCTCTCTTTGTATGCCCGTCTGCTGGGTTATCAATCTATCGTCGCCAATTAATATTGTCCTCTCTCTCTCTCTCTCTCTCTCTCTCTCTCTCTCTCTCTCTCTCTCTCTCTCTCTCTCTCTCTCTCTTTGTATGCCCGTCTGCTGGGTTATCAATCTATCGTCGCCAGTTACTATTGTCCTCTCTCTCTCTCTCTCTCTCTCTCTCTCTCTCTCTCTCTCTCTCTCTCTCTCTCGCAGTTGTCACTGGTTACTTTTATAATTTGGTTCATTACCCTATCTCGTCCTACTTCTCTCTCTCTCTCTCTCTCTCTCTCTCTCTCTCTCTCTCTCTCTCTCTCTCTCTCTCTAGAGTCTCTTGTAATTTTTTCTCCTTTTTTATTATACTCTTTCTCTCTCTCTCTCTCTCTCTCTCTCTCTCGTAGAGGTCACTGGTCATATTTTCTTCTTTGGTTTTTCATACTGTCTACTTTTTCCTCTCTCTCTCTCTCTCTCTCGTAGAAGTCTCTCATATTTTCTCTTTGGTTTTCTCTGTCTACTCTCTCTCTCTCTCTCTCTCTCTCTCTCTCTCTCTCTAATCGATATATCTAAGGCATTGGTCTAACTGACTAATCTCTCATTCTGTAACTATTTGTGTTTAATGTAATGCAACATGGCAGGCACTCTGGAGTACCGCTCTTGAACACAACATGATTGCAGAAAGACACAACACAACTTGATCCCTTTGGAATAACATTCAACATGGCGATAACTCAAACCAATTACGACACACAACATGACAGGCAGTCTCAAAAGATTTCGCGCAATAAACATTCATGCTGAGGAATAACTCTATTAATATCTTGGGCACTAAAACCAGATAAAAACGCGTCATAAAAACAAATACGAATCTGGTAACAAACCCTTGAACGATTAGAAAAATTTTTACAAATACGGGTTTAAACGTCTTGAATAAACTTACTGTTTTGATTTATAAGCTTATGGAAGTCAATTACTATTGATTATGAATATAACAAGTAAAAGATGCGCCGTGGTTTCTTCGGCGCAATCGAGTTTTCTGAACAGCTGGTACAGCGTATAATCAAGGCCACCAAAAACAGATCTATCTTTCGATGGTCTCGGTATAATGCTGTATGAGCCGCGACCGATGAAACTCTCAGCCGGTCATGGTGGTGGCCTGGCCTATATCGTTGCCAGAAGCACGTTTATGGCTAACTTTAACCTTAAATAAAATAAAAACTACTGAGGCTAGAGGGCTGCAATTTGGTATGTTTGATGATTGAAGGGTGGATGATCAACATACCAATTTGCAGCCCTCTAGCCTCAGTAGTTTTTAAGATCTGAGGGCGGACAGAAAAAGTGCGGACAGACAGACAAAGCCGGCACAATAGTTTTCTTTTATAGAAAACTAAAAATCCCCAAATGAAATCCCTTACACTATATGCAACATGAAATTTACCCGTTTAACCGTAGGAGCTTAAGCGTTGACGCAATCCACTCTGAAGTACTTAAGAATATGAATGGGAGGTCTTACGCTCTTTAAGCTTAGTGACAGTGATTCCAGCCCCTTTGAAAGAGCTTCTTATGGGGAAAATTGTCTCAATTTATTTGAGTGGCAGTCTACTCTTATTTCCGTTACTTCGAAGGGCATTAAGTTACGTGAACAGCAAGATTTTAAAAGCAAAACTATTTATTACTGTGATTATTATTATTAAGTAAACATTCTTCTAGAGCATAAAATGGCCAGTTATAATCAATACTTTAACAAAGATAAATAAATAAAAATCCAATATACACCGCTAATGGGTCTGCCCCACCAATCTTCCTCTTCTTACAGTTAAATTTCTTTCTTTCCCTCCATCGTTTTCATAGTTTGTTACCCGTCGCCCTTAAGTGCAACTGGTTCTATTCTGCCCGCTTCAAGTTCATAAACATCGGTTGCGGAATTAACTGATGGTGAATATAAGCGTCTTACTTATGGAAATATGGTCTAGTAAATCGAAATCCACTGACAACCAATTTAAGATAAGAAACCCATAGATGTTAGATATTCATATCGAGCCTTCTACTTCACTGTAACCCGCCCCTAAGACTTCAATCTTTTCTCCCTCTTCCATTTTCTCTCATTATCCCATCTACACGTTTCTCCCTCTCCATCTCTTGCACCCTCCTTCCATCTATTTCCCCTACCAGACGTAGACCATCTTTAACAATTCTCAACATACCCTTCACAGTCAAAATTGCGTTTCAATTGTCTGTAAAATTTCTCCCTGTGTTTCCATCTACAAAACCATTATTGTGCGTTCATAAAACCAGAAGAAGAACAAATTTGTTACACAAGTGTGAGATGTAAGGACCGGTCCTTTATTAATCAACTTAATTTGCGGATTCACTGTGTCCTGTTCTATAATCTTGATGGCGCCATTCTGCTGTAATGGTTGTGGTCCATCACGGTATATAACCGTTGAGGCAACGGTTCAAGAGATTGTGTTGTTGCTTTATCAGCGGTTCAGGAAAATCTGCTGTGCTATCAACGGTTGCGGAAATTCCATTGTGCTGCTGTTATTAACACTTAGGGAACTCCACTTTCGTGTTATCAATTACTGACCTTGGAAACTACTTTTGTGTTACCAGCACTTGGAAACTCCCTTTTTTTATCAGTTATCAACTCCACTTTCGTGTTATTAACTAGGAAACTCCATTTTTATGTTATCAACAATTAGGGAACTCCACTTTCGTGTTATCAGCACTTAGGAAACTCCACTTTTATGTTATCAACAATTATGGAACTCCACTTTCGTGTTATCAACACTTAGGGAACACCACTTTTATGTTATCAACAATTAGGGAACTCCATTTTTGTTATCAACACCTGGGAAACTCCACACTTTATGTTATCAGCACTTAAGGAACCCCACTTTTGTTTTCAACACTATGGGAACTCCACTTCTGTGTTATCAACACTTAGGGAACCCCACTTTTGTGTTATCAATACTGAGGAACGCCACTTCTGTGTTATCAACACTTAGGGAACTCTACTTTAGTGTTATCAACACAGAGAACTTGTATTTTTGAGTTATCAACAGTTACAGAACTCGGCTGATTTCTCATCAATGGTTCAAGGAAATTCCACTGTTGTGTTATCAACAGTTCATGAAAGTTCGTTGTTGTGTTATGAATGGTTACAAGATTCCGTTGTGTTGTTCAGATTATCAACAGTTTAGGAAATGCCACTGGTGTGTCATTAACGACTAAAAAAATGACCTTGTTGTGTTGTCAACGGTTCAGGAATTTCTTTGTGTTGTTAATGGTTCTGAAACTCTGTTATATTGTCTTCGTATAAAAAAAAAACTCCATCAATTCGTTGCTGATTTTTCAGGAAAATTACATTGATGTGTTGTCAACGGTTCGGGAAATTCCATTATTAACGGTTGAGAAAATTCCGTTGTTGTATTACCAACAGTTGTTGTGCTATAAACAGTTCAGAGCATTCAGCTGTTGGCTTATTTCAAAAGATTAATTTTTCACCAAAGCAACTACGATTTTATGCAGAACTGGTAGTTTCATTATAAAAAACTCATCAAGTTTGTAACAGTATATATAAGTACATACACACACACACATATATATATATATATATATATATGTATATGTATATATATATATATATATATATATATATATATATATATATATATATATATATATATATATATATATATGAGATAGATACATAGATGAATCGTTACATGGCTTTGGCATTAATATATAAACTAGTAGATGCTTGCTATCGCTCGCATTTGCTAGTTCCCATATCTGAATCATACCCATACATATATCTGTACCATACCCATATCCATTCCATACCCACATCTGTACCATATCTATACCTATACATATACCCGTAACCATACCCATACCAATACCCATATCCGTACCATACCTATAGCCATTTTGTACCATACCCAGACCTATACCCACACCCATACCCATACCCATAACCATACCTATACCTAATAGCATAGACATCTGCAAGAATACATCTAGGTATCCGACTTTGCCCGCTTTGACAGAGACCTTCTATTAGAAGAGTCTTCATCAAGGGACATAGCATACTTGAAGGAACTGAGTTCCTTCTTTCTGCACAGCCGGTCTTCTAGATTATTCTAGCAGAATTACCAGAAGGAAAACATCTGCAAGAATAGATCTAGATATCCGACTTTGCCCGCTTTGACAGAGATCTTCTATTATAAGAGTCTTCATCAAGGGACATAGCATACTTGAAGGAACTGAGTTCCTTCTTTCTGCACAACCGGTCTTCTAGATTACCAGAATTACCAGAAGGAAAACATCTGCAAGAATAGATCTAGATATCCGACTATTTGCCCGCTTTGACAGAGATCTTCTATTATAAGAGTCTTCATCAAGGGACATAGCATACTTGAAGGAACTGAGTTCCTTCTTTCTGCACAGCCGGTCTTCTAGATTATTCTAGCAGAATTACCGGATGGAAAACATCTGCAAGAATAGATTTAGATATCCGACTATTTGCCCGCTTTGACAGAGACCTTCTATTAGAAGAGTCTTCATCAAGGGACATAGCATACTTGAAGGAACTGAGTTCCTTCTTTCTGCACAGCCGGTCTTCTAGATTATTCTAGCAGAATTACCAGAAGGAAAACATCTGCAGAATAGATCTAGATATCCGACTATTTGCCCGCTTTGACAGAGACCTTCTATTAGAAGAGTCTTCGTCAAGGACATAGCATACTTGAAGGAACTGAGTTCCTTCTTTCTGCACAGCCGGTCTTCTAGATTATTCTAGCAGAATTACCAGAAGGAAAACATCTGCAAGAATAGATCTAGATATCCGACTATTTGCCCGCTTTGACAGAGACCTTCTATTAGAAGTCTTCGTCAAGGGACATAGCATACTTGAAGGAACTGAGTTCCTAGCCGGTCTTCTAGATTATTCTAGCAGAATTACCAGAAGGAAAACATCTGCAAGAATAGATCTAGATACCCGACTATTTGCCCGCTTTGACAGAGACCTTCTATTAGAAGAGTCTTCGTCAAGGGACATAGCATACTTGAAGGAACTGAGTTCCTTCTTTCTGCACAGCCGGTCTTCTAGATTATTCTAGCAGAATTACCAGAAGGAAAACATCTGCAAGAATAGATCTAGATATCCGACTATTTGCCCGCTTTGACAGAGACCTTCTATTAGAAGAGTCTTCGTCAAGGGACATAGCATACTTGAAGGAACTGAGTTCCTTCTTTCTGCACAGCCGGTCTTCTAGATTATTCTAGCAGAATTTTTTGAAGCCGTGTTCTTCGACTCCAATATTATTATTAAACACTGATCCTACGATATAGACCAGAGCCAACAGGAATAATACAATACAACTGTTTAACTGCTGTTTCTTCAACATTGTTACTGTCACTTTCACCAGACCGGATGTAATGGTAAAATAACGTCTAGGAAATTCTGCTCCAAATGCGATCTTCTTCTTCTTCTTCAGAAGGTTTCTGAAGACTCAACTGAAGGATCCAGGAATCTCTTTGAGAAATGAGAGGAAGAGCAAGGAAGCATGAAAATGGAGGAGAAAGTAGGAGACGAAGACGAAGAGAAGAAACGTGCCGTTACTCTTGCGAATGGAGAGAAGGGGGAATCAAAATCAAAAAGAATCCCTGGATCCTTTCGAAGTCTTCGTGAGGTCTTCAGGAGTTCACCGAAGGAAGTAAGCTTGGTGACGGGGAAGAAAATCGATCCATTCACACACCGGCGAAGACTTTTCTTCGTTGCCTTCAAGCGGTAGGGCGCTTGAGTCTTCCGAAATCCTCTTGGTGAAGACTTGAAGAATATCCCCGGAGGCTTTTCCGTCCTCGAATGGGAGAAACGAAACTGCTTCAACAACACTGATGTTTCTTTAGGGCTAAACTCGAATCACAGTGGAGTGAAATTTAGTATACGGCAGAAAAAATGAGCCTTCAACTATCGAAGAACGTAAAAAAAAAAAGAGAAAATTAATTTTGTAATTTATAAATGTGAAAATCTACTCAAGACTCACTGAATTTCTAACCCCAGCAGCGCCTTTTGCATACATACTACATACATACACACAAACAATTATACATACATATATGTGTGTGTTTATATGTATGTATGTAAACATACAGAGGAGGAGGGGAAGGGAAGGGGAGGAGGGGGACACACACAGACACGCAGCCACACACACACACACACGCACACACGCACAGACACACACACAGAAAGGCAGCCAAGGAAATTAATATAATAAGATTCACCGATTAGAGGAACAGTGTTAGTTTTCAGAAAAGAAGTACTAGCAGTACTTTAGTATTTAAATTTAAATGTGCAATTCTGCTTTCATCATTTCATGTAAAATAAGAAAAAAAAGACATGTATTTAATGACATCTAGCTTAACAAGAATGGTACTAAATCAGCGAACCTAATCTTCCCTTAGCGACAGGCATTCTCTCTCTCTCTCTCTCTCTCTCTCTCTCTCTCTCTCTCTCTCTCTCTCTCTCTCCTGAAAACCACGGAATAGACTTTCAATAGACAATGAATTGCATAATTAAAACAATGATAAAGTTCTGTTAAAAGGAAATGGAAAACACAAACATAAAATCTACATCTTTCAGACGACTTAATTGAGGGGAAAATGTAGGCATTCTTAAGGAGACGTTTAGGAGAGAGGGAGAGATTTATGTTATGTAGTATTTGGTTACTTGAGTTATGAATAGAGTGCTGTCTCTTTGATGGTTAACAACTTGTTTTCAGAAACAGGGAGTCAGTGTGCTCTCATTGGCCTAAATAATATTGTGTTCCAAATATAGAACTTAATATTACACTCGTGCAAGGAACTGGTTAATTCAAACTGTCACGGCTCTAGCTAGGCCTATTAGTGAATATATACATGAAAACAAACAAATTGCAACTTGTTTTCAGAAACAGGGAGTCAGTTTGGTCTTTTTGGTCATATAATACTGTGTATCAAGTACATAACTTAATAATATACTCGTGAAAGCCACTGCTAAATTTAACAAGTAAAAAATGAGCCGGAGTTTCTTCGGCGCAATCGAGTTTTCTGTACATCGTATAATCAAGGCCACCGAAAATAGATCTATCTCTCGGTGGTCTCGGTATAATGCTGTATGAGACGCGGCCTATGAAACTTTAATCATGGCCCGGTGGTGGCCTGGTCTATATCGTTGCAAGAGGCACGATTATGGCCAACTTTAACCTTAAATAAAATAAAAACTACTGAGGCTAGAGGGCTGCAATTTGGTATGTTTGATGATTGGAGGGTGGATGGTCAACATAATAATTTGCAGCCCTCTAGTTTCAGTAGTTTTTAAGATCTGAGGGCGGCCAGAAAAAGTGCGGAAGGACAGAAACAGCCGGCACAATAGTTTTCTTTTCAGAAAACTAAAAAGTCATCTCATCTAGGCTTATTAGTGAATATAGGAACTCATCTAGGCCTATTAGTAAATATAAGAAAATAAATAAATTATAAACATAAAAACCGCCTCTAGGCCTATTACTGAACATATGAAAATAAACAAATAATAAAAATAAAGCTACAAAGGAGAAATAGATGCCTGTTAACTCATTTAATGCTGTTTGGTCACAGTTCTTCTGTGACTGTCATCTCCATTTCCGGTGCAGCTCAGCACCAGATAGATGATGCAAGCAGTTTTCATAAATATTCAGAACTGTGTGGATTTTACTAACAACATTCTTTTACGTAAACAAACTGGCCAACATGCAATGGACTGTTAACGTCACGATTCTCTAATATTAAGAACACGAGAAATATTTCATTGTCAGTTGGTAGCTCTAACTTACATCGAAAATGCTTATGGTACTAGTTCTCAGACAGTTGAAAGCACTTTCTCTTGTAATGCACAAGACTATTATATTGCAAATGTATATTGTAATGTATATATGCTTTAACAATACTTAATGCACTCCTTTAACCAAAGGCGAGATGATATGCTTACTAAATGGATCAGAATCCTCGTGACAATAAGCGAACAGAAGGCAGCGCAACAAGAAAGCTGAATATAACATGTCAAGACTGTCTGAAATGAAAATGGACTGACAGCTGTTGAGTACAGGAAAGATCATCTTGATCCTGAGGCTGTCCGCATCTGTTGCAAGGCCCTAAGCAAAGTCAGCGCACTCGACAGAAGGTTTAGAGAATCACTTTAGTTTAGTCTCTCCTACACGCTTGCCGCTCTTCGCGCCCAGACCCACACACACTCGCTTATCTCATCCTCAGTCATCTCCCCCTTAAAACCCCCACTACCTTCTCCCGCCGCCAAAACCCCCAAGTGAAGTCATCTATCCCTCACAGAAATCCCCCTCCGTTCCTACAACCCTCCCCCATCCGCTCTGAGGTCACCCTACCGAACACATACCCCTGCCCAGCCCTTTGCCACGCTGGCACTTGTGTGACGTCACTTCTTTTGCTTTGTCGTGGCTGAGCACATTTAGTTTTTGCTACCGTTTTTCAATTTGTATCAAAAGATGAATACCAACGAATAAATTATCAGGACAACACTTTTATCAAATCACTTTCATTGGCATTAGTTAGGTAGCAAACCAAATTTACTGGGGCATTGTTGGAGGTTAGGTCAAACCAGTTGACAACCAGGGGTCGTGAACTGTGTGCCTTATATGACTTCTGCCGTCTGACTGGATTTCCTTACTTTCATGAGGTCCACACTTTCATTTACTGCAAAGAATGTAAAACACAGAAGACGCCAAGATAACGTAGTAATTTTACAATAAAATATAATTTTTACGCTAGGACTTCCATGTCTCGTAAACTTTAAATAGGGGTTTCAAGGAAACGTATGTTTATTATGCACTGTCCCACAATATACCCTACGTGCTTTTGAGGGTGCTCACTTCGTAAAAACAGGATGCAAAGCATTACGCAGTCATGAATGGTCTAATGGAAACAAAGCAACCATAGAGAGAGAGAGAGAGAGAGAGAGAGAGAGAGAGAGAGAGAGAGAGAGAGAGAGAGAGAGAGAGAGAGAATTTGACCGACTCTTGTAGCTAGACCGATGAGCCCACAAACAAGGAAGATAATGGATTTCTTTTACAAGATACCTACCGAATAACGGAGGGTTTACAGTTTTGTAATTATATTCGAATGTGGTTAGCCGAAGGACTGCCGAATATAACTTCGGAACAAAGTATACATTCTGCTGAAATGTGAAAAAAGGCTGTCATAATGACAGAAATGTAATATTTTAATCTTTGGAATTCTATTCTTCCTCACGTTTTTAAAAGGTAGATCTGTTGCTTTATACTGTATTCAACTCATACTCTATTTTCCTTCCTTAGTTATTCAAGTTTCCAACAGGCCTGGGCTAGTTGAGGACCGTGGTTTATCGATTTATGCGCTTTTGTAAAATCAGGTCCCAGGTGTAATATTTTTTTATATACCTTTCCGCTTTCAGTCGTGGATATAAAATATGGTCCCCAAAATGTCAATAATTTCATAAGTATTTCTCATGAATTTCATCTCCTCACTCTTTGCTATATAAGGAAATGAAAGAATATAAACTAAAAGAATAAAACCTTTGCCTTCCTCAGTATGCTGCGTACGAACCAAGCTAATAAATAAGTCTCGGGGATCAACTTCACACAAAATTGGAGTCTTCGTACGGCTGCGACAGTCGCTCTTTTCAAGATGAATTTGCTTTTATGCAACACCAACCAGTGGGCTTTGGGAGAGGCACCATGTCAATATTGCAAGAAAGTGGTGGTTGTCTGTCAAACTATTTTCTCCAAGTCATTAGCCTGATAGGCGTAAAGTCAAGAGTCAATCAATAAAAATATTCCCTAAGCAATAGTCCTATAGGTCTAAAGTCTTTATCTGTCTAGGAAACAGTTTTTTAAAAGCAATGGGCTAATGGACTAAAAGGTATTGTCAATTTTTCTATAACTTTCTCAGAGGTAGAAGTCTGTTAGGCCTACAGGCCGTGTGGTTCTATAAAACGACTTTCTCCAAAAAAAAAAATCATACGCATAGTGCAGTGGTTCTTAACCCCAGGGTCGTGACCCTAAGTTGGGTCACCAAACCATTTCAATGGGTCCCCAAGGGTTATAACTTTATGGGCTTATCATTTCCCCAATACTCTTATTATAATTATTATTATTAGGGAAAATAATGTATGAAGAATACATAATTCATTAATATCTAAGCATAACGTCATAGAGACATAGAACATTTAACTGAGGTCGGAAATCTTCCCAACATGGACACTTGCCCTTTAAATCTAACGGCCGTTGAATCTCTGCATGTAATTTTTGTTTCTGTAACAGGCTTTCAGAAGCATAATTATACAAAAAGAAAATGTTTATGAGGGCATGGGTCGACATGGTTAATTTGGACAAGATTTTGAGTCATTGCCAAAAAAGGTTAAGAACCACGGGCATAGTGCCTTACAGGCAGTTTTCTACTAAGCAACAAACTGATAAAGCCTAAATGTAGTGTCTATCTATACCACTGCCACTAACATTAGCTACTTGGCACATAAGGTGATGTCATTGAGTACGTTCTCTCGCATCAGGGGATCAAGAAGCTGGTAAATAATGGCTACTTGGTGCAAAGTTAGGCCACAAAACGCTGGTATATGGCAGAAAATGTATTCGAGCGACGCCACCTTGACGAGTACAAGTGAAAAAAATGATTACAGATCATTAAAATAACGATATTTGTCGCGATCTGTTACGCTAACAGTGATAAATGACTAAGTCGTTGGTTCAATTACTTCAAACAATGCCCTTCAAAATGATTCTGCGCTGTTTAGGCTAAATTCCTATCAATTCTAGCTTTAGTTATCTCAAGATGTGTGTGTGTGTGTGTGTGTGTGTGTGTGTGTGTGTGTGTGTGTGTGTGTGTGTGTGTGTGTGAGAGAGAGAGAGAGAGAGAGAGAGAGAGAGAGAGAGAGAGAGAGAGAGAGACTAAAACATTTTTCTCTCCTTTCAGAGATGAAGACGTGGATACTAGTAGTACTGTTGGTGGGGACATTTTGTGTCTCCTCCACTCTGGCTAAGGTAAGTTAAAACACTAAACGTAGATTTGTTCCTTCCCTGTCTATGCATTTGCGCTCACTTTCTCTTCCTTAACCTACCAATTTCTCTTTCCTCAAGGTTGCTTTTCCTTTCTTAATTTTTCTTGTCTTTCTTTGTTTACTTATCCAGTTCCTCCTTACTTTTCTTCAACTTTTCTCTTGTTATTTTATCTATTTTTTCTAAGCAATTTCCTCCTGTTCTCTCGTTACATTGCATTTTGTTCAATATTTATTATCTTCAAAGTTCATCCCCACTTTTTCTAATTTTTTGTAGTAATTGGAACTAAATTGCCTGTTCCAGTGGCATTCTCTTAATAAAACAAGTCTGTCACATGCAAGACACTATACATGGAGATGTGCTTGCAGCATCTTGGTCTATAATCAATAATCTTGTGAGGTCATTCTGAGCAGTCTGACCTCGTCAAGGGTGGCTACTGAGCTGAGGCTGATCTTCCATCTTGAGCCTACATCTTCCTACCTGCATTTTCTTGTCTCTTACTATCTGCTATTTATTAGTACTCAGTTCCGAATGTCTCTGAGTTACTCTTTACATGTCTTTGCTATTTTTCAGTATCTTGAAGTACAAATATAAATCTCATTTCATTTCTGAGAAACACTTCTCCTAGTCTCTGTCAGTTCTGTAGACGAAAGTTGCTTTGACGTGTCTGTTTAATTCTCTTTAAAATACAAAAAAGAAGTTATCTCAAGAGACCAAAATGAATGTACTTCCAATAGCATGAAGGTATTTTGGTCAAGCCGTAACCCAAACCATCATTTTAGAGAGGATGGCATCCTAGACCTAAAAATTAGTTTAGTCTTGCACAATTCAATGTCTGTTTATTCTTCCCTGACGCACTACTTAAAAGTTATTCATTGTCTTTTGCACTGTTTAAAGTTATCCATTTTTTCCGTTGCACTGTTTAATACCTGTTTATTCACCCTCTCTTTGCACCGTTCATTCTGCTTCCAGACCAAAGTTACCAAGAAGGCGTACACGGAAGAACACAAGAAGCACATCGCTAACATAGAGGCCAAACTCGAGCAGCTTCGCGAGATGGAGGAGGAGGTTAGGCCTAAGGGAATAAATCAAGACAAAAAACGAAGTGATCCAACAAGTGGCTTTTTCATTATTAATGTAACTGGCTGTAGCCCGTGCTGCCATCAGCCAGCTTGATCTAACAATACCAGTCTTCTCATTAGACCAATAATCTTACGCAGACATAAGATATTGTTGAAATTGTACTGTAGGCTTATAATGAGCATAAGTCGCTTCTGGGGTGTATCAGCCTAAGTGGTACACACATTAAAACTTCATTTTCCTTTCTTATAATAATTTCAACTGATATCAAATATAATTTTGTTTACACAGAATTTGACAGCAAGTAGCTTGTATATCTTTTTGGTAAATAGACTGAATTCAAATATCTTGCTAATATATCTCTGATTCACCGTTTGCACAAGTCTGGTCAGTTTTGCGCAAAAACATTTTGCATTTATTTGCAAACGTTTTAAGTAAAAATAACAGAAACCACTTTTTCTGTCCAGTCTCCCGTCAGTAAAATCGACTGTTTTTCTCAGATCGAATCGGAAATAGCGTTGGTCGAGGACGAGGAAGCAGAGATCTTGCTCGAAGAGGAAGACGGTGACGGCGCGCCCGTGGCACAGAATTTGGTTGAGCCTGATGCAGCCAACGACGACGACGGCGATGAAGAAGAAGAAGAAGCAGCAGAGGCAGAAGCAGACGATGAAGAGGAAGAAGATGAGAGGCCGATCCCACGAGGTGAGGGGATTCTCTTTCATGCATTTTGATCTGATTGTTAACTCGTAAATATGACGGTGATACTGTCTTTGTAAACTGTAAATATGACGGTGATATTGTTTTGGCATTTGAATGGGTATATTTAATTTATTTTCTTAACCTAGACGAAAGAGAAAGAGAGTTTATAACAATATTTTTTAACGAAAAGTGGTAACCACTATTAGACTCATCAGCAGTACGACGAAACCCTTTGACACGTCCTCCCACACCCCTCCCCCACCTCCCCGCCTACAGTGAACCACTCCTTAGATCCTATACTCAGATACTGTTTAGAAATCCTGTAGGATACGAAAAAATAAACATTCCCGATGTCTTCGTGGCTTGAGGTTTGAAGCACATACCGTGTATTCTCCAGTAGAGGGGTAGTGCCGTCAGCGCACCTCTCGTGGGACACTGTTGGCAATATTTAAGATTCTTTGCAGCGTCCCTTCGGCCCCTAGCTACAAACCCCTTTCATTCCTTTTACTGTACGTCCGTTGATATTCACTTTCTTCCATCTTACTTTCCTTAACCCTCTCCTAACAATTGTTGCATAGTGCAACTGCGAGGTTTTCCTCCTGTTACACCTTTCAAACCTCCTTTACTGTCAATTTTCTTTCAGCGCTGAATGGCCTCATAGGTTCCAGTGCTTGGCTCTTTGGCCTAAATTTATATTCCAAATCCAATTCCCACCGTGTACTCTTATCCCAATAACGAACGGAATATATACAGAATATATATAATATATATATAAATATAAAATTTTATTTTATGATATTTAGCCTATCTAAGCCTAGCGCTGAGGCACTTTCGGCCATTCAGCGCTTCAGACAATGAAAAGAGAGAGTTAAAGTGGCTGGACAGCAAAATAAAGAGATTCAGAAAATAAAGGAGACGAAGTTCAAGGCTCTAGAGGCAGAAATGGGATAAAACCCCACAACTGCACGAAGGGATGATAGTCAGAGAGGCTGGACAGCAAGACTGAAGAAAGGAAGAGGGAATGGAGGTCAAGTAAAAGGCTAAACAAAACATTTTTTAAAAAAGTGGGAGCAACTAGGAGCCCAAGAGACGCTGCAAACGCCCGTTGGTAATGCCTACAGTGAACCACGTGAAGGTGGTTAATGTGGCTTAATTTATTAATTATTCATTTGTTCATTTATCTGTTTTTCTAATAAATTATCTCCTCTTTCTGTATTTCCTATTATCTTCTGTTACGTCTTTCCAATGAACATCACAATATTCTTTGGAAACTCGAATTTCAAGTTAATTGTTATTATCATTCAGAAGATGAAACCTATTCATATGGAACAAGCCCACGGTAGGGTCCACTGACCTGAAATTCAAGCTCCCAAAGAAGATGGTGTTCATTAGGAAGAAGCAAGAGGAAGTGAAGGGAAATGCAGAAAGAAATAATACCACTTATTAAAAAAGAAAACATAAATTAATTAATAAATAAATAGATAAAAATGTATTAAAATGAAAGAACAGTGTTATGGTAGTAGGGTACGCCGCTTGTGGCGAGCTTGTTCCATATGAATAGGGTTCGTCTGTCTTAATAATAATAATAATAATAATAATAATAATAATAATAATAATAATAATAATAATAATAATAATAATACAGGTTTTGTTAAATAAAATGGCAGTTTCAACAGCATTTATTTTTTTTTTAATATAGTAAACGAATTGAGCGTTTGCTATATAAAATAAATGCTGTTGAAACGGCCATTTTGTTGAACAAAACCTGTATTAAAGAAGGTCTTTTCCTAATTTTCCAAATAAAATAATAATAATAATAATAATAATAATAATAATAATAATAATAATAATAATAATAATAATAATAATAATAATAATAATTAAAAAATACTCATAGTAACATGAGTCTTAAAATGGAGAATCAAATCCACAGTTATGTATACGTACATATATCTAAAGATAAATCAATACGGATTTACATACATTTATCTTTAAATATACGTACATATACATAACTGTGGATTTGCTTCTCCAATAATAATAATAATAATAATAATAATAATAATAATAATAATAATAATAATAATAATAATAATAATAACAACTAAGGAGATCATATAAGACCATATACATGCGTCAATATATTTTCGTGTTCATGATGATTTTTTTTTTTTTTTTTATCGCGGACAGGAGACCCCTGCAACGACATGTACTGCGGCGCAGGGCGGGAATGCGTCATCAGCGACGAGGGCGAAGGGGAGTGCCTGTGTCAGGCCGTCTGCGAGGAGGAGATAGACCCACGCAGGAAGGCAAGTGTGGCTTCTGCAACAATTTCCTTCTTTCCGGTGTATGCAGGGAGATGGGTATTTTCTCTCTCTCTCTCTCTCTCTCTCTCTCTCTCTCTCTCTCTCTCTCTCTCTCTCTTTTCAGATCCTTCGTGGATATGGACGTGTATTTTTTTTCTGGTTTGGGGGAAATCTGTTTGTTTTGGAATAAATTTTTATTTTTTATTTTTTATTTTTATATCAAATTAATTAGTAGTGTTGGTTTTTCAATAAACACACACACACATATATGGGCATACATACATACATATGCGCTGTACATGTACTGTATATATATACATACATATCTTACGGCTTTGGAGTGACAAGCATATATATAGTTAAAAGGGCATTATATATATATATATATATATATATATATATATATATATATATATATATATATATATATAGATATAGATAGATAGACAGTGACGCAATTGCTACGTACATGTAATCGGGAGACTTTTCTCATGGGAATGTTTATATGAATTGTAATTTTATGATTACTACTGCATATATTATTATTAATAAAACCAAAAATATTAATATGTCACCTGAATGTTTCGAAAAGATTAATCAATACATTATGTATGTATGTGTATATATAAATATATATATATGTGTGTGTGTGTGTGTAATGCTTCAAGTAAAATTTTCCCTTAAAGCTTTAGACACTAATGCAGAACATGAGAGCATAATCAAGAGAGAAAAAGAACCTCCGTCTCACAATTTCTCGGAACTGTGAAGCAAACTGAGTTAGTTAAAGGTCAGGGGAAACCAACACAACACTCCGAGCCATACTGGGAGTGTCAAGTATTGCCACTTTGTAAGACAAGAGTTGCGTAATTTTCCAATTTAGTGACTTTCCTCAGCTAGAAATAAAGAGGGGAAAAGTATTTTTACTATGTTTAAAAGAAAACCTAAATATAGAAGGGGAAAACTAAACACACTGAAGTGGCACAGATGAACAAATAGGCTGAACAAGGTGTTCAGATGTATTTCTCGGACTGCCCTGTTCTGAAGCTGGAACGGTGAACGGAAAAGTGCTAGCCAAATAATTAGATTATGAACGTCGCCGCAGTTTATTCTGCTGTATTTTGGACACATTTTACCGAGGAAATGAAAGGAAATGTTAATTATATGAAATAGTGAATTAACAGTAAACTACCGTTTTATCACTACTGAATTAACATTTCTTGGACTGTCCTCTTCAGGAGTTGCACGACAAACGGAAAAGTGCCAGCCAAATGAGTAGCTAATGAACGTTGCCGTAACTCATTGGAACACATTTGCGTAGTATTTTTCATTATTCATCACCTTGTATTTTGAACTTTCATGCATAGAATAAAGCTTTTTATACTTGAATCAACAGTGGTAAACTTTGGTAGTACTCTGTTAATTCAGTATTTCAAATTCAGTATTTCATGCGTTAAAGTATGAGGAGGTAGATAAATATGAATGAAATACTGAATTAACAGAGTACTAAAGTTTATCACTATTGATTCAAAGTTCATGCAAGTTGAAAATAAAACGCGATGAATAATGAAAAATACTACACAATTATCTGATAAACATTTCACTTCTACAGCTTCAGTTCAGTGTCTTGAAAAAAGACAGAGAAACATCATCATCATTTGTCCCCAAGTTTCAATATTTTTTCACTGTTGTTTTTATTTATTAATTTATCATTTTTTCTTTTCTGATACCTGATCTCTTTTTTTTTCTGTATTTCTTATTATCTTCTGTAACTTCTTTCAGGTGAACACCATATTCTTTGGAAGTTTGAATTTCAAGCCAGTGATCCCTGCAGGCTCGTTCTAGGTGGATAGGGTTCATCTTCTGAATAATAATAATAATAATAATAATAATAATAATAATAATAATAATAATAATAATGGTGATGAAGAAATCCAAGGTGGCGTAAATATAGATATATATGTATAAACAATACATATATTTATATATTTACGTTTACACCACTGTGGGTTTCTGCACCATTTGAGTGACTCGTGCTATTATCAGACTTGTATGAAATAACAATAATGATGATTATTCATTTATTTATTTTGCTGATCTCTTTCCGTTCCCAACAGGTGTGCAGCAACATGAACGAGACCTGGGTCTCAGACTGCGAACTTTACCGCCAGCGCTGCTTGTGCGAAGACGAAGAACCTTCTTGCACGAAGGAGGAATACGCTCACATGCACATCGATTACTACGGAGAATGCCAGGAGTTCAGGGTAAGAGAGTCTCTCTCTCTCTCTCTCTCTCTCTCTCTCACTTCACGTTAGGCATCTTGTCACAATTCAAGACGGGATAAAATTGTTGGTAAGATGATACCAATTTGAACTGATTGGATTGGATTGGATTATAGAATTTAGGCCAAGCGCTGGGACCTATGACGTCATTCAGCGCTGAAAGGGGAAACTGGCAGTTAGAAGGTTTGAAAGGTGTAACAGGAGGAAAGCGTCGCAGTTGCACCGTGGAGTAAATGGTTAGAGAGGGTGGTAAGTCAGATGGAAGAGAGAGAATATGAACGGAGGTACAGAAAAAGGAATGAAAGGGGTTGCAGCTAGGGGCCAGAGGGACGCTGCAAAGAACCTTAGGTAATACTACTGATGGCATTAACTCCCTACGTAGCAATTTGACCAGAAGAAAACGTTAGGAGATTGGGGTAACTAGTATAAGGTCAGGTACTTATACATTATTGGTACCAGAGTTATAGATGACCATAGGTATTTGTTACATGTGAATGTTTTCGTTGAGGTTTTAATTTCATAAAAAAACAGTCACAATAAACTTACTCTGGTAAAACTGAAGACTACCACCGCGGCCTAGGTTCGCGCCACTCGCCGATCGGAATATTTACCGCCTGCTTCTTTTCATGTTTAAGCCCTTTTATTTGCGTTTACGGTATTTACTCTCTTTTTATTTATGTTTTGACGTTCGTTCCAGAGGGCTTGTACTAAACACGGCGCCCATTTTGCAAATAAATTAATAGTTACCGAACCACAGGGACGCGGTAGTAGTATTCAATTTTACCCTTCCCCTGACCACTGAAGATGGAGCGAACGTTACCTACAATGACAGGAAAATAACACATCATGGACCAAGCGTTACGAAATCATGTCTCTGATCCATTGACTATTTGCAGGATTGCAAGGAGACAGAGCTGGAGGACTTCCCAAGAAGGATGAAGGAGTGGCTCTTCAGCATCATGCGCGACATGGCCGACCGCAAGTCCCTGAGCGAACACTACCTGGCCCTCGAGAAGGAGGCCGAGCAGGATTCCACCAAGCAGTGGACTAACGCAGTCGTGTGGAAGTGGTGTGACCTCGATTCTTACCCCCGTGACAGGTAAACTGTTCAGTCTTCGTATTTGCAACATGAATGATACATGTTCTGTATATGTAAGTGGAATGGAATGTAGAATTTGGGCCAAAGGACAAACGCTTGGACCTTTGAGGTCATTCAGCGCTGAAACGGAAATTGAGAACAGAAAGGTTTGAAAAGTGTAACATGAGGAAAGCCTGTTAGGAGAGGGTGGGTAGCAAGATGGAAGAAAGAGAACATGAATGGATGTACAGTAAAAGGAATGAAAGGAGTTGCAGCTATAGGGGCCGAAGGAACGCTGCAAAGAACCTTAAGTAATGCCTACAGTGCACCGCGTGAGGTGCACTGATGGCAATACCCCCGACGGGGCTGTATATATAAGTGATCATTGTAAGGCAAGTAATGTAAGACGCAGAACTGAAGTCATACATTCTGAAATTGAAAAGGTGCTTGAGTTCATGAAACTGGCCATATAAATGTGAGAGAGGTAGATTTGATGCCTCTTATTGAGCCAAAAGAATGGTGAAACCTTATAGCCCATTAAGAACTATTTGGAATGTGAAACAAAATGCCTGTGGTGAAATTGCAGGATGCAAGTGAAGGTTAATTCACAGTGGATTTGAATAAACTTTGCTGCCAGCAAGTTTCACACAAGATACTGTACAAGTAATACTTGAGGCAGAATTTAAGTGAATTAAAAAAAAAAGGCTAGTTTTGCTTTGTCACTTAAGATACCAAGCACAGCTTTTCAACAACTGAGGTGGAGTTGGAGGAAGTTTTACAATTAACTCTAACATGCATATTAGATTAAGTGTAGGAAGACAGAAATTGGGTGAAACAGTATCAGCTTGACGAAATCACATATGATGGTGAAATTTGTAGAAAACACTTCAAACCAATCTGAAGTCTTTTCTTGTGCACAGTTTAAACATTTTTTTACACAAAACTTAAAGAAACTGAAACCAAAGGACGCCAAGCACACAATGAAAGTTGAGCCCTTACCCCAGATAAAATTTGCATTTACTTCCTTGTACTGTATTTATGAGTATTCAGATTGTCAAAAGTACAGAGAGGATTCTAACCAGGGGATCGTAGCAGATTAAGTCCATGGGAACTCTTTTTCGAATTTCATTTTTTTTACTGGAATAAAGATGACTTTATTAGCATATATTAGCAGGTTGAGATCACTGGGCTGAGAGCAAGGTAATGTTGAAGAAGGTGGACAGCTAGATAGGAAGAGAACAAAGGGAACAGACAAAAATGCAGAAAGCAAGGAAAGTGGGGTCCCAAGGGACAATGCAAAGAACCGCACAATAAAGGCTTGAATCAAGAGAAATGCATTCTGGTTATAAAAAAATAAAATATAGAGTTCTGGTCAAAGCTCTGCAAGAATAGAGTGAGTGCAAAAACAGGCTGCCTGTGGCAAAGGGCTCCCAGTAAGCATTGCCTGTCATTGAGTTTCTTAAAACAGGTGGTAAGAAGCACCTCTGGTCTCACTGAGTACAGTATCTAGTTTGACAGAGGATTATTGCAACATCTGCACAACTGCATATTGTTGTGCCTTGAAAGTACCCACAAAAAATAAAAGTAAAATTCTGATATGAAATTTTTGCTTGTCTTTTATAATCTATATTTAAATTTTCATCCAGACATTTTTTGCTGGAAGTTCACAATGTGGGAAAAATGGGTTTTGTTTTTCTTATAAAAAAGACTGCAATAATTTAGGTATGCACTGTACTCTACACAAAATAAAATAAAACAAAATCAAACAATTATTATCACTGAAATGTGCTATTTTTATTTACATTGGCAAATTGACTTTGCTGTTGGAATCATCATTTAAATAATTGGTTGGAAAAGAGTGAACATGACAAAAAAAAAAAAAATGTTGGAAACCACTGTTCTAGAAGAAAAGGTAACGGTAGGCTGATCTCCTAAACAAGAACTTGACATATAGATGGACCTCGAACCACTTATACAACCTATGTCAGTATATACACAATTTCAAAAACTACTGGTACCAAAAACCTACTGTAAAATATTCTTGAATTGTTGTAACCTTTTTTAATGAATCAGGGTATACTTGCAGCCCATCCGGCATATGATGTGATATGAGCCCATGAACTGTTGAAGAGCCTCAGTATAAGAAGGACGACACAATTATTGATTTTAGAAAATCTGCCTTGGATGTCTATGACAGCCGCAGTACAGCTTTGCATCAGTTCTTATTTGTGTCAGTGGACAGAAGGATTAGTTCATTTTGTCCATTGATAACATATCTTGTGAGGAAGCTGTCATGAATCAGCCTTAAGTTATGAGCTGTCAGTTAGAAAGATTTTTTATGCAATTCTTTTAAAGGAGACCATTGGAGGGAGAGCTTCTCTGAATACTTATCTCTGTAGTCTGGCATCTGCAGAGCATTGCATTATTGCACAGAATCAACAGAGGTGACAGATTTAATAACAATAACGGACTTTCTGTGATCATTATGAAACTCCTCTTTGCTACTGTAACAACTACAAGTGGAACCACTGGTTATTACAGTTATTACTACAAAGTGGTGTAGCCAGATTATCTAATAAAATTTCCAACTGCAACAGACGGGCCAAAAGGATTCATTGCCATATAAGGCATCTGAAATCAGAGCAAGAAACAATGAGGCCCAGTACTGTACTGAACACAGTTGGACACCAAGGTGGGAAAAGAATGAAGGGGAAAAAAAAATGTCAGTGACAGTCTTGTACTGAAAAAAAAAGTGTCAGTGACAAAGTCTTGTACTGAAAAAAATTGTCAGTGACAAATTCTTGTACTGAAAAAAAGTCAGCGACAAAGTCTTGTACTGAAAAAAAAAAGGTGTCAGTGACAAGGTCTTGTACTAAAAAAAAGTGTCAGTAACAAAGTCTTGTACTGAAAAAAGTGTCAGTGACAAAGTCGTCTTGTGCTGAAAAAAAAGTGTCAGTGACAGTCTTGTACTGAAAAAAGTGTCAGTGGCAAAGCCTTGTGACAGAAGGTATACTACAAGAATACACTCATATTGGCTACAGTAATGATGAAAAGGGTCTGGTATAGACATTGTTGAATTTATTGCCCAAACACATGTATGAATGCAATGCGTAACTTGATGTCATTAGAATAGGACAGTACTGCAAGATACTGTAGTTAAGTTTGCAGTGACCAATAAATACAGCCAAGATTAGGCAGTAACCACTAATGGCATGGAGGGAAGTTTAAAGTAATAAATTATGCATTTTTCTATTGACTGTACTGTGTTAATTTTGTGAGACCTAGCAAAAACTCTGGGACTGCTGGTGAAAAATGTCACTGCAGTATAATGGTCAGTACTACATCAGGGCTCTAATATTAAATTCACTTTATATTACAAAGATATTATAGCAACTCACAACGTCTTTTAAGAATATTCAGGAACTGCAATCAAAACAAACAATTTTTTAACTGATGGTATTAACTATACAGTATGAATCTTTTATGTGTAACAGTATTTAACAAAAGACTCTTCCTTAAAGTTACAGTGCATGCAATGTAACTGAACTGTATTTATTGGTCACTGTAAATTTAACTACAGTACTGTACTGTCCTATGCTAATGACATCAAGTTACCCATTGCATTCATACATATGTTTGGACAATAAATTCAACAATCTCTACCAGACCCCTTTCATCATAACTGTATTCTGTTTGAATCCATTCCCTTAGGGATCTTCCTAACTGGCTGGCCTATATCTTTAGCTTTACCTTACTTTAATTTACCACTTTAAAAAAATAATCCATTGGGAAAGCCTTAGAAACCTAGAAATGGAAATCCGTGGTCCCCTTACATCACTTTATAATAATAATAATAATAATAATAATAATAATAATAATAATAATAATAATAATAATAATAATATCGAAATAAGAAGGATATGGAATATGCCGGAGGAAATTGTACCCATAATCATAGGAGCACTAGGCACGATCCCAGGATCCCTGAAAAGGAATCTGGAAAAACTAGATGCCGAAGTAGCTCCAGGACTCATGCAGAAGAGTGTGCTACTAGAAACAGCGAGCATAGTGAGAAAAGTGACGGACTCCTAAGGAGGCAGGATGCAACCCAGAACCCCACACTATAAAAACCACCCAGTCGGATAAGATGACTGTGATAGACAAAAAAAAAAGTAATAATAATAATAATAGCTTTTGTTAATTTTTGTTTGTTCCTGCGGAACAAAAACACTTTGCCTTTTATATATGGAGTCCTCCTACTGCGCATGCACCGACCTGCTCTGTCCTGACTGAGAAAAACAAAATAAGAAGGCAGTTAGGCCTAGATCTAATTTCTGTCCTGACTGAGAAAAACAGAATAAGAAGGCAGTTAGGCCTAGATCTAATTTCTGTCCTGACTGAGAAAAACAGAATAAGAAGGCAGTTAGGCCTAGATCTAATTTCTGTCCTGACTGAGAAAAACAGAATAAGAAGGCAGTTAGGCCTAGATCTAATTTCTGTCCTGACTGAGAAAAACAGAATAAGAAGGCAGTTAGGCCTAGATCTAATTTCTGTCCTGACTGAGAAAAACAAAATATGAAGGCAGTTAGGCCTAGAAAACATGAAGGCAGTTAGGCCTAGATCTAATTTCTGTACTGAATGAGAAAAACAAATTGAGAGGGCAGGTTGGGCCTAGATCTAATTTCTATACTGACTGAGAAAAACAAAATAAGAAGGCAGTTAGGCCTAGATCTGATTTCTGTACTGAATGAGACAAACAAAATAAGAAGGCATTTAGGCCTAGATCTAATTTCTGTACTGACTCAGAAAAACAGAATAAGAAGGCAGTTAGGCCTAGATCTAATTTCTGTATCTTTCTTCCAGGTCCGTTTCTCGTCACGAACTCTTCCCCATCCGCGCCCCTCTGATGTCCATGGAGCACTGCATCGGGACGTTCTTGGACTCTTGCGACCCTAACGATGACCACTACGTCAGCTTGAAAGAATGGGCTGATTGCACCAAGCTCTCTGTGGTGAGTGTTTTGCTTGTGCCACAAGCAGTGGTCGAATGTCTAACCTATTTTTCGACTAGGCATACATTTTTGTTGATCTTTTTCGTGGCTTTAAATAGCTGATACATTGATTTCCATAGTCTCCTGTTTCTGTTTTATTCTGAAAACCCAAATACCAAAAAAAAAAAAAAATTAATAATCAAGGAAAACTTGGTTAATATTATTCATTCCAAGTCTTTGGTTTTTTAAAGTATTTACAGGAGTTAATAAATCCCAATGATTAAAAAAATTATTTAATATTACTTTTTTGAAGTCTCTGGTTTTTAAGGTACCTGTATTTACAATGATTAAGAAATCCCACTGATTAAAAGCCAACATTCTCCAGCTGATGAACAGTAATTTTGAAATACAGTATCTTAAAAATTTAAAAACCCAAATTGCTCCTTACATCTTTGATTTTTAGTTTTCTGTAAAAGAATAAACTATTGTGCCAGCTTTGTCCGTCAGTCCGCACTTTACTCTGTCCGCCCTCAGATCTTAAAAACTACTGAGGCTAGAGGGCTGCAAATTGGTATGCTGATTATCCACCCTCCAATCATCAAACACCAAATTGCAGCCCTCTAGCCTCAGTAGTTTTTATTTTATTCAAGGTTAAAGTTAGCCCTAGTCGTGGGTCTGGCACCGCTATAGGTGCCAACAACACAGGCCAGCTGAAAGTTTCATGGGCCACTGCTGAGAGTTTCATGGGCCGTGGCTGAGAGTTTCATACAGCATTCTACACTGTCCAGAAAACTGTTTTTAGTGTTATCAGTCTTACTTTTCGGTTGTCTTGCTAATCTTTCGCCAATACTTTTCAGAACGACACAACCAAACTGGAAGATCTGTGCGAGGGCATCCGCGATAATTAAGGACACTGTCGTGAGCCTGAGAACTGGTTGAAATGGGAGCCTTTTTGATTTTATTCAGTAATTACTAAAGAACAATATTCTTGTAACTGTCTGATGTTTAGTGAACAGAGGTTTGTGTTGTATTCTTTCTTCCGGAATATAGTTTTAGGCTTAAAGCAGTTCCTGAGTCAGTTATGAGGGGCTGCGAAAATATTTACCTGAGAAAATATGGGTTTAGTATTTTTACTATAATTATTGAAGCTGTTTTTGCCAAGTACCATACCAGATATTTTTGTAAATAATATATACATAATCTTTTTATATACTGTAAGTTAATTCAGACATTTCCTTAGACAAAGTAAGAGTAGTGTAAGATAAAAAAAAAAAGTTTTGGGATTTTTGAAATTTGAAAAATGGCCTAATACTTTCATATTTTGATATCAAGTTATATTAAAATGACTGAGAGTCTTAGTTTGGCTTCCATTTTCACTAAAATTATCTAATTTGCATCAAAGTGTTAAGGCTCTTCAAGTGAGACAACATAACAGGAAGAGTTGTCACAAAATCTACAAAGCGGATCGAGGGTTCAACGTGCCAGGAACAAAAACATAAACGCGTTTAGCTAATCATCATGACAAATTGGGACAGGTTATTCCCACCCCTTAACCACACTGCCAAGAGCTTTATATATTTTTTATTGTGTAGTTTTAATCTGTATAGTCTTATCCTGTAATCATGATTCCACTGGTGCTTTTCATTCGTCTGTGATTCTTCGAAAGTTTGTGTTAGCTTGAAAAGTTTCTGAAGTTGTGTTCGGCTCCTTGTCAAATCTAATGTAAAAGATCAGTAAAATCTGTAACCTTTTCTTACAGAGGCTCTTCAATTCAACCTGAAAGACACTGAACAACAGGTGTGTGACAATTAAATTAAGATGACCTTTCATCTTAATTTAAAATGGAATTAAATAGAATAGAATGTAGAATTTAGGCCAAAGGCTAAGCGCTGGGACCTATGAGATCATTCAGCGCTGAAAGGGACATTGACAGTGAGAAGGTTTGAAAGTTGTAACAGGAGGAAAACCTCGCAGTTGCACTTTGAAACAACTGTTAGAGAGGGTGGAAAGTCACACGGAAGAAAGAGAATATGAACGGAGGTACAGTATAAGAAATGAGAGAGGTTGCAGCTAGGGGCCGAAGGCACACTGCAAAGACCCTTAAGTAATGCTTACAGTGCACCACGTGAGGTGCACTGAAGGCACTACTCCCCCTACTTATAAAATGGAATTAAAGGAAGGGTGTTTCAAGATACACATCTAAGGTCCAATGAAGTGCTCCTGACTTTCACTTGACCCCATCAGGAGGAGGACATTCCCAGCGTTCAAGTTTTGCAGTAAAAAATGGTTGTCAGTCCTACCCGTTTCACTGGGAGTCTCCAAATTTTGAAACTTTTTCCTGCTCTGCCAACAACAAAGGACCCCGTAGGGGAGTAGTGCCGTCAGTGCACCTCATCTGTGCACTGTAGGCATTACTTTAGGTTCTTTGCAACGTGCCTTCGGCCCCAAGCTGCAGCCCCTTTCGTGCCTTTTACTGTACCTCCTTTCATATTCTCTTTTTCCATCTTACTTTCCACCCCCTCCTAACAATTGATTCATAGTGCAACTGCGAGGTTGTCCTCGTGTTAACCTTTCAAACCTTTTACTGTCAATTTCCGTTTCAGCGCTGAATGAACTCATAAGTCCCAGTGCTTGGCCTTTGGCCTAAATTCTAAATTCAATTCAAGTTCAACAACAATGGAAAGCGTCTTGATATTAGGGCACACAATTTGTGAGAGCACATTTAATTTCCAGCAGGTTTGTGCATAACAGTTATTTGGAGAAATGGTTTTAAGGCCCGGGTCTCCACCTTAAAATCTCCCTCAGCCATTCTCATAATTTGATGGGTATTTTGTATACCAGCAGCAAAATAGAAAAAATAAACAGCACAAAAGAAATAAAGGATAAATGAATAAGGGAATGCCTGAACCATACTGCCTTAAAATGGAAAACTGCAGTATCTGCAAAAATACAAAACTGAGAAAAATGGTAGATACTGCAGTTTTCCCTTGCCTTACTACTGATTTTGCAGATACTGCAAATGGGACCCCCTAAATAAAGCATTGAAGAATCATTCTGAAACTGCAGTAACTTGTGTAATGGTGTTTCATGAGCCCAATAATAGGTGGTATATCTCAATTTCTAAAAATTTTACAGATACTGCAGTTTTCCATTTTAGGCCAGCATAGTTCACCTAAGGCAAGGAAAATTCACATTACAGTTGGTTGGGTAGACAATATCATGTCATTAACAGAGAGAAGTTCTGTCTCTCAGACTTGTGTCCTCTCTCCCATTGATGCTGTTGGAGTTAGGTAAAAATGGTCATAGTACTCCAAATAGCAAGACAGGATAACAAGATATGTAGAAAAAAAAAAGCATTATAATGTTCGGTAGTATAGTTCTGCTCAGTGCATTTATATGATACCTGCCACCTCTTCTTCACCTCAAGAGAGAATGGAAAAAGGAGAATCAGATTTAGCGTTTATGTCAACGCCAGGGTTTGCCAGATCACGGTTTGGGCACTCAAGTAACACTTCATAAGAAATGGTGCATAAGACAGCATAGGGAATAGATCGTATTGGCTTTTTAATGAATTATCATAGTTAGTTTAACAAGACCATCAAGTCATGTTAGGTCCAACAAGGCATTTTGGCAAAAGATTTTTCAATGAGAGACGAAAATTGCCTCTAAGATCAAAAAGTGGTACATACGTAGGTAGGTATCAAAAAAACATGAAAAATAAATGGCAGAAAGTAATGGGCTGAATAAACACAGGAGATGTCCCTTAACACAATTTGTCATAAGATTTCTGAATGAAGTACACAGAAAAGCTAACTTCTCTTTCAGGGAAGACCTATCAACAACGAATTTTTATGTTATTTCTTCGTAAAAGATTCATTTTCTCTAGTGCTTGTTACAACGTGAGCTGAGGTTACACCACAGTTCGTATTAACTGTTAGGGAAGACTGAAATTAAGGTATCATCAAAATGATTGTTGAAATCAGTACAGTAGAATTGACATGACAAAATACAAAACTTTCGTTTTCTGATAATAACCACTTGGGAAAGATGAAGGTGCTTTTGATCTTTACAAACAATGTAGTTACTGGTAATACCTTCTATGTCAGTGGTTCTCAATTTACTTTTCTAGTGATGGCACCCTAACTAATGTAATCATTACAGTGGCACCCCTTCTTCACCATCCCACCATTTTATATATATATATATATATATATATATATATATATATATATATATATATATATGTATATACATATATGTTAATACATTAGAGTAGTCACGCTGATAATAATTATATGAAGACGTCTGCAAATTTTTTTTTTACAAATGTTCATTGAGATGGTCTAACCAAGACAAAATTCATGACAATCTTGAGGCACCCCTAGACACTGTCTGTGGTACCCCAGGGTGCCACAGCACCCAGTCTGAGAATCACTGTTCTGTGGCCTTTCCCACTTACCCCACAAGCTCAATAGGCAGAGAGAGAGAAAAGGTACTTGGGACTTTTACTTTGTTGTTCAATGCCTTCATGTCTTACTAGATCATCTAAGGGATTGTGATGCAGCAGTGGCATACAGCATAAATTTCCTAGTATATTCTGAACAGTTCTATCTCAGATGAGCTCCAGCACTGCAGAATTTCTAAGCAGTTAGGAGGTTAAGGAAGAACTTCCCAGTATTGCATATACAATCACACACAACTTGCTGCTAAATTCAGTGAGTTTTAGAAAAAAAAAAAAACTGATTGGCTCTCCATTTTTTTCCTCCTTGTACTCTGTAAAGTAAATTCAAATCATACTTTTTGATCTGAAAGAACTTCTGATCATATTTTCCAGTAATATAAATGACAAAGCATTTGTGTTTGGAGGATATGAACGAAATGCTACACTGTATCTTCCAACAACTACACTGCACTGACAATTTGTATAATACAATGCAAAGTGCATCTATATAATTATTTTTTCAGTGTATAACAATAACAGTCTCTGGCTTGTAATGAACTCCATGTAAGGACTTGCCATCATCCACTTCTAGAACAGCCTTGATCACCTCTGGTCCCTATGCACGTATGCAGTATGAAGGCACATGTCCCTATGCACGTATGCAGGATGAAGGCACATTAATCTGAATTTTGGGCTGGCACATAATGTCCTAGGGTTGGGACTTTACATCTAGACCTCTTTTGGGACTGGCAACTCACTGCCTTTATCCAGGTCAGGCATGGTGGGCTAAAGAAAATGAAGGAAAGAGAAAAAGGAGTGGACCCCAAACTTCAAGGAAATAACAGACATGAAGATAAGTATCACTCAGTTTCTTTAACTGACCAATTCATCCCTGTTTGGACGAACTGGCGTATCCCATTTTTTTTAAAGTTTTTGAGTTTTCCAGTCAGAGTGTCTCAGTTTTTTATATTCTATCTTATACATCAAAATTTCAGCTGTCTGCGTTGTCAGATTTTCCAGCAAAATTTCCACAAAAGATGAGCTACTTAAAAGCTCTGAAAAATATAAAAATCTTTGAAGCCTACGTTCTCAGAATGAGGAAAAGAAAGCTGACGCCATTTCGTTAAACTAGGGACGAATGATCGGTCACTTGAGTGACTGGTGGTGTCCTCTGAGCTGGCACTCACGAGGCCTGGGTTTCAGTTCTCACTTGTGGCTCACACAGTCAGTCCTTCCAGCTCTGAATGGCTACGGCACCTAGCTGGAGGGCAGGGTCTTTCTGCAAGGCATGACCCTGATACATGATAGTGGTAGTTGATTTTGAACAGATCTTGATTTTGTCTGATCATAAATTAAATCAAATAACCCCAGTTAGTGAACTCAGGCAACAAATGTTTACTGAGGGTGTTGTGGTGACAGATTAATAAGTGATAGTAAGTACTGTGTACTTTGATTATCGCTCACAAGTGAAAAGAATTATTTTAATTTTTTTATATACTTACTTTAAATTATAAGAGCAAAACAGTACACAAATCGCTAATATATCTAATATAAAATTCTAAAAAAAGCTTTACGGCTAAAAACTTGAAATGTGAACGATAAAATCAATCAGGGCTGGCAACCACACGCTATCTCCCGAAACAATAACAGCATGAAAAAATTCGCATCCCTCACTCCGGAAAGGTTGGCATGACTGAATCAAAGCAGCCAAAACAATGCTGCTGCTGTTGGCAATCAGTATTTATTTAGCCTACTTACTTCTAGCTGACCAGACGTTGGGATGATGGACGAGCGTCTTGGGCAGCTTCAAATAAACTCTTCTGGAGCCAAAGACAGGAAACCTCATTAGCCATACGAAGAGTCATAACAGAAGTGCATAAAAATAATCCCCCGTAGGGAGGTAGCGCCGTCAGTGCACCTCACGGGTTGCAGTGTATGCATTACTAAATGTTCTTTGCAGCGTCCCTTCGGCCCCTAGCTGCAACCCCTTTCGTTCCTTTTACTGTACCTCCATTCATATTATCTTTCTTCCACCTTGCTATCCACCCTCTCCTAACAATTATTTCGAGGTGCAACTGCGAGGTTTTCCTCCTGTTACACCTTTCAAACCTACCTACTCTCAATTTCCTTTCCAGCGCTGAATGACCTCATAGGTCCCAGTGCTTGCCTTTGGCCTAGACTCTATGTTCCATTCCATTCCATAAAAATAATCATGTCCTCCCCATAGAAATTAGTTGCCAGATTACATATAAGTCGGCAACAATATTCAGGTGGATCAAACGTTTCAAAAATTAACGAAGAAGAAGAAGAGAACCTCAAGAATCATCGGCCTAGAGATGACCAGATCATTAAATGCTAAAGCCACCTCACAGCCTCTACATAACAACTGCTGTGAAAGTGAAAAAAAGAAGAACTAGGTCTTCAAACCTCTATCTAATGTTACTTAAGGTGAGAAGGAGGAGATTGCACAACCATGGAATTATTCATCACCGGAGGAGAAGAAGAAGAAGATCGGCTATCAAACCCTCCCTGTCTCAAAATCACCAAGAGCAACGAACGAGTAGCTTTCGCTCTTCAGTATTATCTACAGTTTGAATCAGGATTCTGGGATGATCACGTTATATGGTGTGATGAGAGGAATACTTTTATTAGCGACCATCACGTATACTCCACTCCTGGCGACCTATCATGGTCCTCTCGTTGGTTAGGGGAGTGTCACAACCATCAGGGCAAAAGGTGCTATATTAACGCATATACCTTACATAACATAATTTTTTTCGAAGAAAATATTAAAACTTATGATGATCAGTGACAACTAATTTTCTTATTGGCCTATACAGAGTAACATCTAGTTTGGCATTTTTTCCTTTTTTTTTAAGAACACAAAAATACCAAACTAGATTTTATTGTACATAGGCCTATAAGAAAATAAATTTGCCACTGATCATCATAACAAGTACTAATGATATGTTTTTCTATAAAAAATCTTACGCAAAAGCAAACTGTTAATAGATATTAGTGCTTTGGTCACCTAAACTAACAGAAAATCTTAAATATGAATCTGCATATACATGTTCCTCCTTGCTTTGATACTAGACACTGCTACGCCAAAATCACCTCATATAAGTACTATTCTCTGGTTATTCAAACTATTATAATACAGCCACAACCACAGGTCATTTTTGTTGTTATTAAACACGAAATTATTATATTAAACTCCCACCTCCCCCTAAATATAAAGAATGATCATCAATCAGCAGATTGTTTCGCGTTGTTAGACAAGTAATCACCTAATCGCCGGTATGAACATGACTCAGATGAATTGCAGTTTTTAGTCTCATTCGCTGCAGTGCTGATTACTCTAGCGTTTATTGACACTCCCTACAATGTCGATACTCGTCATCTTCCGTTATTTAGCGTCTCTTCACCCATGAGAACAACGGCTAAAGAGACTTCCCATATAAGAGAGCGAACGAAAAGAAAAGAGAATCTGAACTTCCTCTGCTCTCGAGCATAGTGGCGTCAGTTTATCAAGTGTGTTTTATGTTTATTGTCCGCTTTCTTCTTCTTCTTCTTCTTCTTCTTCTTTCTCACGACCAGCTGCAGTACATGGTACTACCAGGGGATGATTTCGGCAGAATTCACCAACCGATACGAAAAATGGTGACAATTATTGGTAATCAGAACTTTCTCCATCGTCGGCATAGAAAGTCATTTCCTTTCTGTGGACATTTGCTGAAGATGATATTTATGATATTTTAGGCTATTGTGCAAGTTTCTCTTTTCACTTCATCCACACA
>NC_089750.1:5969436-5974436 GCF_040412425.1 Macrobrachium rosenbergii | reverse complement strand
TTTTTTCATCCATCAGTATGCCTAGCAACGTTCAGTCCTAGTTTGTGTGTAGGTCTAATAACATATATGCAATTTCCATGCATTTGTAAGTCTAAAAACGCCCTGCTTCCAGCCATTTGTAGGTCTACCGATGTCCATCTGACACCATTCGTTAAAGTGACCAGAACCATCGAACACATACGGAACATCTCATCGTAAAGTCGACCACAAAACCCACGAGAATCTTCGACAATTAGGGCGATTATCAACGTAGCAATTCAGGTGAGATTTGGCTGTCGAAAAAAAAAGAAAAAAAAAGTTGTCGTCGTCGATCGGTGTCGAGTGAGTAGCTCAATTGGGTCGAGGGGGAGAGGAGGAGGCAAGAAGAAGAAGAGAAGAAGAAGTCAGGCAGCAGCTAGCAGATCTAGCGGGACTTTTTAAAAAAGAAGGCAGAGCCATTCGGCCGACATTGCTGATAATGTATCCCCGTTTGGCAGCACGGGTAGGAAGGAATGAAAAAGTCACTAGAGGGCAGGAAGAGCAGGAAATGAGGGTACGTTCGTTAAGATGGCTGATGTGAGAAGAAAACTTTGTATGAGGGAAGGGGGAGGAGGAAGGGGGATGGGGGAGGGAGAGAAAGGAAGGCTGTTGTGGAGGAGGAGGAGGAGGAGGAGGGGGAGGGGGAACCGAGTTGCTGCCTGCAGGTCACTGACACCGCGTGAGAGAGTCTGGGGGAACCGGAGGAGAAAGTATCAGCATAACCAATTTCCTCGGATCTCTCTCTCTCTCTCTCTCTCTCTCTCTCTCTCTCTCTCTCTGTTATCGTTCTTTCATCGAATATATTTTCACTTCGTGAGGAAAGGGTGCACTGACACGTAGCACGAACAAGTCTACGGAAGGGAAAGTAAAGCTTCCTCTAGCTTTAAAAATTTCTATTCCATCTTGGTCTTCCAACGTTCCTTAAACTAAATAACTCTCAAAAATAGCTTTTTTAAATGTCAGTAGCAATAACAATAATAATATTAATATTCATAATGGTGGGAAAATCCATAATGAAGTAAATGGAAAGTTATGTTTAAAATATATATATATATATATATATATATATATATATATATATATATATATATATACATTTACAGTATGTATGTATATATATTATATAATCAGATGATCACAAATATGTATACTATTGTTATCATAATTTATCGAAGTCTCGTGATCAGAGGAGTCACTATAATAGTAAAAGCATCAGAGGTGATATAGTGATATATATATTAATATATATATATATATATATATATATATATATATATATATATATATATATATATATATATATATATTTAAAACATAACTTTCCAATTACTTCATTGTGAATTTCCTCACCATTATTAATATTATTATTGTTATTGTTACTAACATTACAAAAAGCTAAAATATATATATATATATATATATATATATATATATATATATATATATATATATATATATATATACATACATATATATATATATATATAAAATTAATAGTATTTTATACAAAATTAAATGACTGTTGACATTAATACGATATATTGATATATTAAAACGACATCTTTCTGGGCAACAGTATAACCTTGGCATGTCACAGCAATGCCAAAACGAGTAGTCTCAAAGATGCCTTTATTGAAGTTAAGTGAATTTTTCAATTACTACACTTGAATTTATCAGACGCAAAGTGATGATACAATTTGATTTAGCATAGTTATCGCACTTACGCCCAAGACTGGATAGATTAATAACATCTCGGTAATAGGAAACGCTACGAATTCAGAAGCCACTAGGCTAAATATCTAGACCGAAGTTGAACTCCCCCCCAACAAAGGGAAAAAGACTCATCAAAAGAGAAAATCGTAAGAAGAAAAGTGGTTCCGTTTCCTCATTGCGCCGATTGTCTCGAATGAGTGTGTGTGATCATCATTAGTCTCATAAAAAGAAAAAGAAGAAGAGGAAATAGATGCCAGGCGTCACCTGAAAGTCCGATTACAGTGTGGTACTGATTCCTCTTTATCTTCCTGTTCCTCATATTGCTGTTCTTGTTCTCTTTTTTATTTGGCTGTTCTTGCTGTTTTTTTTTATTCTATTGAAATAATGGCTCGTAATCCCCATGTCATGTAGGCTGTATTCCCCATGGGGAAGAGGGGGAAGGAGACCATATTTTTTTATGAGTCTACTCTGGTTTATCAGACGCCATGTCTGAGCGGATTTCGCCCCCAGTTATGGCGTTCTCTTTAAATTGCTCAGTATTGACTCCAGACGACAAGTTTCTGTTATTTTCGTTCCTTCTACAGCCACACTTTGGAATTCTCTTTCTGCTTCTGTTTCTTCCTGACTTTTTAATTTTTCCTCCTTGAAGAGGTTGAAAGTCTGGATTATTTCGAGGTTAGGCCTAATTATTCTTCCTTTCTTTTCCTCATAATTGTTAAGTAAGTTTAGAATTACTTATAACTGCTAAACCAAATGCCTCACATTCCATTTAAAATTACCAATAATTTAAGTAAGCTCATTTCCATGTGACATAATATCAAAATCATCATCATATGACTGTTATTATTATTATTATTATTATTATTATTATTATTATTATTATTATTATTATTATTATATTATTATTATTATTATTATTATTATTATTATTATTATTACGTTCTCGAACCCACAGATTTGATAACTTTCAGGTGCGATAAATCATGAATTATGAAATTTACTGAACACTGATGGTAATCTTGAGGGCAGAGAGGGTATTGCAACCATCAGCAATACGTCGAACCCGCAACATACAGCGTGCCCATAACCTTTATCATGCACACATGCTCTTTCTCACTTCATTCATCAATCACACAAACTTTCCACCAACCTATCCTTTTTCATTCTCTCCGCGTGACCAAACCATCTAAAAAAATAGAGTTTAACCAGACCACTGAGCTGATTAAGAGTCTCCTAGGGCTTACCCGAAGGATTAGATTTATTTTATATATATATGGTTACCTAGCAACGGGATACATATGTGGAATCCGAACCATATTATAGCGATAAATATATATACTGAAATAAATTTACACTAATTCTTCATATCGGAGAATCGAACCATACAGATTATATACCCACCCGTCCAATGAGGAACTGAAAAAATAGGTGATTCATATATATATATATATATATATATATATATATATATATATATATATATATATATATATATATATCCATAAATTATTTATATATATATATATCAATAAACATATACCTATAAATAAACATATATATATATACATATATATATATATATATATATATATATATATATATATACATAAATACATACACACTTAGATACACACACACGGCAAAATACACGCACAAAACTACATACAAATTCCTCGTGCACAAACATTACACAGCACTTATCATCTACACCTACAATACTAATAAGTACAAGCCTTGTTCTCCGCGAGAGTCAGTGAGCATAAGTAGAACAATAGTCAGAACAATTTGCGGCGAGAAGAACTATGTTAATGTTGCTATGTTTTCTAGGCGAGGGGAGGGGAGGAGGGAGGTGAGAGGGAGAGAGGGAGGGAGGGAGGAGGGAGAGGTGAGGGGGGGAGGGCGATTAAGAATCAAGTGGCCTACAGAAGTACGAGTGGTATTTGTGAATACACTTAAAGAAATGTAAGATTGGGTTATTGTGGTAGTAGTCGTATTTCTAGAATTACTAGTATTAATATTAGCACTAGTGGTGGTAGCAGAAACGTATCTGACAGGACATATAAATAGAATTATGTACTGTGATATATATATATATATATATATATATATATATATATATATATATATATATATATATATATACAATTTATTTATATATATATTTATTTATATATATATATTATATATATATATATATATAATATATATATATATATATATATATATATATATATATATATATATAGAGAGAGAGAGAGAGAGAGAGAGAGAGAGAGAGAGAGAGAGAGAGAGAGAGAGAGAGAAGGCCAAAATACTACAAATAAAAGGATATTTTTAATTTTAATGAAAATATCTAGAGATAAATCATCAAATCTGTAAGCAATTAATTTTACCTAGCATGAGAACATACAGTAATACATACATACATACAGACAGACACACACATATATATATATATATATATATATATATATATATATATATAATATACATACATATATATATATATAATATCAATAAATATATATATATATATATATATATATATATATATATACATACACATACTCATGCGTACGCACGCTCGTGCGTGCATGCATGCAGATGAATCTTTCGGTCTGAATCTTGCACTTTGAATTAAATCTGTTCAATACAAATGTGTTTCTAACAGCCTAATTCCACGGCGCTAAGAATACCGTTAGACTCGCTCGCGTGCCAAGACGACAGAGTCAACCCGCCTACTAGTTTTCAGATGAAATTAGAAACAAGATGCATGTGCACACACACACACGTCAATGAACATGCCAGAGAGAGAGAGAGAGAGAGAGAGAGAGAGAGAGAGAGAGAGAGAGCGCACATCGAAAGATAGAATAAGCAAAGGAATAATTAAAGATTCGGTAAGTTTATTATAAGAATGTCCTAAATTAAGGAAGAGAGAGAGAGAGAGAGAGAGAGAGAGAGAGAGAGAGAGAGAGAGAGAGAGAGAGCCACTTGGTAATGGTAATACAGTATATTGTATGTATATATATACATTATATATATATATTATATATATTAAATATATATGCATGTATGTATATACACATATATATATATATATATATATATATATATATATATATATATATATATATATATATATATATATATATATATATATATATATATATATATATATATATATATATATATATATATAGAGAGAGAGAGAGAGAGAGAGAGAGAGAGAGAGAGAGAGAGAGAGAGAGAGAGAGAGAGAGAACGTATAT
>NC_089750.1:5924436-5954436 GCF_040412425.1 Macrobrachium rosenbergii | reverse complement strand
ATGTATAATATATACTGTTATTATTATTATTATTATTATTATTATTATTATTATTATTATTATTATTATTATTATTATTATTATTATTATTATTATTATATTAATACTAAACGAAGGTAGACTCTCTCTTACATAAGTCCTGTTAAACAAGATGGCTGCATTATTTGAGTTAATTTTATAGGCTTCTCAACTTTCCCTATATGGAAAATTGAGAAGATTCAATATTATTATTATTATATTCATATTATACTACTACTACTACTACTACTACTATTATTATTCTTACGAAGCAACAAACAGAGACCTTTATCACCTAGTATGTATATTTGGTGGCTATGATGTTCTTCAATGAGTACAATTATTTAAAACATCACTAATAGGTATGAAAACTAAAAAAAAAAAACACTCACAATTCCTTGAGAAGAATCATACAACAATACAATTTTGTCGAAACTGAATGGTTAGAGAGAGAGAGAGAGAGAGAGAGAGAGAGAGAGAGAGAGAGAGAGAGAGAGAGAGAGAGAGAGAGAGAGAGAAAAGGACCAACTTTCATGCAGATGAGGAAATACCGAGGAGATGTAAGGAAGAATTTTATTCTGATAACCAGTTTGCAGAAACGTCCCGGACTGGAAATTTAGAAAGCTGGAACGGTGATCTAGATAGGACCCTTTTTTTCGGGGGTGGGGTGGGGGGGAAGAAGGGCATGGGGTGGGAAAAAGGGTTTGAGGTTGGGGAGAGGGAAGAGAGAAGGGAAGGGGGTGGGGTTGAAACTCTTCCACCAAAAATGCCGAATTTTTTTAAACCCTCAACACGGGGTTTTAGGTGGGAGGGGAGGGGGGGTTTGTTGAAACTCTTCCTCCAAAAATGCCGAATTTTTTTTTTTTTAAACCCTCAACACGGATGTTGGCACGTAGATGTTCCATACCAAATAAGACTTTCAAAAGATTTTTTTTTCAAAATTTGAAGATGGAGTTGCCTAATCTGAGCGCACGGCTATGCGATTGCCGGAGAAACTCGTCTCTTCGCCACTTTCAGAAACTAGATTTTTTAAAAATATATTTCTTTACCGGAAATGAGGGAATTACATTAGCTTCATTATAACTTCATACTCGAGCGTCGAAAAGCATTAACGGTATACCTGTAATAGCATAACGGAATGAGCACAGACATTCAGTGTGTGTGTATATATATATATATATATATATATATATATATATATATATATATATATATATATATATATATATATATATATATATATATATATATATATATATATATAAACATTTATATACATATACATAAATAAATATCTGACTCACATCAGGATCGAACCCAGGTCTTTCAAATCTTGTATGACTTGTGTGGCCTGGTTGGCAGCGCTCTGGTCTTTCATTTGAAAGACCTGGGTTCGATCCTGATGTGAGTCAGAAATTTATTTCTGTTCCACACGTAATTGTGTTGATATTTCTACCAATATATATATACGTGTGTGTGTATATATATGTAATATTTGTCGTCTTAAAGGAAAGTGTTTGATAAATAAGAATAAATCCATACCACATAATATCATGTAAATAAACATCATCTACCTCCTTTACATATACACTACCATGGACCTGTTATCCAAACTTTCTATTCTCACAATGCCCGTCTTTATCAGAAGTCCTTCCTACTCCCTTTCGTTTCCCAGCACAGAACATATATATGAAAAAAATGAGAAAAAGGATCCTCCAATTGGATTCGAAAGCTTTATGCAAATATAAATCTTCTCTTTGTCTCAATGTAGGACGCCGAATTGAACTGCAGTCTCCTTATGGGGCGATGCTGCAGGTGGACTGCGGGCCTGTTTTCCAAGAGGAGCCTCCTGGAATAAAAGGTCCTGCAGGAGGAGTACCGAAGGGCCATTTTAGCTCGACGACTTTCCATACGTAAGAAAGTACCGTCTACTGTGTTGGTAACAATGCCGGTGTCTGGATGGCCGCATCGTTTCAGGGGTGGGGAGTGGAAGGCGGGGTGGGGTGTTTATCTGAGTGATCTATCTGTACGTTTTTAGATTTACTGTTTCATTATTTTTTTTCGTTCTTCTCAGCAGGTAAATTGAACTATAAATTGATTTAATCTCAGAAGACTAGAAACGGATATATGGCTTCCGCTATTTTTCTGTTCTCAGACTCTATTCAAGAAAGCTGCAGAATAGAAATTGAGTTCTAAGAGGTTTTTGTGCAACAAATTGCAATATCTTTCAAGAAACAAGTTACAGAATGAAAATTTAGTTCTAAGGGGTTTTTCTGCAACAAATTTCACCATCTTTCTATAAAAAAAAGCTACAGAGTGAAAATTTAGTTCAAGGGATTTTTCTGCAACAAACTGCAACATCTTTCAAGAAAAAAGCTACAAAATGGAAATTTAGTTCTAAGAGATTTTTCTGCAACAAATTGCAACATCTTTCTAGAAAAAAACTACAAAATGGAAATTTAATTCTAAGGGATTTTTCTGGAACGAGATCCAACATCTTTCAAGAAAAAAGGTACAGAATGAAAATTTAGTTCTAAGGGGTTTTTATGCAGAAAACTTGCAACATCTTTCAAGAAAAAAGCTACAAAATGGAAATTTAGTTCAAGGGGTTTTTCTGAAACAAGTTGCAACATCGTTCAAGAACACAGCTACAAACTGAAAACTTAGTTCTAAGGGAGGTTATCAGAAAAAAAAAGCTGCAACCTTATATAATGAAAAAAATCTGGCTGCATTTATGGAAATGAAATGGGAGACGGGTCAGCACATATCAGGTCAAGTCATGGTACGGAGGAACACCCTGACGTCAGGAAGTAGGTCACAGCACCAAGACACAGGACCAAGAGAGTTGACCAAGAGGAAAGAATTTACGGTCGACAAATCTGGGTAAAACTGAAGAAGAATAAGAGTGTCTTTGTATGACCTGGCGGCTGTGATCAATGAAATTTGAAACCTCGAAGAACGAACAAAACTCGAGAGGATGAGATGCTGAAGTCGTTGAAAGAACTCTGACGAGAATCAATGGCTTCAGAAGTCACTGAAAGAACTCTGGCGAGAATCACTGACTTCAGAAGTCATTGAAAGAACTCTGACGAGAATCAGTGACTTCAGAAGTCGTTGAAAGAACTCTGACTAGAATTAATGGCTTCAGAAGTCACTGAAAGAACTCTGACGGGAATCAATGATTTCAGAAGTCACTGAAAGAACTCTGACGAGAATCAATGGCTTCAGAAGTCACTGAAAGAACTTTGACGAGAACCAATGACTTCAGAAGTCGTTGAAAGAACTCTGATGAGAATCAGTGGCTTCAGAAGTCACTTAAAAAACTTTGACGAGAATCAGTGACTTCAGAATTCATTGAAAGAACTCTCACGAGAATCAGTGACTTTAGAAGTCATTGAAAGAACTGACGAGAATCAATGACTTCAGAAGTCACTGAAAGAACTCTGACGAGAATCAATGACTTCAGAAGTCATTGAAAGAACTCTGACGAGAATTAATGACTTCAGAAGTCATTGAAAGAACTCTGACTAGCATCAATGATTTCAGAAGTCACTGAAAGAACTTTGACGAGAATCAATGACTTCAGAAGAAATTGAAAGAACTTTCACGAGAATCAATGACTTCAGAAATCATTGAAAGAACTCTCACGAGAATTAATGACTTCAGAATTCATTGAAAGAACTCTGACGAGAATCAGTGACTTCAGAAGTCATTGCAAGAACTTTGACGAGAATCAATGACTTCAAAAATCAGTGAGAATCATTGACTTTCATTGAAAGAACTCTGACAAGAATTTGAAAGAAATTTCTGACGAGAATCAATGACTTCAATGTGGATGAGCAAAGAGTTATAGGTGCTTGATAGGTACAATCTACTGTTTATTTATTTGTTTACTTACTTATTTATCTATATTTAAAAGCAAAAGAGGGAAAACGATCTTTATTTCATTCAAAGCAGAGTTTGAACAGGCAAAGGTGCATACTGGACTTCGATTAGAATCAGTCACTTCGCTAAAGTTTGGCCAATTTCAAAGAGCAAGTTGGGTTCAAGATGCATTTTTATTTAATTTGATGATCAATAACTTATATTTAGACGCAAAAGAGTAAACCATTCTCTCTCTCTCTCTCTCTCTCTCTCTCTCTCTCTCCATTGGCAAGGATTCCAAGAATGATCATCATTAGTAACTTTACGAAAGTTTGGGCAATTCCAACAAAGTTAATTACAAGATTCTTCCTCTCATTTGGTCTGTCCATTTACTTACATTTAGACACAAAAGAGTAAACAGATCTGATCTCTCTCTCTCTCTCTCTCTCTCTCGATACATTCGCAAGAAGAAGAATTCGAAGAATGAACACCGCAGAGCGTACGTGATGAATCCCCTTCAAGGAGAGCCACTTGTACAACCTCCCTGTCCTGTTTGTAAACAGTGCCTATCCGACGGCCACCGCGCTTGCGCAGTGCCACCGCACGACCGTGACGAACTGATGACGCAACGATGACGTCACGCCCCTAAACAACAGATTGCCGTTTTAGGCAATCGTCTCGGGGTTGACCTTGAGGCTAAATATATTTCACACGATGCGACGAATGGATGAATACGTTGCCTTATACAGGTCGATTCTTGCCTGGATTCAGGCGAAACATTTCCATATGCAGGGTTTCATTGAGGAATATTCGAGAAGGACAGAGAGAGAGAGAGAGAGAGAGAGAGAGAGAGAGAGAGAGAGAGAGAGAGAGAGAGACAGAGAGACGGAAGTGAATGGTTGAGATTTTAGTGTGGTGAACAGTACTTCATTTGTTTGATTGAAGATTTGGAGAAAGGATGCTTGCGTTTCTTACAACGACAACTGATATTATTATTTGTTTGCGTTATTTATAATATTAACAGCAATGATAATAGTATATAATATTACTGAACGTTCATTGATTGATAATATAATCTTACCAGTCATATCCAGTCATTACAAAATCAACATCAATAACAAAGCTCCCTGTTTGAACCATGAATGAAACTTATCTTGCCACGCACTGACATCTCTCTCTCTCTCTCTCTCTCTCTCTCTCTCTCTCTCTCTCTCTCTCTCTCTCTCTCTCTCTCTCTCTCTCGTGCAATTCTAAATACAACGGCCACACATATTCTCCAGATACCGTTTTATTTAAATCGCAATATTTGTATCATTTTCCTACAATTCACCTAACATAAAATTTCTCCCTCCTGGTATTGTACCTATGTTGACCTGAGCTAATTAATTATGTACCTGGCATTTAGCTGAGTGTTGTGGGTCATACTCCACCAAACAAAACGGAAGGGTGGCACCACCATTCTCATAATTACATACATACATACGTACATATATAAGGCATATATTTACTATCATATCTGGAACATATCACTTCGCTATTATATACATACATACATACGTACATAGATATATACGGCATGCATTTACTATCATATCTGGCTCACATTTCGTTATATACATACATACATGCATACATACATACAAAAATACATACAACGATTACATACATACACACATACAGCATCTATCAGCCACTATAGCTCGTTTACGGACATTCACACGCATATACATACACACTTTCACGCTGAATTTTAAATGCTGACACGTATAGAGCATAAAGAACCTTTTTGAGTAATGAAACTTCAAGTGATTCTCGCAAATTGTTTTTAAATTGAAAAGTTGGAAAATATTTTGTGACGACTCAGTACTGCGTAGTTTGCACATGCCACAGGGGACGCCTATCGAGCTTTCATGCACCTCTCTCTCTCTCTCTCTCTCTCTCTCTCTCTCTCTCTCTCTCTCTCTCTCTCTCTCTCTCTCAGTAAAGTGACCGTTGTGTGACTGGTTTTCTGTAGAAGACTTTCGGACGTCAATAACATAATGTCGAAGAGAGCAAGATATACTACAAAAAATGATGACAGACAGTCAAACAGACATGCAAAAGGACAGGGAGAGAGACAGAGAGACAAACTAACAGACAACACCAGGCAGACACAGACACACAACACACAGACAGTCAAACATACAGCAGAAGGACAGACAAGCAAAAGGACAGAGGGAGGGAGACAGAGACACACTAACAGACAACACCAGGCAGAGAGAGAGAGAGAGAGAGAGAGAGAGAGAGAGAGAGATAATAAAATGAAAGATGAGAGAGAGAGAGAGAGAGAGAGAGAGAGAGAGAGAGAGAGATGGAAAGTTTAATAAAAGAGAGAGAAAAGGAGTGAAAAATGAAAGATGAGTAAAAAAACAGCACTGAGAGAGAGAGAGAGAGAGAGAGAGAGAGAGAGAGAGAGAGAGAGAGAGAGATGGAAAGTTAATAAAGAGAGATGAAAGAGTTAACAGCACTGAGAGAGAGAGAGAAATGAGAGAGAGAGAGAGAGAGAGAGAGAGAGAGAGAGAGAGTTGATAAAATGAAAGATGAGTAAAAAAAAAAGGAGTAAACACCACTGAGAGAGAGAGAGAGAGAGAGAGAGAGAGAGAGAGAGAGAGAGAGAGAGAGTGTACAAGAAGTGATGCATACCAACTGTCTCTTTAATTAAAAAATTACGCTCTGTGGCTTTCTTCTGAAAACAACTTCTCGTGAAACGTAAATAGTAACTTTCCAATCTGCACGACTGGAGCTCAGCAACATTCATTGCAGTGCCTGCCACCTTTAGCTGAAGTGCTTGCAGGTTTAAGTCGCAGAGATGAAATAAAAAAAAATGCTTGCTAAGTTATGTAATTCGTATTATTGCGTAAGGAAAAATTAAGTTTATTATCTTTCAATACTCAATATTATAAGCGTGGATCTTTGTAACCTGATATATACACACATATATACGCACATACACATATATATATATATATATATATATATATATATATATATATATATATATATATATATATATATTATATAATCTCAATTAAATAAAAGGTGAAGAAGTAACACTGAGTGTAGGTCCTGACCGGTTTCGACTATTTCAAAGCCATTGACGAAGGACTATGTCATTGCAATTATCACTATATATATATATATATATATATATATATATATATATATATATATATATATATATATATATATATATATATATATATATATATATATATATTATACAAGAGAAATACTCAATAGGAGAATGAGGTATTAGACCTTAGGCAGAAGGACTGGGGTAATATATATATAAATAACATACACGCGTAAAGCGAAACGCCAAAGGCAAAATACCGCAAACTAATTTTCTGAACATAAGGCAAAAGTCCTGAGGCAAAAGACATAAAACACAAGCAGCAAAGGCAAAAGACACCGGACAAGAAGCGTAAAATACAGAGAACAGACAAGCTCTGGAAGGGGCTCGAGAAAGGATGACCTGACAGATCTGACTTAAGTGAATCGCTACAAAAATCAACGTGATGAAGTGATGTAAAAATTGCATTACAAATCCTAAGAATTCTCTCAATGTTTAGCGGATTTCCTTCAGTCTTCGTTCGGTTCTTTCATTCAGTTCTTTCATTCAGTGGCTAAAGTGATTAAGCTACAGAGAATATATAGTTGAATCCTCTAATTAGTGAGTCATGGATGCGAAGTCTTGGAGCAAAACTTCCACTCAATTCCTAGTTTCACAGACTTGAACAATTCAGAGGCTAGCAGTACCTAGTCTCTTTCTATATTAATATTATTATTATTATTATTATTCAAAGATAAACCCTATTCATATGGAACAAGCTTACAATTCAGAGGCTTATTAGCAGTATCTAGTCTCTTTCTATATTATTATTATTATTATTATTATTATTATTATTATTATTATTATTCAAAGATAAACCCTATTCACATGGAACAAGCTTGCAGGGACCACTGACTTGAAATTATAACTTCCAAAGAATATGGTGTTCATTTGGAAAAAAAAATTACAGACGATAATAAGAAATACAGGAAAATGAGATCAGTTATCAGAAAAGAAAAAGACAAATTAATAAATAAAAATATAAATAAATTATCAAAATACAAGGATAATTGTTTTGACGTTCCAACTGCACGACATCCTCAGGGAGGGTGTTCCACAGTGCAACGGTGTGAGGAATAAAGGACCTCTGGAACTGAGAAGTTCGACAGCGAGGCACATTTACCACACATTGGTGGAAAGGGGATCAGGGATCAATTGTCAATGTGAATGATCTCCGTTAAAATACAACTTGTGAAAAACTGACATACAAGAGACCATCCGTCGATGGTCCAAGTCATACCTGTTCATGTTAGGAAAGAGAAACCTACCACCAAAAACCACTCTATCTAAGAGCTAAGAGCAGTGCTCTAGTAAACATAACACCTCACCTGCTTCGGTTTTCAAGCACGTCCTTCAAGAACATGAGAACTGTCACTGTAATATTATTTATCTGTACAGTCACCCTTGGGATAGAACCAATTTTTAAAAAAAATTAATAAATAAATAAATAAATAAATCTTCCAACAAATGTGCCCTTAAATCGTCTTTAGCTTTGTCCTTTTCTTGATTAGAATCAGGAATGTACAGGACACTCAAAGTTCAGTAACCCTGGGTTTAAAGAAAGTCCCAAAATGGACCAAAGAGGCGTTTTGGATCAATTATCCTTTCGTCCAGCAAATTACCTTACGATCTTCTCGTCCGGCAAATTACCTTACGATCTTCTCGTCCGGCAAATTGCCTTACGATCTTCTCGTCCGGCAAATTACCTTACGATCTCCCCAAGGCGACAGATTACCTTACGATCTTCTCCCGGACAAATTACCTTACGACCCCGAATTACCTTACGATCTCCTAGCCCGACAAATTGCCTTACGATCCTCTCGTCGGTGTATTACCTTGCGATATTCTCGCACCCCCGGCAAATTGCCTTACGAATTACCTTACGATTTTCTCGTCTGGCAAATTACCTTACGATCTTCTCGTCCGGCAAATTACCTTACGATCTTCTAGTCCGACAAATTACCTTACGATCTTCTAGTCCGGCAAATTACCTTACGATCCTCCCGTCGGCGTATTACCTTACGACCCTCTCGTCCGGCAAACTATCTTACGATCCTCTCATCCGGCATATTACCTTACGATCCTCTCGTCGGGCAAATTACCTTACGAAAATAAGGTAAATATGCCAATGACGTCCTTTTAGACGGATGCTGAACCACTCAGGCAGATAAGAGAGAAAGTCTCCTGGACTGGTCAGGTAGGCCATGATAGCTGTTCCTGCTTTCTAACGACTGCGGACGGAGAAACGAAACTTGCTGACAGCCATTGAGAGCTTAATGGCTTTCTTCGATGACTGCTGCAATTTGAATCCGTTGTTCCTCGTTGCTGCTGGCATAAAATTCTTTATGAAAATGATGGCATTCAGTGGTATCTCGTTGTTGATAGCTAAAGATTATATGTGCAATTTACAGTGCGAAACTCACGCATTATTTGTTTATTATCTATCTATCTATATATACAAGTTTATATATGTATATATATAAACTTATATATACATAATATATACATAATATATACATACATATATATATATATATATATATATATATATATATATATATATATATATATTCCAGCATATGCAAATCTTTAGGAGTGAGGTTGCTAGTCCCACACCTGCCTTTCTAGATCCCAGCAAACGCTGGTACCCATCAACAACCACGTGGAATAATGAATAGCAATCCGGGAGCAATCTACGGACGTAGCAATCGTGAACAAAATTGCAAAATAAAAGAAACTATGAATGCAAACAAAAAAGTTAAGCTCTGGAAGCGGCAATTGGTACGCAATCTTGCTACAATATATTATCATTTGCGTGCAAGCGGCACTGGTTCATTTGGAAGGTTAGAGAGCTAATGATGATCATTTTTTTTATTCAGAAATTCCTGCCAAAATATGCAAGTCAATTTAAAATTCTAGACGCAGAGAAGATGTAAAAACGTGTGTTGAGAGAGAGAGAGAGAGAGAGAGAGAGAGAGAGAGAGAGAGAGAGAGAGAGAGAGAGAGAGAGATACATGGAAAAATAATAAAATGAGAGATGAATAAAAAAAGGAGTAAATAGCACTGAGAGAGAGAGAGAGAGAGAGAGAGAGAGAGAGAGAGAGAGAGAGAGAGAGAGAGAGAGAGAGAGAGAGAGAGATGGAAAGTTAATAAAAAGAGAGATGAAACAGAAAAGGAATAAACAGCACTGAGAGAGAGAGAGAGAGAGAGATAATAAAATGAGAGATTAAACAGAAAGAGATAACAAAATGAGAGATTACACAGAAAAGGAGAGAGAGAGAGAGAGAGAGAGAGAGAGAGAGAGAGAGATAATAAACTGAGACACTAAACAGAAAAGGGGTGAACAGCACTGAGAGAGAGAGAGAGAGAGAGAGAGAGAGAGAGAGAGAGAGAACCAACGATAACAGCCAGATTATTCCGCCAATCTACTTCACATTTTTTCTATCAAAGTTTAGTCACTGTACCCTTCAACCTACCCCCACCTCCCCATCTACAGAGAGTGCACCCACCCCCACCCTTCATCCATCTAGACCCTTCTTCCACGCAGCCTAAGGTACACATATTCCGAGGTAACCTTGTGTCGCAGGCGCCATGATATATTAACCTTTCGCTCTGCGTATAGAAGCTACCCCCGGCATCCTTTTAAGGATAGCAATGAGTTCTCATTTCTCCTGGACCTTTTTTGAACACGTAATCCTTCGGTTCGGGACTTCCTTGATGAGACGAGTGATGGACTGAGCTGGATGAGAATTGTGGAGAAGGATACAATGATGGATTTCAATTTCTGTGTTACGGGGGAGTTCATGGCGCCTCGGGCTTGTTCCATATAATAATAATAATAATAATAATAATAATAATAATAATAATAATAATAATAATAATAATAATAATAATAATCATGAAATTCATAACATCGTGATAAACGTTATGTAAAAAATTCACAATTATTATATCAAAAACTTTATTAAAATTCAAAAGATGGAAAAGATTAATATATGTTTTTAATAAAATTTATTTACATATTTCCATTGCATCACCATAATAATAATAATAATAATAATAATAATAATAATAATAATAATAATAATAATAATAATAATAATAATAATCATGAAATTCATAACATCGTGATAAACCGTTATGTAAAAAATTCCACAATTATTATATCAAAAACTTTATTAAAATTCAAAAGATGGAAAAGATTAATATATGTTTTTAATAAAATCTATTTACATATTTGTGGAATTTTATTATTACATCACCATAATAATAATAATAATAATAATAATAATAATAATAATAATAATAATAATAATAATAATTGTGTAACACGCAGTCTCTATTTCTGTCTTGATATATATATATATATATATATATATATATATATATATATATATATATATATATATATATATATATATATATATTGGTGTGCTCTCATTATGAGCACAACTTCCCTGATAAGGATTCGAACCTGAGCTGAATGGATAATGTCACTGGCACCCACATATCAACCCAACAAGTCATAGGTTCGAATCCTGGTTAGGGTAGATGTCCTTATCATACCTAATTCCCATTAGGTGTAACATATTGCCGACGTAAAGTGAATTTGATATCAATGGGTTAGTTGTGGCTCAATATTTCACCTAAAATTTCATTGTGGCCTGATATTTCATTGACAAATTATCATTTATATATATATATATATATATATATATATATATATATATATATATATATATATATATACATATGGTACATCACTATAATGTTACCGGAAATAATAAGTAAAAAACCACAATAAAGTATGTGAGCGATTGTATTTCCAAAATATATACATATATACATTATATATATATATATATATATATATATATATATATATATATATATATATATATATATATATATATATCACGCACTTGCCCCTTCAACTTCGTTATATGTGCAGCACTTTCTACTAGATATTCCTCTGCTGCCAACTTTTAACTACAATCTTTTCTTTTCTTTCTCTCAACATCCACACTTCATCTCCATAAAGGAGATATAGATCAACAAACCCCCTTCAAACACTTCCAAACTTTGTCTTTCACAGACACTCTTCTCTTCTGCAGACACCTTCCTTCATTCACTACTGGGATACCTATTCATCTAGTTATCAGGTGAGGAGATAAGTCGGGGAGAGTACAAGAACTATAGATCAATTAAGATTATAAATAGTTCAACCAGACCAGTAAGGTAAAATCTTGACTCTTTTACTGCTGGCCATGTTAACTGCAAACCTGCAGGATAAGGTAAGGGGTCCTGTGTGGATTATGGAAGGGATGAGGTTCAGAGATGATACTGAATAACTGATAGAATGGAATTTGGAATTTAGGCCAAAGGCCAAGCACTGAGACCTGTTAGGTCTTTCAGCGCTGAAAGGGAAATTGAGAGTAGAAGACTTGAAAGGTGTAACACCAGGGAAACCTGGTAGTTGTACTACGAAACAAGTGTTTGGAGAGGATGGAAAGCAAGATGGAAGAGAGAATATGAATGGAGGTACCGTAAACAGAATGGAAGGGGTTGCAGCTAGGTGCCGAAGGGACGCTGCAAAGACCCTAAATTAATGCCTACAGTGCACCGTGTGAGGTGCACTGACGGCACTAACCTACCCACCTATGGGGCAGAATAATTGGTCACAGTAAAGATATACTGCAGAGACTGGTGGAAGAATTGGAAAGTATGCGTACGACAAATTTGAAAATGAATCTTGGTGATGGTAAAGGATACCAAAGTCAGGAAAATGGAATGAATGTCATTTTGGGTGACTGAAGCACGATGGAAGTGGTTAAATGGTATAAGCATTTTGGAATAAATATAATGGATAATGGTAGGGTGAGAGAAGAGTTCTAAAACTAGTGAAGCCAGAAAGGTTCCAAAACTAGTGAAGCCAGGACGACAACAGGGCCTCTGCAAAAGATTTGGAAAAGAGGAATACCTACTGAAGCAAACAAGGTTATATGAAGTGACTACTGAGCCAACTCCTTAACGGGGGTGAAGTGTGAACACTGATACAAATGAAAGAAAATGAAGGAGGGACTGAAATGAATTATTGTTTGTATGTATAGTAAATTATGTGGATTAAGAGGGACTGAAAGGGTTAAAATCGCATAAAAAGGAAGCGTAGCTTGGAAAGGTTGCCGTAAGTCAACAGATGGCGTTGATTGCTTTGAGGTGGTTTGGTCATGTGGAGAGACTAGGGAACGAGGGTTCCATGATGTGGAAGATGGTTAATATTTAGGAATCAGCGGTTAAAGACTGAATGAAGCAGTTAAGATATATATTTAAGGAGCTAATTAAAAAAGACTTGGCTTAACAACCTTCCTAACTAAAAATTCCAACAAAATCCAGCAATTTCCATTTCCTTACGTAAACTGTAAAAGAGAGAGAGAGAGAGAGAGAGAGAGAGAGAGAGAACATGACTTGCATGCGCCTGCCTGCAATCTTGAGGGCTGTACCCTAGACTATAAAGTAACCCGTCTGTACTTTCAACGTAGCGCGCAAGCTAGCACGCGCGGGGGGGTGAGGGAGGTTGAAATTTCATGATTTTAGTAATCTGCTGTAAGTCTAAGAGCCCAATATATAAGTAAGAGGCTCCTGAGACCACACCAATCCTGGTCGCAGTTGGTCGCTTCTTACAAAAACTGGTCTTCTCAAGACCTATGGCTGCGCTGAGCGTCGCCGTTCACTGACTCAAGTTGATCTCTTAACCGTTTTTCCTACCGACCGACAGAGAGAGAGAGAGAGAGAGAGAGAGAGAGAGAGAGAGAGAGAGAGAGAGAGAGAGAGAGAGAGAGAGAAATATTTTCCATTTTAAACAGAGAGAGAGAGAAAGAGAGAGAGAGAGAGGAATAATGACAACACAATTAGTTTTGAATGCAGAATATGCTACAACTGTACTTCAGCCTATTTCATCTTTTTCCTTCCTAATACAAGCAAGAAGTCATAAATACATACGCATATCATTTCTTTCTCATAATTCTACTGTTATCCATCATTTACTATTGCATAACGAAAAGGAAATAGAGAGAAAATATCTATAGGTCTAGGCCTATGCGATTCCGCAGGGCAGGCGCGACAGTTGGGGTGGGGGAAAGATTACAGCTAAAAAAGCAGAGAAAATACCCCTTAGACAGTACCTTTCGTCTCTCTAACAAGGGAAAACGCACTAATACCGAAAAAGAAAGTAGTAAGAGAGAAATCCCTAAACCCATTAGTCCCATCGACTCCCAAGCAGAGAAAGCGTACTAGTAAGAAAAAGAAAGTAGAAAGAAAGGGCTTTCAACAGGTAGATTCCGCCCTTGCGTTTCCCAAGCATGGGAAACGTCATGAAAGTCACTATACGGCTGGGTGGAATCTAGCACTCGTTGGATCGAGAGAGAGAGAGAGAGAGAGAGAGAGAGAGAGAGAGAGAGAGAGAGGTCGGCACTCGGCAGCGGATGGGGTTTTTGTGTTGCATTCTTTCGCGCCAAACAACTGGTTAGGGAGCCGGCCTCTTGGGTGAAACTACCGCCCGCCGGCCGCTCGCCCGCCAAAACGCCTGCTCTCTCTCTCTCTCTCTCTCTCTCTCTCTCTCTCTCTCTCTCTCTCTCTCTCTCTGTTCGGAAACAGAAATCATGAGAAGAAATCGAACAGATTTCCTTTCTGAACCTGCAAAATTATCTCTTTATCTCATGAGACTACCGAAACACCTGTCTCTTTCTTCCCCGAGAACTACCACCACATTTTCGAATCACAGTTTCTCTCTATCCCTCGGAAATACATCATGAAAGGATTACTGCCTCTCTCTCTCTCTCTCTCTCTCTCTCTCTCTCTCTCTCTCTCTCTCTCTCTCTCTCTCTCTCTCTCTCTCTCTCAAACAGAAATCGTGAGGGATAGCAGCGCTCTCGTTTCAATCAGTCGAATGACTGCCCATGTTGTCTGTCTCCATCTCCCTGTCTGTCGGTCTATCTGCGTCTCTAGGTCCATCCGAGATTACGTAAAAAACTGAGAAACAGCAGTAAAGAATCACCTGAATGTTTGCGTGGGTGTGTAAAAGAAAAAAAGAATGCAGGAATTGAAGCCCCATTCTTTTGTAAATGATCTAAACTCTCTCTCTCTCTCTCTCTCTCTCTCTCTCTCTCTCTCTCTCTCTCTCTCTCTCAGTTTAGATTTCGAAATGTATTAGCTTTCTATTGCTAGTCTAGGCTAAAAAAACTGTTTACAAAAAAAAAAAAATTAAGAATAATGCAAGGTAGCGGGGCTTAGCTACTACAGAATCCTATAGTCCCGCAACTTTGATGATGGCAGTGTATATTAACTAGAGAGTTTTATAACCGTACACAATTTGAATTTAAAAACTCCATTTATTTTTATGCGAGTAGATGATGTTTCTAACCAAACAATAAATGCAATCTTCATCAAGATCCTGTGAGGTGAAAAGAATAAAAAATAAACAATCTTTAAGACAAAAAAGAATAAAAACACAAAGGGATTAGTCATAATTATCTGGCTTCAGTAACGCAAATGAGATCTTATTCCACAGGCTACTCATGTTTCAGTCACGAACTTCCTAGTTAATTCTGCCATGCGCTAGTATTCTTAATATTGCAACACTGTCGCAAACTTGGTTAAATGTGCCCAAGCTTTTTGCAACGTGTAGCAATACTTAGATTAATACTAATAATTTAAAAAAGAAAACGGATCAGGGATGTGAGTAAGTACACTGATTAGACCAAATTCATATCAATAATTTGATAAAAAAAAAATAGTTCAAGGAATGCCACAAAGTATGTAAATTACATTAAATTTGTAATGTTGACTTCATTAACACCAAAAATCCTAATACAAAATTGAGAGTATATATCAAAGACAATCCAAATAAATAAAAAAACACGCATGAATGGGAAGAAAGAATGAATGCGTTAGACCTAGTGGCTACATTAGCGTAATATAATCTCCCTCTAGACACATTCAGTATATACTGTGTATATATAACTAACAACTGCAAAAAAAACAAATAACAAACAAATTAAAACCACTCCTTTAAGGTCAAAAACACCCACCCACTGCATCAAAAGCAAAATAAATGAAAAAAAAAGAAAAACAAACACGTTTGAATGGAGAGAGAGAATGGGGGGTGTTATCCTCTGCCGAGTTCTTTGACCATAGCATACGAGAGGGCAAAATGGGACAGGATGCTTGCAGAGAGAGAGAGAGAGAGAGAGAGAGAGAGAGAAAGAGAGAGAGACCGGTCGTCTTGTTTTGGGCTTGGCTCCGAATCATCTGCATTAGATTTAGACCTTATATAATGAGCTAAAAACAGGAGTGGAAACTCGGCCTACAGTTTCCAAGAAAGGTTTTTCGAAATCCTCGTGTTTATGGCTCACATTAGATTTCATTCTTTTACTTGATCTTTTTCTGTTTTTTTCCTCTAACTTCAGTTTCTCTTCATTCATTAAAAGCAGCAGTTGCTAGTCCTTGGGACTAGGAGTTCATTCATTAACGCTACAATGAATAAATGCAATTTTTTTTCCGTGAAGAATCACGGAGTGGCTCCAAAAAGTTATGCCTATCTGGTTTTCAGCCAGTATTTTCGCTTGAGGTTGTTAGTTCAATACCCTTTCCATCCTGGCTGAGATCCTCCACAGTTGACTCACTACTGATACATAATTATTGCTAGAACTTGCCTACACCCTTGCTTCGACCCTCTGGCTAGCGAGCGAGCACCAAGACTACTTGACCACGAGGTCAGGTTATAACATACATAAATTCCGTCGCCTTCTAAAATCATGATAGCGTTCATTAAGATCTTATCGCACATTCTTAATGATTTTCACTGTCACACTGAAGAATCAGTGATGAGAGAGAGAGAGAGAGAGAGAGAGAGAGAGAGAGAGAGAGAGAGAGAGAGAGAGAGAGAGAGAGGGCAACCCCTCCTTTAAAACCAAAACAAGATGGACTCCAACTTGTTTCCGGAACAATGTGGGAGTGCCGGGGAACTTGTATTGTTGATACCTTGCTCTGCAACTGGAGAGGAGCATTAACGGTTAAGCCGTTCTTGCCTTATTGGGACTCCGAGTGAGCTAACCATTTTCATGCAAGAGGAACAGGGTGCTCAATAGCACTTTTTCAGTTAATTAATCCGTGCAATGCAGCCATTAAACGAAATGAAGCAACCGTGAATTACTTTAGCACGATGCTGCCTTAGATCAACGACAGACTCAAGATACGAGATGTTCCAGGTATGAGTCTAGGATTTGTATAATTCAGCAAGAAATGTTCCATATTCTACAGCAATACATATCTGAGATAAGGCGTCGAAACCACTGTTCCTTAAAAAGAAAATCACTTAGGATATTGTTGTTGCCGACTACATCGCTGGCTACTCCGTTTAGTCGTTTCGATGCAATCGTGCGATTTCAGACATTTTGGGAAGTCAATGGCCTTGCGCATGCGTGCGTCCGTGGATTTATCTGGGCGAGCAGAAATTTCTGTTGTAATATTGACAATCCTTCATTTTCTATTATTATGCATTTTTAAATAGATCAAAGGATAGTTATCCATTCACATTCACTGCCCGCACCAATGACCAAATGTTTTAATGTTTCCTGGGTGGATCAGGTGAAATTTCGGGAGGAAAGAAAAACGATCTTTCACAAAGTGGGACAACTCATCTGCTTTCCAAACCCATTCCTCCCTCGTTCTTGGTTTGCCTATATAGATCTCACTACCGTTAGCGTCTCCCACAAGGAAATGAATGGGAAACGAATCCTACTGAGCTTCGAAAAGATTTATATCTTTCGAACGGACGCTAGACAGCTCCAAGAACAAAGGGGAGGGACCGCGTGACGCTTTCGGGTCCCTACTTGGAAAGATGCTCCGTTTTCTTAGGCCGAGTCAGGTCATGATGTCTGGCGTGGGTGGATGCAGGGGTTGGTAAATGAGGTCAGGTGAAGGTTTCGTGCTCAAAACAACGCATGTGCAATGCAACTAATCGGTGCCCCATATCGTGCGGCTTTTTTGAGGGAACATAATTTGGTAAGTGTGTCGTTCGCAATAAGTCTAGTCTACGACGTTACGGAGCACCACAATTGGGACGGTATGCATCTGTCTTTCTAAAAGGAAGAGGAAGAAGAAGAATTGCCTCTATAACCAAGCATCATTCTCTAAAATGACGGTTATTGGTTTAATAAACTCATCAAATAAACCATATTTATGACGCTTGGATTATGAACGCATGGCAAACAGTCAAGAAAATATCTCCTAGTCTTGAAAAAAAAAATGTGGAGAAAAAGAAACGTTTCCAGTTGAACGAAGAAGCAATAGACTTCCGGCCTTTTAAAAGAAGAAAGGTTAATGAGAAAGCGGAAAGAAAAACAACCAGGAACTATTCCAAAGCATGAAAATACGTGGGGAGAAACAACAAGGAGTCTTAGTCTAGTCTCCTAGACTCATAACCACCGTAAAAGCACCTCTCATTTGAACATCTCAGTGAACGACCGTGCAAAACAAACTGCCAAACAACCAAACGTGGAATCTGCGGAGCTCATTGATTCATTCGGCGTCTAACGAGAATTTTCTGGGGTCGTTGACGCCCTCCGCGAAACCGCAGTTGCAATCTCGGCTGCAACTTTGCAACTGCGGTGGAGATGTGGGGATGAATTGTTCCGTGTTTTAAAAGTGGCTTCTCTCTTTGTTTCCATTGTTCGGAAGAGATTTTTCTCTTAATTAAAGGAATATCTTCGTTGATACAACTTTTCACTGTTAGAAAAGTCATCCTTTTTTGTTTTCGTTCCTTTAATAAGAGAAACGTCTTAATGGATACACGATACTTTGCTGTTGGGGAAGACCTTTTATTTATGCCTAGTCGTAGTACCACACGCTATCACTGTTACACCTAAAAACTTCTCCATTGCAATTCCAGTTAAATCGTGATAACAGAACGTAACACATTGTCACGATATATAATCTAATATCAGGAAGTATTTATAATGAAATGCTTTCGTCCTAAACATTTGAATTACAATTCATTTTAAGAAGACCAGTGGCTCACATTCTTACTTGACTCCGGCTCGCTAAAATGGTTTGATCTTAAATACGAGACTGACAGTGAAACAAGGTTAAGCTAGGGAAGTTGGACAGCAAACTGGGAAGAGACCAATGGGAACGGATGGGAAGTACAGGGCAGAAAGTAATGCAGTTGGGAGCCAAAGAAAAATATAAGCGGATTATGAAAACATAGAACTTATGACACGAAATGGTATTTTTTTTTTTTTATTTACACTTCGTCGGGTTAACACCGAGAGAGAGAGAGAGAGAGAGAGAGAGAGAGAGAGAGAGAGAGAGAGAGAGAGAGATCTAAAACAAGATATTATATATATATACTTTTAGTTGACTTGTAATTAGACCGATAAGCCAGCATAAACAACGCGATCAAATTCCTAATAGCATGATCTGCCTTAGGCCTATAATCAAAGTTTTATTATTATTATTATTATTATTGATGATGATACACAACCCTGAGAAACGAGGCGAAAGAATACCTCATTATTTAAGACATTTTCAAATGAATGACCTATCGTAACAAGCGAAACATTCAACTTTAGCGTTACAGAGAAAAACCCGACTGTTTCACTTGATAGAGTTCCCAACCTCATCATGCCGTGCCCTGTGGACGTTCAAGGGGTATTATGACGGTGCCTGCTGGCCGTTCGTAGTGACCAGACCCAACATTGCCCAAGTTAGCTGGTTGGATGACCAGGGCATAGCAAACATTTACATTTATATATATGCATATATATATATATGTATATATATATATATACATATATACATATATATAAATGTAAATATATATATAATATATATATATAGTATATATATGGGTGTGTTTATATATACAGTACATACATACATATATATACACACACACACACATATATATATATATGTTTATATATATATATATATACATATATATATATATATATATATATATATATACAGTATACATATATAAATGTCATCCTTTTCAACTAACAGGAAGTGATACAATAACACAACAACAACAAAAAAGTCACTGCCACAATCACAATTTAGCTTCCGAACTGTGGGTGAAATGAATGAACCACTTGTGCAAAAAACTTCTACAATATCAGCTGCTTTCGACATCTAGACAGAAGGCTACCCATCAGCATTGCTTCAAACACCTCTACTCTTGCTGCACCATTCACTTCTCCATCTTGCAAGCACTCCCGTGCTTTCTGGATACTATGCAACTTCTTTTCCTTTAAACATCTCTTTCTAGGTTCCCTTCCTCCCATAACTTCTCAATTATAGTCTTTTAACCAACTTATCACTGTGAATTCTTTCCACACGACCAAACCACAGCAAAATATTCCAGTCCGTCCTTTCACTATGCTAAACTTTTTACCACTTCTATGTATCTTCACATTTCTCACTATTTCTGTTCTTCATTCCATACTCCATTCACAACTCATTTTCTTATCCCACAAAAAAAGTATATCTTAGTTTAACCAGACCACTGAGCAGATTAACAGCTCTCCTAGGGCTGGCCCAAAGGATTAGATTTATTTTGCGTGGCTAAGAACCAATTGGTTACCTAGCAATGGGACCTACAGCTTATTGTGGAATCCGAACCACATACTTTGCACTGATGTCCAATGGCCTTTCTCTGATTTCTTGCACCACTCTATCCACAGAGATACTGAACAGCTACCAAGACATGACACACTCTTGTCTCTACCCCACTTCGACACCAAACCAGTCACTCTCCTGCAGTCTTACTCTACCGCATGCTTCACTTCCTTCATGACAACTTTTCAATTCTCTCAACAACATCTCAGTTGTACAGTATATTTTCCAAACCCTACACTTGCCTTTCTATCGATTCTGGTCCACTGGTACGGTCGCTAGCGTCGTGACATGCCGCTCAGATGTCGCGAGTTCACACCTCACCCAAGGCGATGAAAAATCACTGGCTCTGCATCTCGATCAGTTACTGCCGCAGTGTGGGGTCTGCGGTGGGAGGTTGAAACCAACATTCTTTGAAAGCTTGAATTTCAAGTCAATGGCCCCTTTGGTGTGCTTGTTTCATGTGAATAGGTTTCATCTACCGAAATAATAATAATAATAGTAATATTAAAATCATTTATATTTCCAAATATGCTACAAACAGATTTTCCCCTTACTTTCAAACATATAACTATTTAATAAACACAGTTCTTTCCCTATCATTCCCACTTTCGTCTGTCTTACTTTCTCAGTCAATACACGATTATACAACTTCCCTAGTATACTAAATAATGTTAAGCCTTATCAATTAATACAGAGTCCTGCATCCTTTACCCTTATAGCACAAAGGAGCCACAGTTTTCTCACCCTTTCCTGTAGGTCCACAGTGGTTCCCAATCTTTTTCATCACATCACACATTTACTGACTACTTCAAGTTTGTGTTGCCCACATCATAAACTGTAATTACAGTAGCACAGATTCTATGGGTCTATAATAAAATAAACAAAGAAGGTTCATTAAAAAAATCATACTGAAATCTTGGTGTTTTATTTTTGTTTATATTTATATAATCTCAGTTTTCCATGACAGTAACATCTCAGGTTTTTGTTCAATTTCTAAATCTTAAGATACAAATTATAAGTCATATAGTAGCCTTCCATTACCCACATAGATTATCCAAATTACCCACTTGTGGGTGATTGCCCACAGGTAGGAACCTCTGATGATGGAGCTATCGCAATCAGGCGACAGAGAGCTTACACATACACACACACACACACACACACACACACACAGACACATATGTATATATGCTTAAAACTGCCTTTTAACAGATCTTTCGTATTACACCACGTATGAGTACACATAATAAATAAATAAATATGTTAGTGATTACAATTACAACCAAAAGTAATTGAGTAAGATCCAAAAAAATCAGGAATTAAAAAAAATAGTACAACATAACAAATGATGCTTCAGAGCCCCAGTGAAATATTATTATTATTATTATTATTATTATTATTATTATTATTATTATTTATTCAAAATGCTCACATATCAATATGGAGCAGACTGTCAAAGTACCCATATACAAAGGATCGACACTACAGCACTTACAGAAGATAAAGTTGGAAACCAAAATTGAAAAACAAATAAATGAAGGGACAGAAATCAACAGACTCAGCACTTGCTCTTCACAAAAGTGCATTTCCAGCACTTAAGATAAAAGTGCTTCTTGCACTTGCTGACGGCACACCACCTGTTTCCGTCCTCAGTTCTCACGCTTACCTAGAATAGTTCACAATCATTTAGTTCTAGTGAGTTTTGTTTCTCGGCCAACCATTGTTTGCGTGCAGTATGTCAGAGTAATGTTTCTCCTTCAAAAATCCTTATTATTATTATTATTATTATTATTATTATTATTATTATTAGCCAAGCTGCAGTCCTTGGTTGAGAAGCAGAATACTACAATACTACAATGAAGAAGTACAAAGGTAATGAATGACGTAAATTTGAGATATCAAAGATAAATTAGATCTAGACCCATGTCAGCCCTTCAGCTTGTTGATATAAAGTCTATTTAATCTGCTTCCAGTTTCGTCGGTAGATATTGCACTATTCAGACAGCTAGAGCTACTCCTAAACTTGTGTATTTTTTCCAATACGAGTTTTTAAAGTTATGCGTTGGTTGAACTTAATCGTCTATACTATTATGAATGGGACTCTTGGGTGGCTCACTACATTGGTCCAACTGTGGAATCTTCACCGGGGCTACTCTGCAATTTGTTCTAAGACACTTCGTTTGTATTGCTCTACACCACTCTGAACTGACTCTTCGTTCATATTGCTCTACGTCAGTCTAATTGACTCTTAAATTACACTGCTCTGCATCGGTCTATACCGACTTCTCACTTATATTGCTCTACATCAATATAAACTGACTACTTACCTCAATCTACTTCTGTCTAAATTGACTCTGAACATTTTGCTCTACATCAGTCTGTACTGACTCTCACTTATTCTCACTACATCAGTCTAAGCTAACTCTTCACTTATATTGCTCGACATAGGTCTAAACTGACTCTTTGCTTATAATGCTTTATATCGGTCTAACTTGACTCTTCACTTATATTGCTCTACATCAGTCTAAACTGGCTCTTCACTTACGTTGTTATACATCATTCCACACTGACTCTTCACTTATACTGGTCTACATTGGTTTGTAATGACTCTTCACTTACATCAGTCTAAACTGGCTCCTCACTTACGTTGCTATAACATCATTCTACACTGATTCTTCACTTATACTGGTCTACATCGGTCTGTAATGACTCTTAACTTATACTGCTCTACACCGGCCTACACTGGCTCTTCACTTACATTACTCTACACCAGTCTAAACTTACTCTTCACTTATATTGCTCTACATTAGCATATACTGACCCTTAGCTTATACCGCTCTAAATCGGTCTCTAGTAGCTCTTCACTTATATTGGCCTACACCAGTCTATATTGACTCCTCACATGGGTTTCTCCCTATGCTGCTGCAATCAGGACTCTTTAATAATTTCTTGTTACTTTCTATACTAGTCTAACTGAGAATGATCACTTGGTATGCTCTAAGTTACATTTTAAATTTGGGTTGCTCACTATATTGAGGTACCTGAAACTTTACACTTGTGTTCATCTGCTTTGGTCGAAACCTAACTCAGGTTGCTTTACACTTAAGTGCTAGACTCTTCACTTTGGCTGTTCTCTATATTGGTCGAAACAAAACTTTATCAATTCCGGTCTCCCACTCCTGCCTTGAAAATCCCTTCTCTCAATAGTAAAAGCATTTTGCCGTCTCTTGATTAAAGTTACTATTCTCTAATGCTGACCCAATTCATCAGGACCCTCCCCTAAAAAAACTGACCTTGTTACAACAGTAGGGACACATTTCCCAGACTGGTTATGATTATATGTCTCTGAGTTGTGGAATTCTGAAACTGTTTCTATTTTCCGCGATTCCCATAACCTTCTCTCGTTCAAGAGGCTGAGCACTGACTTCCTTTAATAAAAATTTCTTCAGGAAACCGACCACCGAATGCTACCGACTGATTTCTGTAAATTGGTGCCTCAACAACTAGGGTCATCGACCCGACTTTCGCGGGAATCAAGAATTTTTAAAGTAATGTTGAAGAGTTACTAAAATTAATCTGTATTAGGTAATAATAACACTACACAAATGCAATAAAGGTAATCACAAGTTTATTATTATAATATTAGCATGACTAAAGCTTTTGTACGTGACGCTTACTTATTTTTTAACTCTCTCTCTCTCCCAAATATATATATATATATTATACAAATATATATATATATATATATATATATATATATATATATATATATATATATATATATATATATATATATATATATATATATATAGGTAACTATAACTGGATGGAATTATGTTAGAACAAAATATTTTATAGTCATATATATGTCTGTACATACACAATATTTATATATAATGTACAGATGTATATATATAAATATATATACATATATATATTTGTATTTATGTATGCATATGTCAATTATAGAAAATCTGAAAGTTTTTTGTAAAAGAGTTTCATATTTGACTAGTCAGTTGCGGGGATGCAGTGCAATGACTTGTACTGTTCTATTCTCCCTTTAGCCTCGTTTCAACGTTCTAGTAATATCTGAACGTGCATAAGACGCGAATTATGGCATATCGTCAGACACCTGTCATTCAACTCCTACTGACGTGCCAATGACGAAAATGTATTCTTTTTTTTTTATTTAATCATTATAATCTACATACAATATTTACAATAGTTCTTTACAATGAAATTAGCATGACTTGCTTCTACTAAATATAAATGAACGAAAATGTATTCAGGAATATGTATGGATGGAGCAGCGAAAGAAAGCCAGCGAGCAGTGGCATATATCTAATAGCCATGAAAGAGTAACTCGGCAGCTTTTATTTTCTCCCGAGACTATTTGGGATTAAGAGAAAAAATGTGGCGGTGGAGGGATGATAATGATGAAGATAGCTAGGGCAGAGAGAGAGAGAGAGAGAGAGAGAGAGAGAGAGAGCTATGGCGGTAGGTATGAGACCCTGTGTTAGGGTGGGGGAGGGGGAGAGGTCGTCGGTTGGGTAGAATTGGACCACAGGGCTGCGACACACTTCCACTGGGGTTGGCGCATTGACTCCGACTCGGCCGAGCCTTCGTCGGTCCATAACCTGCTCAGCGCCTCCGCCACGCACACCACGCACTCTCCTCCTTCCTTCCTGGCCAAGTTTGAGAGTCCTACACTGTACAACTCTGGGTTTGAGAGGAGAAGGATCGCGGCTCGCCCTTCTCTTCTCTCGTCCGCTCTAAATTTTTCGAGGAACCTTAGTCCTACACGCTATAGGATTTTAAACAGCCAGGGGCACGAGGATTTGTTCTTGCTTACGTGAGTGTGTTCCTGGTTGACGGGTGAGAATGTGTTAGTGGCGTTGGAGTAGCAGGAGGAGGAGGAGTAGGAGGAGGAGGAGGAGGAGGAGGAGGTGGGGAGGCAGAGGGATAAGGCGGTTGGTTGGAGGAGGTTTGGGGTAGGAGAGGTAGCAGCGGTGGTATGAAGCAGGTTGCAAGGCAGGTGTGGCTCGGTCTAACACCACCTTGAGAGACGCCAGTCCCACAGTCGCCACCCACGCGGAATTTAGTACGAACGTTCCGTTCCGTCGGGTCCTCGTGAGCTCGTCTTTAACGCGTGGCTCGGCGTTCGCAGAGAAAGAGAGCGAAAACAATAAGCTTTACATTAGTTAGTGTTTGGTGTTGCCAAGACCGAGCGGGGGACGAACGAAGCATCCTGAACCTTGGGTACAAGGTTATCTCACGTCCCTCCTCCCCCCTAACAAGTTCAAGGCATAGCAGGTGAGAAGCAGTTTTCAAGTTCTCTCAACTACCCCCTACCAAAACCATACCCCCCTCACCCCACCCCAACCCCTCCCAACTTATTTTTTGCTTCCCTCAGCGCTATAGCAAACCCATTGTCTGGTAGTGTGAGTCATATGAGATTAATTGCTTCTTTTCTGACCGAGATTATCTGTTTTGTCAAGTGTTCTGAGCAGGCAATGATCCTATATGTCCTTGAAGCTTCAAAGAGCATGTGCTTGCGTTCCCTATGCACTGGCTGCTCGCTTTGCTAAATCAATTTCGACCGTTGGGCGGGTGGATGAGAACTGCTTTGGGGTGCGAGAATCTACAACTTGAACCCATTTCTATTTCCAAAGAATTGAAGGTTTCTGTAAGACACTTCCATAGGTTGTGCATAAAATAATGGTTTGGGAACTGGTGCAGTTAGTCGTAATGTTATATACTGTGTCCAGTACGCGTATCTAAAGGTGTTTTGTAGGCGTACCTCTAAACGTTTTTTATGCGTATATGCAGTTACATAAATCATTTAATATAAGTACTAAAAATTCGAAGGGTTTCATAGCGTCGCAAAAAAATTTCTTACTGCAATGTGACAAAGTTTTTCCAGCAGCTCATACATCGGAGAAAAATTCAACAATTTAGACAGTTCATTTCAATGATACTGTTTGAACACGGAAATATTCGCCGAGACCAAGAACTGCCTTTACAAGAAAAAAAAAAAATGAACAAATGTCATAAAAAAGGGACCCACAGAGGTTGTTGAACCTGAGAGCATTTCACTTTTTTTTTTTTTCTTGTCTTCTTCAGCGCTGGTAGCTACCTATTGAGTTTCTCTTGCACCTCGAATTTTAATCACCAATTTTTTATCGTTAGTATACGAGAGACAGTTTCGCCATCATGAATTTTTATGAACTTTTGGGAGGAACTGTGGCGTGAAGTCATTCACATGTAATCTGCTCCAGAAAGTATGCTGGGGGAGGGAGGGGGATGGCTGAGACCGGGGCCTGGGGGGAGTGGTGGTGGTGTGGGGGAGGGGTTAGGAAGGGTTAGAGGGGCGTTCTCGCTAGTCCACTTTATATCGTGACGAGTCCAGCTTCACTCCATCTTCCTCAAAATCGCCTCCATCAGGAGAGAGAGAGAGAGAGAGACTTTGCCGGTACCTGCTTTTCTACCGCTATTCGAAAATAACCAGCATAGTTTTCATGACGTGGTCAAATTAGCATTTATTCCATATTTAGAACGAAAAGGCAGTTTCTATATAAGTGAATTCACCAGTGATGTATTTATTGCCATGCTTTTAGTCTGTTATGCCAACGCTCTGATGTTATTTGATATTCATTTTAGGCATGTAGCGTAGGACTACCTGATGTTGCGCTTACGCATTTTTATTTTTATTTTACATGTAAAATGCGTCATTTTATCAGCATGTATTAATCAGTTTTGTTTCCAAGTAACCCCGTGAACCCCTAGGATAGAAAAAATGAGGGTAAAGTTAGGCGTTGGTACTCCATAGAAAAATGACAAAGGAATTGTCTAACTGGTAACTCGCCCTGGAATCTGTGGATGATGCATAATTTTCTCATTTTTTCGACCATTTTTGTCTCATGAACGCTTAATGTCGTTACATACTACATATTTAATCGGCTCTGTATTAGCATGAGTCTCTCTCTCTCTCTCTCTCTCTCTCTCTCTCTCTCTCTCTCTCTCTCTCTCTCTCTCTCCACAACAAGGGTACGTACAAGGCTTTATTTCCGAGATGACTGTACTGTTACGAACGAGGGTCATGATACAGTATGATCTAAGTACAGTTAGGTATAGCACATCAGAAACACCAGATTTTCACAATTTTACCTAATGTAAATAAAAATGTACGTATAACTCGCTCGCCTAAAAGTAGACTCGGAGACGTGCGTCTAATGAAAGTTTAGTTCATAACTTTCAAGAAAGCAAAAAAATAAATAAATAAATAAAAAGCAGTTTGCTCGTCGACCTAAAGATACATGGTTTGGAAAAGTTTTATTAAACAGTTTCTATTCAATTTATTTTTCACGGAGAACTTTCTATTCGTTTTTACTCTACTGAAAAAAAAAAAACTGCGAAACGCAACTCCTTGACGTTTGGACACAAAACCATTTTCCGTGCGACACCTGTGTCCCAGGAGTGGCACTGTAGTGACAGGTACGCGCTGGCGTGGCGCCCCCGGCAGTCACTGAAGGGCGACACTGACGAGTGTGTTACCACCATCGCCCTGACCTTCCGAGGATCACTTGGGGACGGCGGCGCCACCCAAGAAAAGCTTCACCTCAACTTGACCCTTTGGGTCCTTTTTCAGCTCGGTGGTGATGTGGGTTGAGTTTGTGGATTTTTTGCTCCTGAGGAGCAGTTAAGTGCACAGAACGGAGTTCCATTAATAAGCATATCGCTTTGTATCACTACAGATACCGGAAGACTATCGCGTAGCTAGACCTATAAACCTATACTGGATACTTTCAACTCTATGTTTGATATAGGTCTAATTTTTTTTCCACACAAAGGTTATCGGATTATTTGGGGCCGTAGTATTCCTAAGTAATTTAATCTCCCCCCAACTCTCTCTCTCTCTGTAATCTTTGGTAATATAATCTCTCTCTCTCTCTCTATCTCTTTCTGGGCGACCTCTCGATCGTCGTACGAACCTAGTGGTTGTCCTCCTCATTCCTAAACAATGAAAACCATATTTGGCTGCATCTGAACGCAGCGCATCCATGCCATATTTGTCATTGTTTTTTCTGTCCCTCTATTCCCCTTCCCCCACCCACCCCACCTCTCTCTCTCTCTCTCTCTCTCTCTCTCTCTTTCTCTTTCTCTCAGTTATAACTGCTACTACCATTGTTTTTCGTTTATCACGCCTGATGAAAAACTTGGTGAACTGAAGGACGATCTTTATATTGAGTTGAATTAAACCAGGTGTTTTAAAGTCATGAAGACAAGTCAATATTCCTCTCTCTCTCTCTCTCTCTCTCTCTCTGTTTGTTTTGAGTGAGAGTTACACAGCAATACTAACTAACTTTTAACGTGTGGTAAAACTTCCCTGCACATGGCCATACACCTCGACAAGCGAAGATAACAGCAGAATGGAAAAGCCTGACTTGACTGCCTTTCAATCTGCAATAAAACTTCCCTTCAAATGGTTACGCTCCTCGGCAAGTGAAGATAATAGCGGAGGGAAAGGGCTGACTTAGACCCTTTCCAACGTCATAATTTCTGCTCCACATGACAATAGCAGAAAAGTTCTCCCGCGGCTGGCGTACTGCCGACACGTGCATGACCCCCTCCAGTTTATTTTTCCAGCCGGTAGCGTGTGAAACGGCGGCGAGGAGAAGAGCTGCTGGCTCTTTGCACAAAGGAAACAGCCCCTTCCCCCCCCCCTCCCCTACACCAAGTTTAAAGTGTGAACTCTCGTTTTATTGCGAACGTGCCAAGGCGTTCCACTGTTCCACCATTTCAGGAGCACGAACATGGCGGCCAAATAGTTGGAGACTTTTCCCTTGCTGTCCCGATGGTGGTACAATGAACCCGCACAAAGGAAAATTTTAGACTCTCTCTCCCTCTTCTAGTCTTTTAGTACTACAAAATATACTTCTCGTCTTGCTCTTACTTTTATTTCTGATTCTGTTTGTTCCTCGGGGAGCCAAATACGCGGTGAATTAGCGTGAATATTTGATTACACGGTGTGCTTTGCTCTTTTGCTTTTGTTTCAGAAATCAACAGCGATGATAGTAAAGTACGATTTTTAATCGTATGTGTAAACGCTCATTTGTCCAGAATTTTAGATTCAGAAGACAATTCTGAATCTAAAATTCTGGACAAATGAACGTTTACACATACGATTAAAAATCGTCACATTCAGTAATTTGTAACCCATTTTATTCGTGTTAAGTACTCTCTCTCTCTCTCTCTCTCTCTTTGTAGTATGAGGAAGTAGAAAAAGG